>NC_090439.1:15466910-15769940 GCF_031143425.1 Pleurodeles waltl
TGCCGCCCGTCAGAGTTAGAATGACCCCCACTATCTCCTTGGGGAATCCCACACGGGTAAATATCCCCATCAGAGTTCTGGTCACCACCTGTGCAGTTACGGTCCTCAGAGGGATTGCCTCTGGGTAACGGGTGGCATGGTCCACCAAAACCAGGATGAACCTGTTGCCTAAGGCAGTTTTGGGGTCCAAGGGACCAACAATGTCGATGCCCACCCTTTCAAAGGGGGTGCCAACGACAGGAAGTGGAATCAGGGGGCTTTTAACCCTTTTTCCTGCTTTACCACTGGCCTGGCAGGTAGGACAAGATCTGCAGAATTTATCTGAGTGTGTCCTCATTTTGGGCCAATAAAAGTGGGTGACAAGCCTGTCAAAGGTCTTGTCTTCCCCCAAATGTCCTGCCAGGGGAATGTCGTGAGCCAGACCCAGTAGGAAGGTTCGGTAACATTGGGGGACCACCAGCGTACGTGCTGCCCCAAAGGCTGGAACCTTAAGCTCACTGTAGAGGAGATCATTCTCCCAATATAGGTGGTGATTGCCAGAGGTGTCACCTGCCGCCTGGTTTGAGGCTTGTTTCCTCAGACCGTCTAGAGTGGGACATTCTTTCTGTGCCTTGCACAATTCCTCCCTGGTGGGTCCACCCTCAACTTGCCAGCCAGCAAGCTCAGGTAAGTCACCTAGGGTGGCAATGTCTTCCCCAGTTGGCTCGGGAGCTTCCTCCTCAGGAGCCCCATCAGCCACTGTGGGAACTTCTGGGGCCGGTTTCCCGCACCCCTGGTCCCTCCTCTTGGCAGCTCTCTGGGCCATAGTTCCAGGCTCCAGACGCCCTTGACTTCCCTCACGGTCAGCCATGGACCGTGTGGTCATGCAGACCCACTCAGGTAACCCTAACATCTCCAGGTGAGACTTGAGCTCCACTTCTTTCCAAGCAGTATGCTCAAGATCATTGCCTAACAGACAATCTACAGGCATGGCAGGACTCACAGCTACTTTCAGAGTACCAGAGACCCCCCCCCACTCAAAGGGAACCAGAGCCACCGGTAGGTGACTCTCGCGATTGTCAGCGACTATGACCTGGTGGAATGTATTAGGTACTATCTGCTCTGTTGACACCAGCTGACTCTTGATAGTAGTCATACTGGCTCCTGTGTCACGCAGAGCCTCCACCTTCTGCCCATCAATGGTGACCCACTGCCGGTACTTGGAAGTATTTTTGGGCATGTGGACCTTGGGCACCATTTCTCCTTCTCCCAGGGACACTAGGGAAATCTCTACCTGTTCCCCAAAGCTATCTGGGTCCATCTCCCCCTGAGCGCTACACTAGTCAACCCAGGTGCCTGTCCGGTAGTAGACGGTGCCCTCTTGGGGCACTGGGGATCGCCTTTGTAGTGACCATACTGGTAACACTCCATGCATTTGGGGTTAGATTTCCCTGACCTGTCATATGTCCCTGGCTTTTTCCCAAATTTGGAAAAGGAAGGGTTGCCACCCCCTCCCTGGGAATTCTTTTGGGGGCCTTTGGAGAGTTCCTTATCTGCAAGTTTATCTCCGCCCTCTTTCTTCTGTTGGGAACCCTGACCACCTTTGTGGGAGTCCCCCCAGGTACCTTCTTGGACACTCTGGTGCTAACCCAGAGGTCCGCCTCCTGAGCAAGCTTCCTGGGATCAGTCAGCTTGCTATCCACTAAGTGCTGGTGCAACTCTGTATAAGTAGTATTAAGCATATGCTCTCTTAGAATCAAGTCATATAAACCTTTATAATCAGCTACTTTGTTGCCCCGCACCCATCCATTCAGTGCCTTACTGGAGAAGTCAAAGAAATCTACCCATGTTTGTGTGGTTTGTTTGGTGCTGTCCCTGAACCTCTGACGGTATCCCTCAGGGGTCAGCCCAAACTTGGCAAGTAAAGTGGCTTTCTGAAGTGGGTATGTGTTTTGATCAGGTGGATCCAATGTGAGGAGTGTATCCCTCCCCAATGGTGGTACATAACCCCACATAGCTACCCCCCATTGCCCTTCAGGAACCTCATGAGCCCTTAGTGCAACTTCATAAGCAGCTAACCATTTATCTATGTCATCTCCCACCACAAAACTGGGCACCACATTTTTGGGTATACGAACCTTCTTTTCTCCAGCAGGTCCTGTCAGTATGCTGCCACCATTATTGCTGGATTCAGACTGTCTTGCCTTGATCTCCAGCTCCTTGAGACTCAGTTCATGAGCCAACAATAGTTTCTTTTCAGCCAAAGCTCTCTCAGCCTCCACCTGTTTGGTTTCTCTTTCGGCTTCAATTTGTTTGGCTGCTCTTTCAGCTTCAGCTTGCTTGGCTTCCCTTTCTGCCCTTCTCTCCTCCTGTTGAGCCTCAATTTTCAGTTTTGCCATTTGCAATTGGAACTCCCTTTCTTCTCTCCTTTCCTCTGCGGTCAGGCTTTGCACAGAGACACTGCTCCCTGGTCTGGAAGGGGGCACAATTGCAGTGGTAACACCATCCACAGATAGTGAAAATTCCTCTGAGGTGCCATTTTCTGGCTCCTCTTCCTCATCATCCTCTAAATGGGCTTCTGCCCAGGCCCTCAGCGCCACTTGAAAGTCCTCCTTTCTGGAGGCCCCTTGGGTGGGTACCCTCAATGCCCTGCAGAATCCTCTTAGTTGTTTGACCGTATATGTATCCAACTGTACTAGGTCAAAGTCCCCTGTCTGAGACCCAGTTAGAGACATGTTGAGTGAGGATTTCGTTTTTGAAAATTGTCAGGAGAAAAAACTGATTTGCAAAAAGAGATAAAAACCAAGTTGACCTTCAACTGTGGGTAGGTAGTGAAATACTTAGCTACTGTATGTCACTGCACAAATACAAGTCCTATCCTCACCGCTGATCACCAATGTTAGAAATGGGGTTTTTGGTTGGCAGTCAGGTTACCCCCTGTCCAAGCAAAAGCCCTCACTCTAGTCAGGGTAAGTCACACACAATCCAAGATTATCCTGTGCCCACCCTCTGGTAGCTTGGCACGAGCAGTCAGGCTTAACTTAGAAGGCAATGTGTAAAGTATTTGTGCAATAAATCATACAATACCACCATATAGCACCACAAAAATACACCACACAGTGTTTAGAAAAATATATATAATATTTATCAGGATAATTGTAGGTCAAAAAGAATAAAGTTGCAATGGGAAAGTGTAGAGATATCACTGAAAAGTGATATATAGGGGGTCATTCTGACCCCGGCGGTCCTTGACCGCCGGGGCCAGGGTCGGCGGGAGCACCGCCAACAGGCTGGCGGTGCCCCGCAGGGCATTCTGACTGCAGCGGTTTAGCCGCGGTCAGAACAGGAAAACCGGCGGTCTCCCGCCTGTTTTCCGCTGCCCTGCTGAATCCTCCATGGCGGCGCAGCTTGCTGCGCCGCCATGGGGATTCAGACACCCCATACCGCCATCCTGTTCCTGGCGGTTCGCCCGCCAGGAACAGGATGGCGGTATGGGGTGTTGTGGGGCCCCTGTAAGAGGGCCCCACAAAGTATTTCAGTGTCTGCTCAGCAGACACTGAAATACGCGACGGGTGCAACTGCACCCGTCGCACCTTCCCACTCCGCCGGCTCCATTCGGAGCCGGCTTCCTCGTGGGAAGGGGGTTTCCCGCTGGGCTGGCGGGCGGCCTTCTGGCGGTCGCCCGCCAGCCCAGCGCGAAACACAGAATAACCGCAGCGGTCTCCTGACCGCGGTGCGGCATTCTGGAGGGGGGAACTCTGGCGGGCGGCCTCCGCCGCCCGCCAGAGTTAGAATGACCCCCAAAGTGTCTTAAGTCATTAGAAGATAAACAAAGTCTCTTTCAAGCACAAGTACCTGGTTTGGAGTGTAAAAATCTCCTCAGAGGGCCACAAAGGAAGAGGTGCGTGGAAAAAGGGTGTGTGCGTCGATTTCTCCCCAGCACACACAGACTTGTGTCGTTATTTTCCACGCGGGGAAGTCGTGCGTCGTTTTCCGGCGCGCGGACAGTCTCTTTCTGTGGATCGCGGGGATTACCAGATGTCCCGGGTCTGTGCGTGGATTTTCCTGCTTGTTCTCCGGCTGCGCGTCGGTCTGCGGGGCTGCGCGTCGAAATTGCGATCTCACGCCAGGCGTCGCGTCGATTTCTCCTCTAGACGTCGGTCTGCGGGGCTGCGCGTTGAAATTACGATCTCACGGCAGGCGTTGCGTCGATTTCTCCTCTGGAGGTCGGGCGGCGTTATCCTTGCGAAGCCGTGCGTCGGATTTTCGATCGTTCCCAGAGCGTCGCGTCAGTCAGCTTCGGTGTGCGGCGTTTTTCTCGCCGCGGAACAAGCTGTGCGTCGAAACTTTCGGCGCACGGAGCGTCCAAGTGAAAAAGAGAAGTCTTTTTGGTCCTGAGACTTCAGGGAACAGGAGGCAAGCTCTATCCAAGCCCTTGGAGAGCACTTTCACAGCCAGACAAGAGTTCAGCAAGGCAGCAGGGCAACAGCAAGAGAGCAGTCCTTTGTAGAAAGCAGGCAGGTGAGTCTTTTGAGTAGCCAGGCAGTTCTTCTTGGCAGGATCTAGTTTATGGTTCAGGTTTCTTCTCCAGCAAGTGTCTGATGAGGTAGGGCAGAGGCCCTGTTTTATACCCAAATGTGCCTTTGAAGTGGGGGAGACTTCAAAGAGTGGCTAAGAAGTGCACCAGGTCCCCTTTCAGTTCAACCCTGTCTGCCAGGGTCCCAGTAGGGGGTGTGGCAGTCCTTTGTGTGAGAGCAGGCCCTCCACCCTCCCAGCCCAGGAAGACCCATTCAAAATGCAGATGTATGCAAGTGAGGCTGAGTACCCTGTGTTTGGGGTGTGTCTGAGTGAATGCACAAGGAGCTGTCAACCAAGCCCAGCCAGACGTGGATTGTAAGGCACAGAAAGATTTAAGTGCAAAGAAATGCTCACTTTCTAAAAGTGGCATTTCTAGAATAGTAATATGAAATCCGACTTCACCAGTCAGCAGGATTTTGTATTACCATTCTGGCCATGCTAAATATGACCTTCCTGCTCCTTTCAGATCAGCAGCTGCCACTTCAACAGTGTATGAGGGCAGCCCCAATGTTAGCCTATGAAGGGAGCAGGCCTCACAGTAGTGTAAAAACAATTTTAGGAGTTTTACACTACCAGGACATATAACTACCCAGGTCCATGTCCTGCCTTTTACCTACACAGCACCCTGCTCTAGGGGTTACCTAGGGCACACATTAAGGGTGACTTATATGTAGAAAAAGGGGAGTTCTAGGCTTGGCAAGTACTTTTAAATGCCAAGTCGAGGTGGCAGTGAAACTGCGCACACAGGCCTTGCAATGGCAGGCCTGAGACAAGGAAAAGGGGCTACTTAAGTGGGTGGCACAACCAGTGCTGCAGGCCCACTAGTAGCCTTTAATTTACCAGCCCTATGCACATGAAGTGCACCTTACTAGGGACTTATAAGTAAATTAATAGTCCAATCAGGTATGATTCAAGGTTACCATGTTTTAAGGGAGAGAGCATATGCACTTTAGCACTGGTTAGCAGTGGTAAAGTGCGCAGAGTCTAAAAACCAGCAAAAACAGTGTCCAAAAAGTGGAGGGAGGCAGGCAAAAAGTTAGGGGTGAGTACCCTAAGGCTGTCAGGTCTAACAGTGGGATAGGAGCAGGGGCTGAGGTGCCTGGAGCCCTCTCTTAGGAGAACGGGCCCGGTCAACTGGATGGGGAGCTACAGTAAGGGTGCTAATGGAACTGGTGGTGGCAGACAGGGATGAAGATGCTATAGGTTCTGTGGGGTCTGGCAGCACTTGGGAGTGTCCATTGGAGGAAGACTCAGAAGATGATGAACTTGAGCTGCCAACCTCCATGGCACTGCCCGCACCCTCGCAGCCACTCAGTCCCTCACTGTCCTGCGACGTTGGCACTGTCTCCTTCGCTTGCCTTGGATGTACCTGAAATTACACATTAAGAAGGGATGATTGTATCTTCGTAAACAAACCTGACCATTAGATTCAAGCACAAAATATGTTGGAGGGAACAGACTACTGCATCTACTTGGCTCACCACATGTCACCCAACATTAGCAGGAGCACATGCATGCATGCTGTATTAGCTGAAAATAGTTAGTCACAATGATGTCACAACCCCCCCAAACCTAGACCAGATTTTACTTATGAACAATCTCTCATCATCCATGTAGTCAGACAGTATCCCACCTTGCATACTTGGATCCTTGTAGCATACACTGCTGAACCAAAGGCACAAGATTTGATGCCTAACAAGAGGACATCCCTACAGTGTCCACACAAGCCCAAGATTCCCCCTAATGCTCATTTTCCTGAGGAAAAAAATCATTATGTGATGATGGGCAAGTCATTCAGCAAAGTAGATGCAATAGGTAATGTGGCAGGGATCATGTCACATGCAAGTGCACACTTCACATTGATTACATTTTTCTGGTGATACTTCTCCATATGACCTGTTTCAAGATAGTATATGAAAGCTGTACGGAGGTAGCTTGACTATTAGATGTAACATAGAAAGGGCTGGAGAGAATCATGGCCTAGACATTGGGAGATACCTTTTACATATGCACACATCATAATAGACCATGTAGCACCAGAAACATCAACAATCAGGCTGAGAACTGGTGACAACACCATTCTCAGCTTGCATTCCTAGAAGCCCATACACTTTTGATGTTTGTTGTATGTCAGTGAATTACAATGACATGAAGAGGTGGACGCACCAGTTTTAATGGGATGGCACAGCACTGCACCATTTGGGATATGAAACACCAATGTCCCTCTAAAAATGAGTGTAGGAACTCACATATGAAACTAACATTGTCACAGAACACTCCCTAATGTGTGTCACTAGTCAATGAATGCGCTTTCAAAAGGTATTGCAGATAAAACAGCTCCAGGGAAAGGTACACTGGGTAACATGTAGCGACTACTGCTGATGCCACCAGTGATGTTTGCATACTCATGTCACTAGAAACTCTATACTTACCAATGGGAAGTACAGGTCAGTTACTGCAGGTAAAGTACACCCTATGCTATGGCACATGTAATATGGGTCCCAGAACAATGACACACAGTAGTGAGGGGGCATCCCTCTTAACACAATGAAGAAAAGTGGGCTGTCTGGAACAACCTTCTCCCAGAACATCAAACAACATGGGGTGATCATGGCCTTACACAGCCATGTGTCTGCTCAAAACAGACAATTGGCAGTGGACAAGACTCTGCTGGCCTCTTGGTCATAAAATAATTAGGCAAAGAACATCATCATGCACCAACTATCAGACCAACACAATCCAGAACTCTTCCTGTGCATTAGACATGGCACACCAACAATGTTTATGGTCAAATAGTTCCCTGAAAAATAAACCATTTAGCAAGGTGACATGGAAAACTCTGGCCTGTACTCACCCCCTTGAAGCTACTGTTTCACCCTCAACTGCTCATCCAGCTCTGGATATGCTACTGCCAGAATGGGAGCATTAGGGGGGCCAGCTGCCATCTCACGCCGAGTCCCTGTTGGGAGGACTTCCCCAGCTGGAGCTCTGTGATCTTTTCGGTCCAGCACCTCAGGTCTTCCCACCACTTCCTACAGTGGACTCTACATTGACAATAGACCCCACAGGTCCGCATCTTCTAGACAATGGCATTCCATATGGTATGCTTCTAATGGGAGTTGACCTCTATGGACACAAGAAAATAAAAAAACGTATTTCAATGCAATGATTTGGCTATTGTTAATGGTTGTAACTCAATTTGTCTACAAATAACACAAGCCCAAATCAAAAATGAACACATAACAAGTTTGCTTTACACATGTTGAGCACTAACAAAGCACGTAGATACTGTTGTGGTAACATCTGCTGCCCAACCTCATCCCTGGTTATGTCCTACACTGACTAAGCCAACATGCTACCATCATGTCGCCCAGGGCCACATACATATACTGTGCTGCTGGCCACAAAGAAAAATAAGACACCATTCTGTCAACACCAGAGCAGTATGCGCTCTTTTGGCGACAAAAATGCAAAAACCCAGCACTCTCAAAATAACTTAATTTATGCATTGTGCTGATATGTTGTGGTTTAACCTTTTGCATTGCAGAGTTCAATCCTGAAAACTTATTTTTAATATGCTTACAAATACTGTTCCTTTGCAATGCATTGCTGAAGGTTTTCAGAGTCTGTTAGGGTGTGGTCTCTTTCCAGGGCATTCCAGAGACTTTCCCTGCAACATGCCTGGGCGTGGTTCTGGGCTGGGCCAAGACTCTATAAAAGAGAGCCAGCCTAACTCCCAGTGTTCACTATTCAGAGGTCCCGGTGCAGAGCAGCAGCTTCTTCCTGAGCTCCTGTCCCGGCGGCCTATTTGGATCTTCCAGTCTTCTGCCCTTCATCCTTCATTGGTGATCATTGTTCCAGGCAGTAAGATGGTGGTTGGACTATCCCAACACCATTATTTAGAATTTTCATATTCTTGGTTTAATTCTTAAATGAGTAACAGATTACTTGCGCGCTACCATTTCTTGACATTTCTATGGTAGTTTACAAATAGGCAAGACGCGCGATTTGTTTCATAAAGGTCTGACTTTGTTATTCATTGCGTGCTACCATTTCTTGACATTGGCATGGTGGCTTAAGAATCGGAAAGACGCACAATTTGTTTTATGGTGTTTAAACATTGTTGTCCATTGCGCGCTACTATTTCTTGACATTTACATGATGTTTTACGAATTGGCAAGACGCGCATCTCGTTTCATGAGGATTTAACTTTGTTGTTTATTGTGCACTACCATTTCTTGACATTTACATGGTGGCTTAAGAATCGGCAAAAGAAGCGCGATTCGTTTCATTGTACTTTGATCTTGTTATTTACTGTGAGCTGTTATTTCTTGACATTTACATCGTGTTTTACGAATCGGCAAGACGCGCGATTCGATTAATGATGATTTGACTTTGATATTCATTGCGTGCTACCATTTCTTGGTATTTTACATGGTGACACTCGAATCGTCAAGACGCACCATTCTCTCCTCGAGTTTAAATCATGTTGTTTATTGTATGCCACTATTCTAAGATAGTTATTATATAATATTCAAGTTGACAAGTTATGTGATTTGTTTCCTGAATCCATATTGTGTTATTCATGGTGCACAATCCTTTTATGGTGTTTACTACATATATATATATATATATATATATATATATATATATATATATATATCTGCAATATGTGCAATTTGTGTTGAAACATTTTAAGAGTACACAGAAGGCCAGAGTTTCAGGATGCAATATTGTGTGGTCCTAGTATACATTCTCAAAACAGGATTTATTTGACTGGTTTAAAATTGAGTCAGAATGTTTTTCTGATTCTCATGTAAAGGAAAGTACTCGAATGAGAAAGTTTTCATTTAATTCATCTTGATTCCCCTACAGGTAAAAGGCCACCTTGAAACTTAGTCAGTTTAAACTTAACTCTTAGATTGTTTGTGTTTTCAGAGTGACTAGGCTTAGAATCATAGTCTAGTATTGATTTCAGGAGATATAGGCCCTCATTCTGACCTTGGCGGGCGGCGGAGGCCGCCCGCCAAAGTCCCGCCGTCAGGTTACCGTTCCGCGGTCGAAAGACCGTGGCGGTAATTCTGACTTTCCCGCTGGGCTGGCGGGCGGTCGCCTTCAGACCGCCAGCCAGCCCAGCGGGAAAGAGGCTTCCACGATGAAGCCGGCTCGGAATCGAGCCGGCGGAGTGGAAGCTGTGCGACGGGTGCAGTTGCACCCGTCGCGTATTTCACTGTCTGCGCAGCAGACAGTGAAATACATGTAGGGGCCCTCTTACGGGGGCCCCTGCAATGCCCATGCCAGTGGCATGGGCACTGCAGGGGCCCCCAGGGGCCCCGCGACCCCCCCTACCGCCATCCGGATCTCGGCGGTCCGACCGCCGGGATCTGGATGGCGGTAGGGGGGGTCGGAATCCCCGCGGCGGTGCAGCAAGCTGCGCCGCCGCGGAGGATTCAATGGGGCCGCGGTACACTGGCGGGACCCCGCCAGTGGTGCCGGTCCGACCGCGGCTTTACCGCCGCGGTCGGAATCCCCATTGGAGCACCGCCGGCCTGTCGGCGGTGCTCCCGCGGTCCTACGCCCTGGCGGTCAAAGACCGCCAGGGTCAGAATGACCACCATAATTTTCTTATTGTGTGTGCTAACCGTTTTCTTATTACAGGTCTCCTTCCCAGCTGTTCCCTTCCTAATCCCCTCTTCCCCTCTTGAACTCTCTCAGTCTCTATGATTTATCTATCAGAGTCTTGGAGCTGTTCAGTGGTGGACGTGTTGGGAACGTGCACAGACCCCGATGATCTGGTGACTCTGACAGAATAGTGAGCCCACAAATTATTATCCTCCTGGCTTGTGTATGTTCTCAGCATGGCCACGCTAGACGAGTTAGTCAAGGCTATCACCCAGCTCCAAGCAGAGGTGGTATCATCCAAAGAATTGACAACTAGCTTAGCAGAGAGAGTGAGTCAGTTGCAAGATAAGGTAGAGAAGAAGGAACAAGGTCCCACAGGTGTGTCTTGGCCAGGTACTTCTTCTCAGGCTTCTGGAAGTAATCTGATTTCCCTAAATGTTCCTTCTGCAATTCCTTTAGCTCCCCCAGAACGTATCTCAGGTGACCCTTTGAAAGCGCAATCTTTCCTGGTTCAAGTGGAACTACACTTCACCTGCAGACAAAATACTTTCCCTGATGCCCAGTCCAAAGTAGCTTTCTTGTTATCATATCTGTCTGGGGATGCAGCTACTTGGGCAATTCCCCTTGTGCGTAAAAATAGTCCCTTATTGTACAACTGTAGAAATTTTGTTCGTGAATTTGAGGGAGTTTTTGATGATCGAACTGTAACACAGACACAGATCGTGAATTATTAGATTTACGCCAAGGGAATCAAGACCTAGTGTCGTATTTAGCCAACTTTAACCGGTTGGTTGCCGAGACATCCTGGTCTTGTTTTACAAGGGACTCAAAGAGGAACTAAAAGATATCTTAGCGCAAATCGACCCACAACCTACAGACTGTCAAGAATTAATAAATTTTGTCTTGAGACTTGATCATCGTTTAGCAGAACGAAAAGGAACGCGCAAAAAGATTGAAAAATATTCATGGCGCGTTCATGATAACAGAGACTCAAGAACTCCGAAAGAAAGAACGCCGGAACCGATGGAAATTGGAACCATCAGAAGACCTTTGACCAAAGATGAAAAGGACCTACTCAGAAAAAATGGACAATGTCTTTATTGTGGGCGAAAAGGTCATTTTGCCAAAGATTATCCAATCAAAGCAAAGAACAAGCAAGGTCCAGTTCAGAAGGTCGCAGCCAATGCACCAGTCGAGTTGGAAAACTAAAACACCCAAGATGCAGAGAAGGGTTGCTCTTGGGTGTCACTGTGGACCCTTCACAATCTAGACATCTTAAACTGGAAATAAGAGTTCAGGTCAAGAAAAAGATCTATTTCAAAAAAGTTCTAGTTGATTCTGGGGCTACTGGGAACTTTGTTGATGTCCAGTTGGTTAGTGCATGGGGGATCCCATGTATTGAAAAGAGACCCCAGAAATCATCCAGGCAGTCGATGGAAAACTCTTGGCTGGAGGTCCGGTAACTCTTCAGAGTATCCCCTTGTCGATGATTTGTGAAGATAAGAATCAAAGAAAGAAACATAAAGAGAAAATCATCCTTGACATGATCCATGCTCCCCAATATGGGATTATCCTCGGCTTGCCATGGTTAATTCATCACAATCCGGAGATCAATTGGGCAGAACGAAAAATTGTCTTCTCATCTGTGCTATGTAACGAACAATGTCTCCAAAAGATTCAAGTACCAAAAGTTTGCAACTCTTACATAGCTACTGCCGCAGAGAAAGAAATTCAGCTGCCCAAACAGTATTCATCTTACAAAGATGTATTTGATGAGAAAGGAGCAGAGACTCTACCTCCTCATAGATCTTATGGCTGTCAAATTGATCTAGCCCCAGGTGCGATACTTCCCAACTGTCGTGTATATGCCCTGTCAGAACATGAAAATCAACATTTACGAAAATACCTAGATCAATTTTTGGAGAATGGCTTCATTCGCCCCTCTAAGTCTCCTGCAGCTTCGCCTTTGTTTTTTGTTCCAAAAGATAATGGAGAACTTCGAACTTGCATTGACTATAGGGGTTTGAACTAAGTCACCATCAAGAATAAATATCCTTTACCCCTAATTCCGGTCTTATTGGAACAAGTAAAGAGAGCAAAAATCTACACGAAGCTTGACCTTCGAGGTGCTTATCATTTGGTCAGAATGAGAGAGGGTGACGAATGGAAAACAGCGTTTAAGAGAAGATATGGCCTTTTTGAATACACTGTCATGCCTTTTGGTCTGTGTAATGCTTCAGCAGCATTTAAATTCTTCTTGAATGACATTCTTAGTGAGTTCCTCGACATATTTGCCATCGTCTACATTGATGACATTTTGATCTACTCAGACAATGAAAACGAACATGTCCAACATATCAAGAAAATTTGTGCAGCCCTTCGAAAACACCATTTATATTGGAAACTAACCAAGTGTGGGTTTCATGATACCACAGTTGAGTTTTTAGGGGTTATTCTTACCCCTCAAGGTATGGTGATGGCAGAAAAGAAAGTAAAAGCCGTATCTGATTGGCCCACCCCAAAGACTGTTCATGATGTACAATGTTTCTTGGGGTTTGCAAATTTTTACCGGAGGTTCAGAAATCATTTCTCCCAGACAGTGGCTCCAATCACTAAGCTACTAAGAAAGAAAGAAAAGTTTGTATGGTGCCCAGAAGCTGATCAAGCCTTCTCGACTTTGAAGGAAGCTTTCTCCACTGCCCCAGTCTTAACTCATCCTGATGCGAATCAACCTTTCATAGTGGAAGCTGATGCTTCAGATGTAGCAATAGGAGCCGTCTTATCACAACGAAATAAAGACACTGGTCAACTTCATCCTGTAGCTTATATGTCTTGGAAGTTGAACGAAGCCGAACAGAACTATGTCATTGCTGAAAAAGAACTTCTGGTGATTTGTGACGCCTTTAAAGAATGGAGACATCATTTGTTGGGTGCCAAATACACTGTCACAGTATATACTGATCATCGTAATCTTCAATTAATGAGTTCCGCCAGACTTTTGACCCCTCGTCAATTACGCTGGATGCTTTTTTTTGCCGAATTTGATTTTGTAGTAACCTTCCGGCCTGGTAAAGATAATCACAAGGCTGACGCCTTGTCCCGACAAGAGTCTACCACGTTGCCTGCATTTCAAGCCTCCAGAGCTATCATTGCTCCTGACAAGGTTCTATGGGGCATATTTATACTCCGTTTGCGCCAAATTTGCGTTGTTTTTTTCGACGCAAATTCGGCGCAAAACTAACACCATATTTATACTTTGGCGTTAGACGCGTCTAGCGCCAAAGTATGAGTAAAGAGCGTCATTTTTTTGCGTGAACGCCTTCCTTGCGTTAATGAGATGCAAGGTAGGCGTTCCCGTCCAAAAAAATGACTGCAACGCAAATGCGTTGTATTTAAACTCCCGGGCAAAAATCACGCCCGGTAGTGGGCGGGGCAAAAAACCCCGCATTTGCGCCTCTTTTTAACGCCTGGGTCAGGGCAGGCGTTAAGGGACCTGTGGGCTCAAAATGAGCCCACAGCTGCCCTCCCATGCCCCCAGGGACCCCCCCTGCCACCCTTGCCCACCCCAGGAGGACACCTAAGGATGGAGGGACCCACCCCAGGGACATTCAGGTAAGTTCAGGTAAGTATAATTTTTATTTTTTTTATTTATTTTTTTTGGCATAGGGGGGCCTGATTTGTGCCCCCCTACATGCCACAATGCCCAATGACCATGCCCAGGGGACATAAGTCCCCTGGGCATGGCCATTGGGCAAGGGGGCATGACTCCTGTCTTTACTAAGACAGGAGTCATGTAAATGGTGTCTGGGCGTCGTTAAAAATGGCGCAAATCGGGTGGAGGCAATTTTTTTGCGTCAACCTGACTTGCACCATTTTTAAGACGCCCTAACGCCATTTTTCCCTACGCCGGCGCTGCCTGGTGTACGTGGTTTTTTTCCACGCACACCAGGCAGCGCCGGTCTGCTAGCGCCGGCTAACGCCATTCAATAAATACGGCGCCTGCATGGCGCTTCAGAATGGCGTTAGCCGGCGCAAAAATTTTTGACGCTAAACTGCGGGCCTATGTATCATAAAAACTGAAGATTTCTTTGAAGAAATTCGCAACTCTTTCACTGTTGAAAAATGGCAAACATGGGCCCAAGCAGATCCCAAAAGGTCAATTAAGCAAGGTTTTCCCTTTCATGACGCTCGTTTGTTCGTACCCACTACCAAACTTCGCAAGATAGTGTTTCATTGGCTGCATGTTATACCTACGGCAGGTCACCCAGGTACTACTAAAACTCTTGAACTGATCCAAATCTATTTTTGGTGGCCTACTCTAACAAAAGATGTAAAAGCAATGGTAAACAACTGTGAAGTTTGTGCTTGCATTAAAACAAGTCATTTAAAACCAAAAGGGTTGTTACATCCACTTCCAACCCCAAGTCGTCCATGGGAGCACATTTCTTTAGACTTTATTACCGGTCTGCCAGTGGTTCAACAGCATTCACAGTAATTCTGGTGGTACTAGATAGTCTCACAAAATATGGACATTTCATCGTCTGTAAAAAATTGCCCACTTCTAGTGAATTGGCAACTATTTTATTGAACAGAGTGGTTCGTTATCATAGACTGCCAAAGGTTATCCTCTACGATCGGGGGTCACAATTTTCCTCCAATTTCTGGAAGACATGGTGTAAAACACTCCAAGTGATATCTACGCTATCTACTAGTCACCATCCTCAAACAGATGGTCAAAGGGAGAGACTAAATCAGACTTTGAAACAATACCTACGTGCCTACACTGAAAAGGCACTTCATTCTTGGACATCTATGCTCTGGTTAGCTGAGTTAGCTTACAATAACTCATTCCACACTTCTATTGGCGTTACACCCTTTTTTGGTTTATTTGGCTGTCATCCTGACACCTTGCCCATCACAATTCCTCAAGAAAGTTCTATTACTCCAGCTGTGTCAGAAACCATTCAGCATTTACATCAAACCCAGAAACTGATTCAACAGCATTTAGAAAAAGCCAAACAAAAATATAAGGCGATAAGATGGTGGTTGGACTGTCCCGACACCGTTCTTTAGAATTTTCATATTCTTGGTTTAATTCTTAAATGAGTAACAGATTACTTGCGCTACCATTTCTTGACATTGGCATGGTGGCTTAAGAATCGTCAAGACGCGCAATTCGTTTTATGGTGTTTAAACATTGTTGTCAATTGCGCGCTACTATTTCTTGACATTTACATGATGTTTTACGAATTGGCAAGACGCGCAACTCGTTTCATGAGGATTTAACTTTGTTGTTTATTGCGCGCTACCATTTCTTGACATTTACATGGTGTCTTAAGAATCGGCAAAAGAAGCGCAATTCGTTTAATTGTACTTTGATCTTGTTATTTATTGTGAGCTGTTATTTCTTGACATTTACATCATGTTTTACGAATCGGCAAGACTCGCGATTCGATTAATGATGATTTGACTTTGATATTCATTGCGTGCTACCATTTCTTGGTATTTTACATGGTGACTCTCCAATCGGCAAAACGCACCATTCTCTCCTCGAGTTTAATTCATGTTGTTTATTGTATGCCACTATTCTAAGATAGTTATTATATAATATTCGAGTTGACAAGTTATGTGATTTGTTTCCTGAATCCATATTGTGTTATTCATGGTGCGCCATCCTTTTATGGTGTTTACTATAAATATATATATATATATATATACATAAATATATATGCAATATGTGCAATTTGTGTTGAAACATTTTAAGAGTACACAGACGGCCAGAGTTTCTAGATGCAATATTGTATGGTCCTAGTATACATTCTCAAAACAGGATTTATATGACTGGTTTAAAAATTAGTCAGAATGTTTTTCTGATTCTCATGTAAAGGAAAGTACTTGAATAAGTAAGTTTTCATTTAATTCATCTTGATTCCCCTACAGGTATCCGGCCATCTTGAAACTTAGTCATTTTAAACTTAACTCTTAGATTGTTCATGTTTTCAGAGTGACTAGGCTTAGAATCATAGTCTAGTATTGATTTCAGGAGATATAATTTTCTTATTGTGTGTTCTAACCGTTTTCTTATTACAGGTCTCCTTCCCAGCTGTTCCCTTCCTAATCCCCTCTTCCCCTCTTGAACTCTCTCAGTCTCTGTGATTTATCTATCCGAGTCTTGGAGCTGTTCAGTGGTAGACGTGTTGGGAACGTGCACAGACCCGGAGGATCTGGTGACTCTGAAACATTCTGAGCTTGTTAATAGCATATTATTTGTGCTTTATTGTATAGACACCTTAACAGCCAGGTTCATTGACTTGTTGCATATGGTCCAAACAGCTTGGAAGCATATTACAGACTAATTTCTAAGGCACTCACAACAGCCTTCCTATTATAAGTAGTGATAGCTTCCTTGATGCAGATGTGTAAATGTGGACCAGTTAATGGTATGTCATACCACAAATGTTGGAGTATGAGCAGTATGCATCTACAATCCATCGTTGTCTTTAGAGTGGATGGATGATAACAAATTGTTGAGACATACTCAAAAGCACTTGTGAAAGGAATAATACCTGCACTGAAACTGTGCAACACGGGTGCTAGGCCTGTTTTGGTTAATTATTACTTCTGGGAAGTGGAATCTACACCTGTAGGTGTAAGGGGCCTGTCAACATGAAATGTGACACATTGCCAATATGGCTCAATGGAATAAGGCAACAGGTCAAAGGGGTTACCTTAGTTACCCTTCCAGATTATTCCCTGTAAACCCAAATGTGGCTAATAATGTGTGTTCAAATTCTTTTAGTGCTTATCCAGGATTCAGAGATCTATAGGGGCAATACTCTTGGCCTCAGTTGTAGTGCCACAGAACCCCTGGCCCATGGTAATGATTGGGCACAACTCAATCTCATGCCTTGCTAACTGCTGGCAGAACCTACTAGTCTAAAGCGAACCTCATATTTCATGCATTTCAAAATGACATTTTGCAACTATGTATGCGTGCTCTATATGTGTGCTCAAGTCTGTGTGGCGCTCTGAAGGTGTCTGTGAGATATTGCTAATTCACAGCCAACATATTTTTGGAGACATGAACTACACTGAATGATAGGTGGCAACTTGCACCTACCTAACCTCATTTTCAAAAGGTTATTCTAGGATAATTTTACAGCTCATACAGTAAGGGCCAGACTCTGAATGCCACATTACTCCCAGATCCCAGGAAAGCTATACAGGCATATATGGGTACATACCACATCAATGGAATATAGGGCTTTCCACTCTTCACACATATCAATGAGGATGTTTGTTACACAATGTATAGTGCTGCTGAATCCCAGACAACACTAACCTATGTAAGGGCCACAATGCTGTAGCCCAGTAATCAGAGTGAACATATGACCACAGAGGCACAATGTTACATGTGGGAAGGAACATTAGGGATTAAAACTGAGTGATATATGCATGTGAGAGAGTTACCTGTTCCTCTAGTGAGCCATAGAGCTGGACAAACAAGGAGTGGACCTCAGTTGCCAGCATTTCCAGCTTCTCTGCTTGGAGCAATCATGTCCAGCTGCTTGGGTGGACATGATTGCTCCCAGAGGTCACAAACAGCATCTAAAACAGAGGCAGTCTTCAGAGCAGCAGTGTCAGGAGGCAAATGAGCTTTTTACAAAACTGCGGCATCCATGTACATGACAATCACAGTTGTCAGTGTATGCGGACACCCAATCAACAATGTTAGCCTGTGGCTTTGTCCATCGTGCACTCATCCACCTACTGCGCAGTTGAATTCCGTCGGTGGCATTTAATGCACAATATCCAATATGCGAGATCAGGCAGCTACCATTTTAGCGGAATGGAGACTGTTATCTGCTTCACCATCATTGCAAATGAGGGGTTACATCGGTAATCCTGTAAATTATTTTTGACAAGGACTTTAATTGAACCTTTCAGGTGTCTGGTGGGTCAGTGTGCTTGCTGGCTTGATTAGCGTGGTGAACTGTACTCCATTGTTGATGGTATCCTCTCCATTCCCAATTACATGAAACATATGATTTTTAAAAATAAACATCAGTGTTGTACATTTTAGCCATCAATGTGCAAACGGCATGTCAAGACAACAATGGAGATTGTTAATGGATATAGCACAATATACAATTTAGATGAAAATGTCTTCTTGAAAATCTGAAAGTGTTATTTACTGTCACATGATTTTTCACTTACTATTCACATATGTTACTGTGGACGTTGAGACCAGTCTTCGTATACTGCTTCCAATTCACACATAGGTATCCTGTGAGAGGGAGGAGAAAACATCCTCCTGTGCACCGGCCATTCCCAGACCCTCACACAATGGAAGAAAGTTTTGATTGAATAGGCAAACCATACTGGACCTATATCATCAGTTGGAGCCTGATCTCCTGCCTTAAAATTCCAATCCCACATGTGTCACACCAATAGTGAAAGGGATGGCAGCATTGCATTGACTGGCAACAGGTTCCTTTCAATACACCATGGCAATCTTCGGTGGTATATCACAATCAATGGTCTATTGTGTGCTAAGAAATGTGCTCACAGCAATGATGCAACACCTGGACAGCTACGTCCGGTTCCCCAGGCGTGAGTATTTAACTAGTGTGAAGCCTGGATTCTATGGAGTTGCAAGGATACCACATGTTGTGGGAGCCATTGATGGCACCCATATTGCCTTAGTATCACCATATAACACGGAACAAGTTTACTGCAACGGGAAGAACTTCCATTCTATAAATGTCCAAGTTGGCTGATCTGCACATTTCCAAAGTCTCTGCCCACTTTCATGGATCTGTCAATGATTCCTTTGTCATGTAGAACAGCACAGTACCCCAGCTGAAGTCACAACTCCAACCGGAGAGGGCCCGGCTTGTTGGTAACTATGATGTGAGCTAACTTTGTGTGGGTGATGTGAGGTAGTATAAACTGGAACTATGCAACTTATTGTTGCACCTCTGACTGTCTTCCATTTAGGAGACTCAGCCTATCCCAATCGGCCATGGTTGTTGGCCCCGCAGAGGAATCCTACAATGCGTGGGGAAGTCCGCTTCAATTAGGCCCACAGAAGGACAAGGCGGCCAGTGGAGTGGGCTTTTGGACTCCTGAAGGCCAGATTTTGCTGTCTGGACAAAACTGAAGGAGCCCTCCTCTCCTCACCCCGGAAGGTATGCCTGCTGTTTGATCCACAACCTAGCCCTATGACAGACCATCCGTTATCTCGTAGAGGGTGGAGAGCCTGAAGTGCCACTGGATGAGAATCATGGAATGCCAAATGTTGATGATAGTGGTGAGGAGGAAGGAGCTGACTCACGGAAAGATCTCATCAGCAACTTCTCATGAGTGTATTTTGTCAACATGTCATGACTTGGACTGTGCCAACTACTGTTTTAGTGATGATGGAAGGAGCATGTTGAGGGGAAATATCAAAGGGAGCAAGCTCATGTTAATCCAGATTGAAGGTTTTTGTTGAGCAAGGAATGGCAGATGGTGAATAGTTTTGCATCACTTTGTTTTGCTCTTTCAAATTGGAATGAACTGTGTTCTCAAGGATTTGTATGTCTGAAACGTCTTACCTCTAGGGGTTGTTGGCTAATTTTCCTTTCTATTCTGTTTCAGGTACCTTGACCATGGATCATCATTTAGACATTTCAGAGTTGTGACATTTGTGGGTATTTGGTGCTGTTTTGATGTACAATGTGGGCAATGTTAGTTCTGTGGTATGACAGAGACAGACTTTGGATGTGCGGATCGTGGAGCAGGACAGCCTGCACAGTGATATTTTGGTGGTGAGGTGTAAACCATTGGACTTGTTCCTCATCATGTGATGGTCACAATAAAATGTGTGTGCCAACATGTGCTACAACAAGATGTTGTGCTGCAGCCCAAACATGCTATTTTTGCCCATGACTGGCTAAACCTTCTTTGTGTGTGATATGTTTGTAGCTGTTTATGTGTTTCATCAATGAAGGGCAAGGTGTTTGTAGCAGGACACAGAGATTTGTTGTTGACATTCCACAGGATACTGGGAATGTTGATTGGAATAGTCCTGTGATCAGATAATGTGGTACAGCGATATGTGCATGTCTATTGGGGTCATTGGTGAAGAATTCCCTTTGTGAACTATGTGATATGGCTCCAGCTGGAGACAGAAACTACTTTAAGTTTGCCTATTCACAATGAAAAGGTCAGATGTGTCCCCTCCTTCCATGTTGAGGATGTCTGCACAATAAACTATGGCCACTGGAGCAGAACATTTGGGGGGTCATTCTGACCCTGGCGGCCGGTGGCCGCCAGGGCCACCGACCACGGGAGCACCGCCAACAGGCTGGCGGTGCTCCCACGAGCATTCTGACCGCGGCGGTTCAGCCGCGGTCAGAAGCGGCAAGTCGGCGGGCTCCCGCCGACTTACCGCTGCTCGGGGGAATCCTTCATGGCGGCGGAGCGCGCTCCGCCGCCATGAGGATTCTGACCCCCCCTACCGCCATCCTGTTCATGGCGGGAAAGCCGCCATGAACAGGATGGCGGTAGGGGGGGTCGCGGGGCCCCTGGGGGCCCCTGCCGTGCCCATGCCAATGGCATGGGCACGGCAGGGGCCCCCGTAAGAGGGCCCCGCAAAGTATTTCAGTGTCTGCCATGCAGACACTGAAATATGCGACGGGTGCCACTGCACCCGTCGCACCTTCCCACTCCGCCGGCTCGATTACGAGCCGGCATCCTCGTGGGAAGGGAGTTTTTCCCTGGGCTGGCGGGCGGTCTTTTGGAGACCGCCCGCCAGCCCAGGGAAAAACTCAGAATACCCTCCGCGGTCTTCTGACCGCAGAGCGGTATAATGGGGGCGGAATTCTGGCGGGCGGCCTCCGCCGCCCGCCAGAATCAGAATCACCCCCTTGGTGTCTTGTCTGATTTGTTATGTGTCTGACATGAAGCCTTACTATTGTTACTGCAATGTACTTAAGCTTATATATAGGTACACACATGTATGTATGTTTGGGTGAGACATGGTTGTGCTCCTGAGCTAAAGAAAAGACACCAAGAAAAGATATCTTTCAATCTCATAGATGCTCCTCAATTTCAGCTGATCTTGGGCTTACAGTGGCTTACGTAACACAACCCTGGAATTCATTGGGAAAAGAGAACTGTCCAATTAAATTCAAGTTACTGTCAGAAGCATTGTTATGGTCCACAAGAGATGAGTAGTGTACCATCTCCCGCTCAAGCTTTAGCTACTAAATCCAATGTGATTTGTGCCCTGGAAAAGGTTGTCATTCCTCCAGAATAGAAATAATTGTCTGCAGTGTTTGACCAAGCAGAGGCAGAGAAGCTACCTCCCCACAGATCTTATGATTGCAGGATCAAACTTGATCCATGAGCGCACCTACCTTGCAGTAGAATCTAGGCCCCTACTGAAAAAGAGAACAAGTTCCTAAAAGAATATTTGGAAAACTATTTGGCAAATGGTTTTATTTTTCCCTTTCAATCCCCAGTATCTTCCCCCCTTTTTTTCATCCCAAAGAAGAAAAATGAAGAGTTAAGAACCTGCATCGATTATAGAGTGTTAAATCAAGTTACGGTGAAGAATTGATATCCCCTGCTCTTGATTTCAGTACCACTAGATCAGGTAAAAGACGCAAAGATCTACACCAAACTAGATATTTGCAGAGCGTACCATTTTATTTGAGTTGCTAAGGGAGAAAATGGCCTTCCGCACCTGGTTTGGACTATACGAGTACCAACTGATGCCTTATGGGCTATGTAACTCGGCGGCTGCTTTCCAGCACTTTGTGAACGATGTTCTGAGAGAGTTTTTAGATCAATTTGTAGAAGTCTACATTGATGATATTTTAATCTTCTCCCAGAATTTGCAAGGCCATATAGATCACGTGAGAGCAGTTCTAAAGAAATTGTTGGAAACTAACCTATATGTGAAGTTGGAAAAGTGCGTCTTTCATGCGAGGGAAGTAGAATTCTTGGGATTCATCTGACCAGAAAATGGATTTTCCATGGATCCTGCTAAAATTCAAACAATCCTGGATTGGCCTTCTCCTAAAACGGTGAAGGAGGTGCAAAGTTTTATTGGTTTTGCCAATTTCTACAGCCGATTTATAAAAGAGTTTTCTGAAAAGGTGGTCCCCATTACAAAACTTTTGAGAAAAGGAGTACCCTTCCATTGGTCAACTGATGCTGAAGAATCTTTTGGGTTCCTCAAAAGAGCCTTTACGACAGCCCAGATCCTTCTCCATCGTAACCCTGAGAAGCCATTTTTTGTGGAAGCTGACGCCTACGACCAAGCGATTGGTGGTGTATTGTCTCAGAGGCACAAGGAAATAGGTCAACTTCACCCAGTGGCATTTCAATCCAGGAAATGTACTCCTCCTGAAAAAAATTATCCAATTGCTGAAAAGAGCTATTGGCAGTGAAGGATGCCTTTAAGGGATGGCGGCATTATTTATTAGGGGCTAGTCATGTAGTCACTGTGTTCACCGATCCTAAAATCTTCAGTTTTTAAAGTCTGCTAAGACATTAACTCCAAGGCAATTGAGATAGTCCTTGTACTTTGCAGATTTCAATTTTACCATTACCTATCGAACTGATTCTGCCAATGGTGAGGCAGATGTGTTATCAGAATGAATAATATATCTGGAGCCTGAGAAGATGAAAAGATTCCAATTATTTCAGCAAACAAGTTTGTTTGCACCTTACAATTTTCTGAAATAAAAAGGAAGGGTCGAGAATCCATGTCTGACGAAGAAATTTCAGACTGGGCCAACAAAAAACGAAGGAAGAAGGGTTTTAGATAATCTTCCCTTTGTTGAAAATGCTTTATATTTGCCAACTCATGAGTTGCAAGAACTAGCACTACAAGCCTATCATGATGATCCTTTAGCTGGCCATAAAGGAATTTTGAAGACTACTGAATTAATCAAGAGGTATTTCTGGTGGCCTGCCATGATACCCCAAATAAGACAATACATTAAAACCTGTGATAAATGCATTAGGGGAAAGAAAACACGATTAGCTCCTGAAGGTGAGCTTCTGCCTCTTCCCATTGCACCATATCCCTGGCACACCATTACTATGGATTTGATTGTAGATTTACCTTCAAGTCAAGGTTTTGACACAATCCTAGTTTTTGTAGACACCTTTTCTAAAATGAGTCATTTCATCCCTTGAAGAAGGTTCCTTGAGCCTCTCAGTTAGCACAGTTGTTGTCACAGCACATAGTGAGAGCTCATGGCATTCTGGTGGTTGTAATCTCAAATCGAGGTCCCCAATTTGTTTCCCAAAACTTTTGAGGGGCCTATATGAAACAACTTGAAATAGACTCGCGTTATTCTACCAGTTATCATCCGGAAACGGATGGACAGACAGAAAGAGTTAACCATGAGATAGAGCAGTACCTACGCTTATATCTCCTGGAACAAGATAATGATTGGCCAGATTTCATTTGGACAGCAGAATTTCAGTATAACAATGCTATTCATGCCTCCACTGGTTATTCTCCTTTCTATTTGAACTCTGGTAGGCACCCAAACATTATCTTAGGAAGGTTGGGAGTCTCGGTCCCAGCTGTGAATGAATTCAGTAAGATAATTCAAAAGACCTACCTATCCGCTAGAGAAAACTTGACCAAGGCGAAGGTCTCTTACAAGAAACATGCTGACAAAAGGAGGAGAGGCAACCCTGGTTATTGCGAGGGTGAGAAGGTATGGCTATCCACTCGACATTTACATTTAAGAGGGAACAAAAAATTCCAGCCTAGATATGTAGAACCCTTTAAAATAAAGAAATTTGTAACCCAGTAACAATCAAACTCGCCTTGCACAATCAGATTAAGGTTCATCCAGTATTCCATGTCATGCTACTTTAAAAAAAACCTCCCAATGTTAGGACAACTACCCCTCCAGATCCTATGCAAGAAGATTCAGATTTAGAATATAAAGTGAATAGAATGTTAGACTTAGAGGTTTTGGCCCAGAAGAAAGGTCCTGGGAAGCCTTCCAGAATGTGCATGCTCCAAGGTTGATAAAGCCATTTCACAACACTTTCCCCAACAAACCTTCTGGGGAGGGAGTTCCTTGGAAGAGGGTACTGTCAGGAAAACTAAGGTGTTAAGTTCTTCCCTCAGCAAAAACAATTTCCCTTTTTCTTGTACCCACATTGGTTACAGCGGAGTCCTCACTCCCGGTGGCTCTTGCAGAGGCTGTTCTTAGAACTAGCTTCTTCAGGTTTAACTGCCACTCATGATGGTGTTCTCAAATCCTTGTGAGGTCAGCGCTTTAATGTTTCTATCTTTGTCTCGTGCTGAAGCTTCCCTCCAGCTGTTTCTCTCTGGGAGCCCTGCACTTCAACTGTCAACTGTCATCCTGAGGAGCTTGAGCAGTGTTCCTGAGGTGCTTTGTTTCATAAAGAATTCTTCCAGTTTTGAGTAATTAATTCTTTTTCTTGTTACAGTGTGCACACCAGCTACATTTTCCCTTTTGAAGAAGCTGAATTTTTTCCTTCTTCCAATAACTGGCTATTGGCTTTCTGAGGAGAATTTGTTTTGGCTTAACAGAACTTCAAGCAACTGCAGTAAGGAATCCTTTTGTATGCTTTTCAGACTTGCAAATTAATGTAGGTATATATATATATATTCAAGAACTCTTTGCTTTGCAGACTTGTCAGTCTTAGAGACAAACCTCTGTGCTCAGACTAATTCCTAGAGATTGTGATTGAGAAAACTGAACCTAGTTTTTGATCCCTGTAAAAGACATTAGTAGTTTGAATATTTGTGAACTTTTGAACTGTTCTCCAGAGAACCTTGGAAACCTCTGACTCCTAGAGAAAAGTAACATTGTTCTCTTAGAGAGAGGCTAGTCTCTCAAAAGATCCAGGTTAGGAGAACAATAGAATTGGGTGAATATAATGTCTGAACAGTTAAATTTATGAGAGCTTATCTATGCTCTTATCACCTGACTGCAGGTCCTTCCTCTAAAGAAATCCCAATAAGAAGAAAGGTGCAGGTTTTCAGAGACACACACTGAATATCCTATCTTCAAGTGGGAAACACAGGCTGGAACTGGATCTGGAGGCAGTCTCTCTTTTTCTGTTCCCATTCCCCTTTCCCCCTAGCAGATGCAGGGTTCAGATAAAGTCTGAGCATGCATCTGTTGGAGGGAGTTGGGTAAAAGGCATCTGCTCCTGTGGAAGTTTGATTTAGTGGGTAATCTTCAGACAACATCTTCCCCCTCAGAATGGTCCACCTCTTCCTAATTTCCTTGAATGTGCACATGATGGTGCCTACTGCATTCACTATGTCTACTATTCTGGGCCACATTTCCCTTTTCTGTCTGAAAGTTGTATTTTGGACTTGGCTACAAAACATTATGGCCCTCATTCTGACCTTGGCGGTCGGCGGAGAGGCGGCGGTCGGACCGCGAACAGACCGGCGGTCCAAAAAATGGCATTCTGACCCCGGCGGTCACCGCCGCGATCGACCGCCACTTCCCCACTCCGACCGCCACGGCGGTCATGACCGACGGGCTGGAGTTTGCGCACTCCGGCCCGGCGGTCGCCCCAAGACCGCCACCCGTATCATGACCCTGCTTACCGCCGCGGTTTCTGGCGGTCGGGAACCGCCATGCGAACCATGGCGGTAGGCACTATCGGGGCCCGGGAATTCCTTCCCTGGCACTGATAGGGGTCCCCCCCCACCCACCACTGGCCCCCAGAGGTGGTACGAACCCCCTCCCCACCCCCACCCCGAAATGCACATACACGCACCCCGACATGCACGCACCCCAACATGCACATCTGCACACCCCCATGCACGCACACATCACACATCACACAACACCCCCCCCACCCCCTCCCCTCACGGACGATCAACTTACCTTGTGCGTTGGTCCTCTGGGAGGCGACGGGAGCCATAGGGACGTGACCGCTGACAGCACACCGCCAACAGAAGACCGCCACACAGAAATGTGGGTCGTAATTCTGGGGGCGGTGTTCTGCTGGCGTGGCGGTGGAGGTTGACCAGTCTCCACTTTCCCGCCGACCGCCAGTCTGGCTGCCGGCGGTTTCCCGGCGGAACGCTCCCAGTGGTCGGAATGCGCACAGCGGCATACCGCCGCGGTCGGCGGTCTTCACCGCGGCGGTAACTCGGCGGTCTTGCGAAAAGACCGCCGAGGTCAGAATGAGGGCCTATGTCTCTACTCTTATGATTTTATCCACCATGACTGTCAACTCTGACTCAGAAAAACATGGGTTTTTGGGCCATGAAATGTCCCCAGGATATAGTGTCAGTGCAACAAAAGAAGTGAACATCTTCACAAAGGGGTGATAAAAAAATGGTGCTGGCAAGGTGTGTGGTGAGCAGTAATAGGGATGGGATTGGAAAAAAGGCCTGCCTTCTCTCAACAAGATGCGCTATCAGAATGGCTGCACAGCAGTGGAGTGACAAATGATCATGGTCTGGAATGGGGTATGTTTTCTAGTGCGATTTTCAGGTGTTTCCACTTACTAGTTGGTCACCAGGTTTGTGTATTTGTCTCTATGCAATGGCTATTATCCTGGTGCAATGCTGAGCGGCATACCACCGTCAGCGGCGCCAGCTGGGGGACCGCCAGTGCCACTGTGTTTTCATAAACTGGTCGGTGGGAACATGCTGTACTGACGGAGTAAGCATGGCCAACATTGCAGTCCGCTGCTTCACTGGTGGGCCACAGTCTGTCACCCCTGTCAGCATTTCCGGCGGCATGCATCATAATTGGGCATGCATAAGATCACCAACTCAGTGGTGTACGTGGTATTGCTACTCAGGTGGACTGGCGATCCGACTGATAGACACGTATTCGGACCCTTTGTTTTCATGACAACAAATGGGGAAAATATAACATTTATCATATTTTAAAATGAACATAAACTGCAATTAAAATCTGGAAAAATGTAAAACTGTGGGGCATATTTACAAGAAAGTGGCACATCAGCCCCGATGCGCCACTTTTCTTGCGTCACCCTCTGCCCCACCTAACGACACCATGGTCGTGCCATATTTACCATAAGGCACACCATGGCCATCAGTAGGACAATAGCATCAACATTTTTGATGCTATTGTGGTGCTTTGCTGCACTAGTGTCAAAAATGTTGATGCTAGTACAGCAAAGCACAGGAAGGCCCATTGATTAAAATGGGTGCATCATTGTAACACCTGCTCTGAGTAGGAGTTAAAAATGACAGAAAAAATGGTACAGTGAAATGTTGCAAATTTCAATGCGCCATGTTTTCAGGCCTCCATGGCATCAGAAAGCCCTCTTTGCATACATTATGCCTGACGCAGGCATAATGTAGTGCAAGGGGTTGCAAATTGGCGCAATGCAGGCATGCACCACTCTGTAAATACAGCGCAGGGAAAAAGTCATCTTAGAGCCACCGTAGTGTAAAAATAAATGACACTATGGGGGTTATTCTAACTTTGGAGGAGGTGTTAATCCGTCCCAAAAGTGACGGAAAAGTGACGGATTTACCACCAGCCGTATTACGAGTCCATTATATCCTATGGAACTCGTAATACGGCTGGTGGTATATCCGTCACTTTACCGTCACTTTTGGGACGGATTAACACTCCTCCAAAGTTAGAATAACCCCCTATGTTGGCACAAAGTGGCGCTAGGGGCTTATAAATGTATCCCTATATTTAATACACTTGCTAAATAAATGAAATATAATTTATTTACAATACGTATTCATATATCACAAATATGTATGGAAAAAACCTATTTATACAAATATGAAACGTAGTACTACTGAAGTATAAATACATATATATTGCTTTATGTTAAACAGTTGTGTATTTTTTATGTTTTTATAGTTACATAAGTAAATATATTGTGTAAATTATTATAATTAAATATATTTGAGAAATAAAGTATTAAATAAAACTGTATCCTCTTCCATTAGATATGAAAATGTATTGTAAATATCTAGAACACTGATTTAAAAAAAAGTCAAAATGATTAACGTGTTTAAAAATAAAAGTAAAATGTTAATAATGTTTTAATATTGCAAAATAAATATAAATATAAATATTCAAAAGACAATCTTAAAGACACATGTGAATACTTTAATTCCAAGGGGATCAGACTTACAATGTCCGCTATAAAGTCAGCAACATTAGGGAAAGTGTAGAACTCTGCATGGGTGGGTGGTCAGATTGACTATTACCACCCCAAAAGTAGCCACATTGTGGAAAGTGTTGAACTCTTGAAATCACATTTATTTTTCCTAATCCAAGCTTAACTACACTGAACAAATAATAGACCCTAAAGGAGTAGGATTTACAACTCCAACTTCAAGTGTGCCATATTTACTATTCCCATTCCAAATTTAGTCACATGGAGGAAAGTGTTGGACTTTCAAAAGGTCATTCTTGCTATTACCATTTCAACAATTAGCCAGTAATGGGGAAGTGTTGAGCTCTGAAAATGTAATGCAACTTTTTACACACCTACCACAGTAGCAAAGTTAGAAATTAAACAATGCACACATCAAAATGTTATTTTAAAAAATAATAAGAAACATACCATAAAATATTATAACTAATGTTTTGAAATCAAATAAATGAAACACATAAATGCTTATAGTTGAAAATTGTATAAATAATTTACAAAATAAATAATTATCAATTAACTAGCAAAAACAAATTACAAAACAACAAGTTTTAGAAACACCTCCCACCAAATGCTTAACAAAGCAAACAACCCATCCACAAAAAACAATTAAACTATAAATTAATACAATTAATATTTAATGATAATCGTTAAGTAAATAACATTAATACTAAATAACAAATGTATTACTTTTTTCAAATTGAAAAATAATACACAAATTTAAAATAAAAAACAATTACCAATTAACTAATGAAATAATATAATTGAGATAAAAAATAACTAAAGTATACAAGTATAAACACACAGACACATACACACACACGCACACCCACTCTAAAACATACACACACACACATATATTCAGTACATCTCCTACAAACTATGACATTAAACCCATGTCTTAAAAACATCTAAATAATTATTGCATTAACCATAAAATATATCAATTAAGGTATGGTAATGTTTTTACAAATGTTTTCAAAAAATCTATATAATCAAAAATACTTCCCACCCTACTCTTATACTTTTTATAAAACCTAACATTACCATTATTTTAACATTTTTTCAATTTATTTCTAGTTTTTTTTTAATGTAAAATAATATTTACCATACGTAAATTCAGTCCCCCTTGCCGGTCTGTGGCAGGGCCCTGCAGCCAACCCTCCTCCAGACAGCCAAGCCAATGCTGCACACAGACTTTGGAAGGGATGGCAATAGGGCTGGCCCTGGGAACCCCATCCCCCAGGGCAATTTGTTTTTTTTAATTAAAGGGGAGAAAGGCAGAGTGGCCCCATCCTGAGCTCTTTAGGCCCTAGGGACCCCATTTCCCCAGGGCCATGTATTTTTTTAAAGGTGGGGGCAGACCTCCCTCCCTGGGCTGATTTCAGCACTAGGGACCCCAAACTCTGGGGTCCAGTGTCTTTTTCAGGGCAGGGGCACATATGGTCCCCCTCCCCAGGCCAATATATGCCCTGGTGACCCTATCCACTGGGACCCAGAGACATTATTAGGTGGAGGAGGGCATGTGGCCCTCCTCCCGGGTCCGATTGCAGCATGTAGGACCCATCATGGCTGGCCCGATTTTGGCCCCGGGGACTCCACCCCCTGGGGCCCACCAATATTTCGCATAGAGAGGAGGGCACACAGCCCCCCTTCCTGGCCCAACTTTGGACCAGCAGACCACATCTCCTGGGGCCTGCCAAAGCTTTTTAGGGGGAGGGGAAAGTTACCCACCTACCTGGGCTATTTTAATGGTGGGTGCTCTGGTGCCCACCCAGGACACCCACCATAGTCTTATTGTGGACTACGGAAGGAGCACTAGGGCTCTCATGATCCTAACCAGCTCCCTGCATACAGCAGGAGCCAGTATTGCTCCCACCTGCAAGTGTTGTAGGACTCTTTCCGTGGGGTAAGAATGCTTGTTTTGGGCAACAATACCACTATATGTGGGTGAGTGAATCAGCCCCACACTGACTTGAAGCTGTCATCCTAACCTTCATGGCTAGCTAGCAGCACCTCACTTAAACCTAAAAAGTTTAGGTGATTAGTGGCAGCCTACAGCGTGACACTTTGAATCCTCAGGATGGAACACATCTTACCTCTTCCTCTTATTTGACCATCTCACACATGAGAAGGCAGACAAAGGAATGCAGGATAGGTTGCAATGCATTTATTGAAAGAACTACATTCTATGATAACAGGCATGAGATGCAATTATTACGAAGACAAAACATAGCACAGTAATTCATGTGACTGTTAGAGTAAAACATTTAAAAAGTCCCAGCATCCTTGAATGATCATTAGTCTAAGAATTCCTAGATACACATCTAGGAACTAACGTGAGGACATATCAGTGTTAGGGATTTTGCATTTTGGGCCCCCCTTTTTTTTTCTCAGACCCCGTTTGATGGATCACCCTGAAACTTTCCAGGATGGAACTGAGGTGGATGAACTTTTTTAGTAAAAGATTTGTGAAGATTCATCAAACGAGGCCAAATTTATTAGCAAAACGCTCATTCTATGGAAAAGCAGAACTAAATATACAGGGTCGTTATAGTTAGGTTCACATTTTACTGTAACTAAAAGAATGAAGTGCAGCAGCTATAGTTATGGTTAGCTCAAGTAACTATAACTGGTGCACTAAGGTAACTATAACTCAAACCCCTGCTAAGCACAGTTATCTCATCAATAATTTTACTGCAAATGTTACATTGATATTATCAATGATGTTACAAAATAACATATGTCATTAATGATGTAATATCTGGGGTAATTAGCAGTGCATGGTGAGGGCATGAGTTTTAGTTACCATAGTGCACAAGTTATCGTTGCATGAGATAACTATAACTATAATAGCTGAATTTGTATAGTTTTGTGTGAGTAAAATGTGAACCTAACTTTAACGTCCCTGTAACCTTTGTTTTTTTAAGTGAAGTTATATGCTTTTTTATTCTATATAATGTCCCTGTATCCTTTGTTTTTTCAGTGAATTTCTATGTTATTTTTAATACAAGGAAGAAAAGGGTGCAGGGTAGGAATACCCTGACACCCTACTCCAAGTACTGGGGTCTACAAGGGACCCAGCCAGAGCAAAAAGCATTTTTTTAAATAAGTCCACGAATCTGGCAAAAATGTTTGAAAAAAGTGTGGTCTCCCACACTTGTTCAGTATAGCCCCCAGGTGGGCCAGGTACCCGGAACCTTCACCGTTATGAGAAAAAAATGAACAGGGCACATGGGGTCCCCCTCCTAAGGCTCTATTGAGTGCCAGGGACTACCACTTCTCCAGGGCTTGATATTTAAAAATGGAGGTGGGGACATGTGGACTCCCTCCTTGGGATGCTTGAAGTCCCAGAGATCACCACCTCCATGGGGCTAAATTAAAAACATTAAAGGGGACCACATGGACACCAATGCCCCAGGGACCACCACTTCCTGCAAAAAAAAAGTAAAATTGAGGCCCCCCCCTTCTGGGACTGATTTTTACCCCAGGGATCCCATCCCCTGGGGCCTGCCCATTATTAACTGGAAGGAGGCCGTGCACTCCCCTCCCGGGGCCAATTTCGGCCCCTGATACGCCATCCCCTGGGGCTTGGCCACATCTAACTGGGTGCCCTGGCCCCACCCAGGGCATCCGGTACGTAATGATGGGGGCAGCCGGGGGAGCCTGAAGGCCCCCACGGTGCCAGCTGGCTCCCCGCCTCTTGCGGGAGCCGCTTTTGTTCCCACATGTAGAGAACTACAAGCAAAAGCAAACTGCTCTCTCCCAAGGGAGGACACCTCAGGAGATAGCAGGAGCTGTCGATGCAGGGTGATGGTGCCCAGGGCCATTAATGGCTCTGGGGGGACCATGTGGCCCCCTCTTTAATTTACACAGGTGGGCCCTTGAAAGTGGTGGTCTTCTTGGCCATTTATAGCTGGGGAAGGGGGCCCCCTTTTCAGTTTTAAATATGTTACTGGCCCCACAGAGGTGGTGGTCACCGGGGCCCGGTCATTTATGCGGCCCCCTCAATAAATGTTAATTTAGCCCTGTGGAGGTGGTGGTCTCTGGGACATTTCCAAGCTCCAGTTTGGGGGTCTGTGCAGCACCCTCCATAATATTAATAATGCCCCGGTGAGGTGGTGGTCCCCGGGGGTCATAAGTGCCCAATGGAGGGGGGTCATGTGGCCCTCCTCTAAGATTCTAAAAAGGCCCCGGGGAGGACCTAGTTTCCCTAGGAAACGTTTTTGGTTTGTTTTGCCAATAACTTTGGTGCCATTTGATGAATTGTCACGAAATTTTCAAAATTAGTACACCACTCACTTCAGCTGCCGTCTATAAAGAAGTTTAGGGGTGATTCGTCAAGCGGGAGCAGATAGAAAGGGGCGACCCAAAATGCGTTTTCCCCATGCAATTTCCCATAGAGATTTTAGACACGACTACAGCCTGAGCCATTGGACGGTATTACACTAAATATGGCAGAAAGCTAATTCTTGGTCCAGAAAGAGCCCTTTTTTAATTTGGTGTGCAACACGTTCAGTAGATTTGGAGTTAGTAAAGGAAAAATACATTTGTATATCTAGTGGCGTGGACCCTGTGCAGATCTGATAGATCTCAGGCTGAGATCTGATTGTCTCCCAGCACTTCAACCAGGAAGTGCTGGCAGCCATCATGGGACTCGGACTCAGCCAACTCCAAAGAAAAAAGTAAAAAAAAAAAAAACAGAAGCAGTCAGAGTATTCCCACAGGGACCCTACTGTGTCCAAAAGTGTTTTTGTTCCAATTTTTGCTGCAATATTGTGGTGGATCCACAATATTGCGGAATTTTTTTGAAAAAGGCCCAGATATCCCTTTGCTTCTGCATTGCTCTAACCCCTGTCTTCTCCTTGCTTTCCCCCTGTTTTTTTGAGTGCCTTCTCCTTGTTTTTCCTTCGTTCTTACTGTTTTCACCTTTCTTTTTTACCCATTTTCTGTGCCCTCTCTTTGCTTTTCCCTTGTTTTCACTGCTTTCTCCTTGGTTTTTCACCCATTTTTTTGTGCCCATTCCTTGCTTTCTCTCATTTTCACTGCTTTTTCACCTCCATATATTGTGTGCCTTCTCCTTGCTTTTCCCTCGTTTAAACTGCTGTGTCCATGCTTTTCCCCTTGTAATCATGTGCCTTCTCCTTGCTTTTCCCTCATTTTCACTGCTTTTTCCTTGCTTTTTACCCTGTTTTTTGAGTGCCTTCAACTTGTATTTCCCTCATTTTCACTGCTTTCTCCCAACCTTTTTCCCTGTTTTTTTGTCTTCATCTTGCCTTTCCCTTGTTTTTCACTACTTTCATCTTGTTTTTTCACCCATTTGTTGAGTTCCTTCACCTTGCTTTTCTCTTGATTTCATGGTTTTCATTTTGCTTTTTCCCCTGTAATTTGTCTGCCCTCTCTTTGCTTTTCCCTAATTTTCACTGTTTTCGCCTTGCTTTTCCCTATTTTTTGAGTGCCTTCAGCTTGCTTTTCCCTTGCTTTCAGTACTTTCTCCTTGCATTTTTCCCTGTTTTTTATGTCTTCACCTTGCCTTTCCCATGTTTTCGCTTCTTTCTTCTTGCTTTTTCCCCTATTACTGTGTGCCTTCTCCTTGCTTTTCTCTTGTTTTCACAGTTTTCTCCTTGCTTTTCCCCTGTATTTTCTGTGCCTTCTCCTTGCTTTTCCCTCATTTTCGCTGCTTTCCCCTGTTTATTCACATGTATTTTGAGTGCCTTCTCCTTGCTTTTGCCATAGTTTTCACTGCTTCTCCTTGCATTTTTCCATATTTTTTTAGTGCCTTCTCCGCGCTTTTCCCTTGTGGCATGGGGTTGAATGCTGCCAACTCCTGCTGTATTAAAAAGACATAGAAATTCACATATTCACTGAAAAAACAAAGTTACAGGGATGTTCTAGTAAGAAATTAGTATGTGAGAAACCTTTGAAATCCACTAAAAAAACAAAGGTTAGACATTAAAGTTAGGATCAGAACTTACACACGCAAAACCATAGCAATTCAGCTGTTATAGTTAGTTTTCTCAAGTAACTATGAATCGTGCCCTCAGGTAACTATAATTCGCACCCTTGTCATGCACTGCCTATTACCCCACGTTACTTCAGTAATACATCTTCTATGACATAATTGATAATATCATTGCAACATTTGCAGTAAAATGATTGATCTGGAACTTGTGCATGACGGGCGGCGGAAGTTATAGTTAACCTAGGGCACCTTAAGGCATGATCTAATTTGAGATGTAATCAGTAACGTCATAAATGATATCATTGAACATGTCATGCATAGTATCACATGTGAGGTCATAAGCAGTGCATAGCGGGGGTGCACATTATAGTTAGTGCTGCTAACTACAACTGCTGAATTTTTGTGTTTTTTTAGTTCAAAACATTAACATCAGTGGGAAATTCACCTAACTATAACATAACCCGGAATTGTCAATGGAGATCCTCAAGTAATTTGACCTGTTCAAAATACACTAGATCCCCAATCATTTTGATTCTGTTCACTTGTGAAACTGCTTTGTGCATCAACAATATCCTCGCAAGTTATGTGCTGATCTTGCACTATTTCATTTCATTCTTAAAAATGTAATTAGCAAAATTTCAAAGGATGGAAGTTTATCATGAAACATTTAGGGTTGTTAAGTAATAATATAAATTAAAATGACTGAGGACACGTCTTCCAGCTACTCCTCTTTTCTCGGTCAATCAAACAAGGTAACCACTGAAGAAATTATATGGACAAGTGAAAAAAAATAACCATTAACAGAAAAAAACGACCACATAATCATTTTAATCAAACTAATCCTTCCTATTAAATTAAGATTTATTTCATAGGGAGAGCCCAGAATACAGCTTTCTCTTGATTTGTATTTTGAAATGTATTCACTGGCTGTTTAATGCACCATACAAAGAGAAGCAGTCAAATACGGAATCAAAGGAGAGTGTCACTAGCCCTTGTTTTTGCTCCATTAATCACCAACTCTGATACTTACCCATAAACGTTTTTTTTAAATATCAGTGAATTGGCATTTGTTCTTTTACACTTTTTGTTCAAGTATTTAACCGTATGTCTCCTGGGTAGAACAGTTATGTAATATTTCTTGATATAAAATTGTGTACAAAACGTTTTGCTTCTACCCTTCTTATCTGTATTAACCAAACAATAGACATAATTCTTTTATTATGGATATTCATTTCAATTATCATATTCTCATCAATATTGAATTGCACAGTTTATAGATTCTTTCCATCATTTATCATCTTCATTTGTTGTCTTTCCTATACTTTTACATCACACTTAAAATTCTCATTTACACATTGAGATTATCCAGTCATATCCCAATGCTTCCTCTATTCACAAGTGTTTAATATTTTTGTAATAAACTCAACTGACCACTAACGTGCACCTGTCAAAATTCTGAAACGTGAGGTATTTTACATAGAACTTTCCTTTCACGTTTTCTTCCATTACTTTGTTCATCCTAGGTTTGATGCATTGTCTTAACTCTGTGTTACTTTTCAAAGTTTTCCTTTATGTGGATGTAAAGGAACGGAGGGGGAGCAAAGAGGAGAGCAATGCAATGGGTGCAGAATGGCTCCTCTCAGAAGTTCAACACTTCAGTTTAACTCAGAAGCTTGTTAGGTCATTTAGTATTTCTTATAAAATCTTTTGGATTTCCTGGGTGAGTTTTTGATCTGTTTGATCTGTTGTGTGCCTCCTGTTCTGAGTTTTCCTTAAAGAATGTCTGCATGATCTAGGCCCATGGGAGGGCTGTGAAGCTGAGTCTTTTTTCTCAGCTCTTTTGTCCTCTTCGTGCAGTACTATACCTTTCACTTTCTGCCTAATTTTTTAGCCACTGTGCCCACAGATTTAATGGATGATGCTGTGAGCTATTTCCCAAATATATTATCGTTATCTTAGCCAGTACAAGGATTAGATCTATAAATTATATCCCTAAATTTTTTGGGCTTTTGCTTTTAGGAATAATCCTAGTAAGCATCCCTCTGGTAAAAGATCTGTTCTACCCAGTCGCCTTTCTTTGTTTGAAATTATTTTCTCTCAATAGCTCTTTATTTTTGGGCAGTCCTATACTATAGGAAAGCCCCGCCTTTTCCTATATACATCTTCGACATTATGAAAGTGTTGTTCCGTGTATTTTCCATGGAGATAAATATGTCCTATGGCGGTCATTGAATTAGTAGTAATTGAAGCGTGCATTAAAAAAATGCATGTGAAAACATTTAATAAGCTCCTGTACAAAGAACGGATTTTATCTATACAGCAAGCATACATAAGGAAGGCAGCACCTGAAATGGCTTTAAAAAAAACTGACCAAAGTGGATCATTTATATAAAAAAAGAAATGTATCTGAAATGTTAACACAGACAATCCCTGAACTGCTCAATTTCAACTGCTGACTTTTAGATGAGATACTTTTTTCATTTAAAAATGTAACAAATTAAAAACCTTGTTATGGCTGTGTCTGGAGGAATGCTTCTTTTCAATCACCACACTATACATTGGAATTGTGTTGTAAGATAATATCCTTGAAACTATGATGCACCTAGGCTGCCCTCCCTCAACGCTAGAGCAAAAAATAAAGGTGAGAGAGGTAATCCTTGCCTAGTGCCTTTTTCTATTTAGATTCAACTAGATATGAGAGTTCCCAACAGGCTCTCACTGTCGGACTCACCTACACTAATGTCTTCAAAACCCCCCTTGCTAGTTGTAGCACTTTAATCAAGTAGTCTAATCTAAGGGAATCAAACTCATTTTCTAGATCCAAGAGAGTATTAAGGATATCCTTAGGGTCTTGGAGGTTTCCTCCATTATTCTGTACAGGTGTCATCTATTCATGGATGTGTTACAAAGTGGAATAAATCCATCAAGGCTTGTAGCAAAGTATGCAGACTCACTGCTGGAATTTTAATAATGATTTTCCAATCCAAACATAATATTGGGAAGATATTTTTTGATGCTCTATCTTTTGGGTGTTTGTTTGGCTTGAGTATTGAGACAAGAAGGGCTTCAGCTGTTGTATGTGGTAGTCTTCTCCTTTCTAATGCAAAAGTATACATTTTAATATGCCTAAAGAGCAAAATGCTTGGGTACATTGCATGAGATTTTATGGGAAGCCCATCAGTTCCTGGTGGTTTCTCTAATGGGATATTCATAATGGGTTCTCTAATTTTGGCTTCTGTAATTAGTTGCTTTAATGTCTCTTTTTGTTTCAAGTTTACCACAGGCAAATCTCACTACCTTTAACTATTCGTCAACTGAATAGTCAGATACAATTCTTCAGCTGCTATATAGATCACCATAATATTTTATAAAAGTGTTATTAACATCATCTTTCACTTATAGGTTTTGTTTGTTTTTGTCATATTATCTGTTAGGTGGCACATCCTCCAAGTGTCTGTTATTTTCCACCACTCAGCCACTCATTCATTGCCTTAGTTGCATTGGTCATGGATGTACATGCTAGTGCACGGGAGGGTCTGTCTAAGCCTGTGTCTCTTGCACTATTACAATCTCCTCAAAGCAATAAACGTGTGTGCCCATTTTGTAAGTAATGTAATTTTCATATATAAAATGAGTTACTCTGTATTTGGGGAGTATATTTTTTATCACTAGCTCTAGCCCTTCCCACCTCTCTTTCAATAAGACATAATGAAATTCCCTGTCTATTTGTGTTTCTATGACTTTCTATGACCGAGATGGGTGTTCCGTCTTACATTCAAACCTATTCAGGGTTCATCTATTAGGGAAAACCTGTGGCATATGTAACCCTCCATCACTTTTTCAGCTTAATTACTCGCATATGTTTGTCTCCTGGTGGAGTGCCATGTGAACACCTCTCCTACAGTGGTAAGAGCATATTTTAAAATGTTTAATTGCTGAGCCCATACACCAGACATGCCATGCCATTGTTTTGTATTTATTTAATGTGTTTGAGATCTTATGGGGTTTTTCTTCCATTCATCCAGCTTCCCCACTTCCTTCCCACTGACCATGGCCAAGCAAACTCCATTTTAACTGCTGTCCGCTTGTGACCTCTGAATGTAGATCTCCAGCTCCCCCACCCCAAAACAAAGCCTCAACATATCTCCATCCAGAGGCGGCTCCTCCGCTATGGTGGAGGAGCGTCGCCCCACCCCTAGCAAGCAGCAGCAGCTGAAATCCTTTGACAGCGAAACAATAATAAACTTTGTTTATTATTGTTTCATTGTTAAAGGGGCAGGGCCATGGAGGATGACGGGGACGAGGGGAAGTGCACTGTGCACTCCCCTCAGTGCACATGTGTGTTTGGCCAGCTGTCTCGGGCCTGCAAACACACGTGCACTGTGCTCTCTCCAACCTGGCACTGTGTTGCCTTGCTAGAGAGAGCAGGCCTAGGCTCCCAGTCTACCTGGGAGCACCCTGGCTGGCCGCCCCGGACAATTGAAAGGCTGCTTTCATGCAGCATTAGGATTGGCCGAAGGGCAGGCTGGGAGTCTGTGCCTGCCTGCAGTGACCAGGAAAGAGGAGCAGCACGGCGGCGGAGCAGGTATGATTCTTTTTCTTTTAATTAAATGTTTTTGCACCGCCTGCCCCTTTACTGTGCTGCGAGCCGTAAGGCGGGACTGTCTCCATCCAATGAACATGTTGATATCTAATAGTCTCTTCTAGTTCCTGTTGGAGTAGAGAATATGTATTGTTGAGCGGGGGTTTCACCCACCTGTTGTTATCTCTCTTAGCCAATATATGCACTCAGTCATCACAGCCCAGTTCTCCCCCAGTTACTATTTATATTTTTTTAATTTTGTACCAATCAAACCTCTTTTCATCATAGTTCATCATCTCCTCTGGGTGTCAGCATGGGGGCTTCCATAGCCCCCATCATAGATCTCTCTGAGTTTGAGTTGCAGCCTCCTGAGATCAGCAATGACCCCTTGCTGCATTTCAGGGGGTATATTTTTGTGATGTATGTATTGTCACTGCTCCTTCTGATTGCACTTAGCTTTTTGTAGTTTCTGTAGCAGCCATTGCCTGATATTTCCTCCTATGGGTGTGTTGGGCTGTACAGTGCTGTTTTCCAGTTCTCAGCAATGTGTTTATGTAAGTTCACTCCATGGTGGTTTACTTTCATTATTTTCAGCCTTGTTAAAAAAACAGCATGTACTTTATACAGATGCTGGTTCTCCACCTGGAAAAAGCCGGCTTCCAAGCCATACACAGGATATTAACTCTATGGTTAAAGTGTAAGAGGTGGGTTATCAATGGTCTAGGTGCTGCACCAGGTGGAGGTTTGTTTGGCTGGATCATCTGCAATCTGTAAAATTTAGGCAATCAATGTGAAGCAACATCCACCTCCAGCAGCTGTTAGAGATATTTAACTATAGCTGTGCCTTCATCTCTCTCAGGAAGGCCTACCACTCTGATATTATATCTAAACAATTTTCAGTATCTGCTTCTCTACACTATGATTTGGCGTATCTCTCCTAATCCCATACACTAGAATTACTAAAAATTACCACAAATCTACAATCCACTTTTTAAACTCATTTCATTAATTCCTAGATTAAAACTTTAAGATCTGTTATTTGAAGATGTAGTTGTGCTATTGTGGCCTCTGTTTACTCTTTCAGATAATTTCTTGAGACTTTCCCACAATTGCTGAATGTCTGTGTTGGTGCTATCTATATTATTGCTCAGTTTCTCCCTCATTGTAACTCTTAGTTCAAGTATCTTTTCAAGTCGGACTTCATCCATTTCAAGATGTTGTGTCCCGCTCCTCCTTCATTTGTCTCACTTTTCTTGCTTGTATGTTTTGAGCTATTGTGGGGCCATTTAGTCCTGCATCCTCCTCAGTCTCTTTGTCTGCCTTTGTCATTCCCTGTTTACTCAAGTTCTTAGGAAGGGGGGTTGGGAGCACACTGCCTCAAATCCCAGCACAGTTCACCCCTTTGCATCCTGATAAATGCAGTTCACAGTTAGCACTTACTTGAAAATTATCTGTAGTTTTTCACCAAAGTTGGTGCAGACATTGCTGTATATCTCTAGACACGTGTTTCTGGGTTTAGCACTTTATCAGTAGAGAGAAGTGAACAAAGAAAATTAATCTGGGGTTGCTGGAAATGCTGCCAAAATCCTCTCAGGTCATGTACAACTCACAGGCCCACAGGTGCATCTCCAAAGCTCTTCAGCTCACTGGCTCAAGGGAGCCTTTTGAACAGGAAGGGGGAGTGGGAGCACACTGCCTCACATCCCAGCACAGTTCGCCCCTTTGCATCCTGGTAAATGAAGTTCACAGTTAGCGCATACTTGAACATTATCTGTAGTTTTTCACCAAAGTTCGTGCAGACATTGCTGGTTATCTCTAGACACGTGTTTCTGGGTTTATCCCTTCACCAGTAGAGTAAAGAACAAGGAAAAGTAATCTGGGGTTGCTGGAAATGCTGCCAAAATCCTCTCAGTTCAAGTACCACTCACAGGCACACAGGGCAGCTCCAAAGCTTGTCAGCTCATTGGCTCAAGGGAGCTTTTTAAACAGTAAGGAGGGTTGGGAGCACACTGCCTCGCATCCCAGCAGAGTTCACCCCTTTGCATCCTGGTAAATGCAGTTCACAGTTAGCGCTTACTTGAACATTATCTGTAGTTTTTCACCAAAGTTGGTGCAGACATTGCTGTATATCTCTAGACACGTGTTTCTGGGTTTAGCACTTCATCAGTAGAGAGTAGTGAACAAGGAAAATTCATCTGGGGTTGCTGGAAATGCTGCCAAAATACCTCTCAGGTCATGTACAACTCACAGGCCCACAGGTGCATCTCCAAAGCTCTTCAGCTCACTGGCTCAAGGGAGCCTTTTGAACAGGAAGGGGGATTGGGAGCACACTGCCTCACATCCCAGCACAGTTCGCCCCTTTGCATCCTGGTAAATGAAGTTCACAGTTAGCGCATACTTGAACATTATCTGTAGTTTTTCACCAAAGTTCGTGCAGACATTGCTGTATATCTCTAGACACGTGTTTCTGGGTTTATCCCTTCACCAGTAGAGTAAAGAACAAGGAAAATTAATCTGGGGTTGCTGGAAATGCTGCCAAAATCCTCTCAGTTCAAGTACCACTCACAGGCACACAGGGCAGCTCCAAAGCTTGTCAGCTCATTGGCTCAAGGGAGCTTTTTAAACAGTAAGGAGGGTTGGGAGCACACTTCCTCACATCCCAGCAGAGTTCACCCCTTTGCATCCTGGTAAATGCAGTTCACAGTTAGCGCTTACTTGAACATTATCTGTAGTTTTTCACCAAAGTTGGTGCAGACATTGCTGTATATCTCTAGACACGTGTTTCTGGGTTTAGCACTTCATCAGTAGAGAGTAAAGAACAAGGAAAATTAATCTGGGGTTGCTGGAAATGCTGCCAAAATCCTCTCAGGTCAAGTACAACTCACAGGCACACAGGTGCAGCTCCAAAGCTCGTCAGCTCATTGGCTCAAGGGAGCTTTTTAAACAGTAAGGAGGGTTGGGAGCACACTGCCTCACATCCCAGCAGAGTTCGCCCCTTTGCATCCCGGTAAATGCAGTTCACAGTTAGCGCTTACTTGAACATCATCTGTAGTTTTTCACCAAAGTTGGTGCAGACATTGCTGTATATCTCTAGACACGTGTTTCTGGGTTTAGCACTTCATCAGTAGAGAGTAGTGAACAAAGAAAATTAATCTGGGGATGCTGGAAATGCTGCCAAAATCCTCTCAGGTCAAGTTCAACTCACAGGCCCACAGGTGCATCTCCAAAGCTCGTCAGCTCACTGGCTCAAGGGTGCCTTTTGAACAGGAAGGGGGGTTGGGAGCACACTGCCTCACATCCCAGCACAGTTCGCCCCTTTGCATCCAGGTAAATGAAGTTCACAGTTAGCGCATACTTGAACATTATCTGTAGTTTTTCACCAAAGTTGGTGCAGACATTGCTGTATATCTCTAGACACGTGTTTCTGGGTTTAGACTTTCACCAGTAGAGTAAAGAACAAGGAAAATTAATCTGGGGTTGCTGGAAATGCTGCCAAAATCCTTTCAGGTCAAGTACCACTCATGGGCACACAGGTGCAGCTCCAAAGCTCGTCAGCTCACTGGCTCAAGGGAGCCTTTTAAACAGGAAGGGGGGTTGGGAGCACACTGCCTCACATCCCAGCACAGTTTGCCCCTTTGCATCCTGGTAAATGCAGTTCACAGTTAGCGCTTACTTGAACATTATCTGTAGCTTTTCACCAACGTTGGTGCAGACATTGCTGTGCATCTCTAGACATGTGTTTCTGGGTTTAGCCCTTCATCAGTAGAGAGTAGAGAACAAGGAAAATTCATCTGGGGTTGCTGGAAATGCTGCCAAAATCCTCTCAGGTCAAGTACCACTCACAGGCACACAGGTGCATCTCCAAAGCTCATCAGCTCACTGGCTCAAGGGAGCCTTTTAAACAGGAAGGGGGGTTGGGAGCACACTGCCTCACATCCCAGCACAGTTTGCCCCTTTGCATCCTGGTAAATGCAGTTCACAGTTAGCGCTTACTTGAACATTATCTGTAGCTTTTCACCAACGTTGGTGCAGACATTGCTGTGCATCTCTAGACATGTGTTTCTGGGTTTAGCCCTTCATCAGTAGAGAGTAGAGAACAAGGAAAATTCATCTGGGGTTGCTGGAAATGCTGCCAAAATCCTCTCAGGTCAAGTACCACTCTCAGGGACACAGGTGCATCTCCAAAGCTCGTCAGCTCACTGGCTCAAAGGGGCCTTTTAAACAGGAAGGGGAGTTGGGAGCACACTGCCTCACACCCCAGCACAGTTCACCCCTTTGCATCCTGGTAAATGCAGTTCACAGTTAGCGCTTACTTGAAAATTATCTGTAGTTTTTCACCAAAGTTGGTGCAAACATTGCTGTATATTTCTAGACACGTGTTTATGGGTTTAGCCCTTCATCAGTAGAGAGTGGAGAACAAGGAAAATTCATCTGGGGTTGCTGGAAATGCTGCCAAAATCCTCTCAGGTCAAGTACCACTCTCAGGGACACAGGTGCATCTCCAAAGGTCGTCAGCTCGCTGGCTCAAGGGAGCCTTTTAAACAGGAAGGGGGCTTGGGAGCACACTGCCTCACATCCCAGCACCCAAGTTCTTAGTTTGTGGTCAACCCTCGCTGTACAATGTTGTTGTATGCAAAATCATCAGATGTTCAAAGATGACACTTTCAGTGGTGGCAGTATTAATTAGGCTACAATGTGGTGGGTATTTTCCATCATGCCCCCTGTTTTCCATTCCCTGCCATTACTTTAAGCCTTATGTTTGTGTGCTTTCTGGGCCAGTTCTCTAAACTAACTCAATTTATTTGTTATCCTTGATTGGTTGCACTCAATCTCTTTGCTTCGATGGCTGTGCTTGATTATTACAGAATTTTTGCAGTGCTTTTTTGGGGCCTATTTTGTCTGTTAATGGCCTCAAGTTTGCATTATATTGATACTAGACCTGTCTCTTTTTGCAAGGTCACTCCCACATGTTTGCTTTCTGCTGTTGAACCCATTTTTGTTGGCATTGGGATTCTGTACATTTTACCACTGTTAACCAGTCCTAACGTGCTTGTGTTCTCCCCCTAAAACATGTTTCAATTCGCATCTACCTGATTGGTGCATTTAATTTACTTGGAAATCACTAATAAATGGTACTACATGTACACAGGTCCTATAAATTAAATGCTACTAGTGGGCATGCCGCACTCAATGTGCCACCCACTAAAGTAGCCTTTTAGAAAATATCTCACAGCTGCCACTGCAGCCTGTAGTGTAGTGTTAAACTGCTATTTTGACCTGACCAAATCCTTCTTTTGCTAGGCCTATACCTTCCTTGTCAATGCTTATATTATTTCATCCCAAGGTAGGCCCTAAAATCCCACCAGGGAGGGTGCACAGCTTTTAAAAAGGATGAATGGTTTGTTGATTTACGTTTTACGTGTCTTGGTCCTAAAAACTCCTAAATACATTTTTTACCACTATAAAGCCTACGTCTCCCACTGACTAACAGGGGGTTACCTTATTACATTTAACAACTGATAATATTTGATTGGGAATAGTTAGGAATGTGGTGTTTACACTCAAATGAATTGCAATAGAAAATCGTCTTTAATGGTGAATTTAGATTGTAAGTCACAATTCTGAAAATGACACTTTTATGAAGTTGACATTTTCTTACCCTAACCATTTCTGCCTTCTGCCATTGTTCAGGGGCACTTGACTGTGAATGGGTCTGCTGTTGGAGTTTGTATTGTTAGGGTTTCCTTCCAGACAGTTATATAAAGAGGATAGAGTATGGAGAGAATGGGTCATGCTGTCAGGATGGTTAGGGCGGATCTGATCCCAGCACCACTTACATTTCAAAGGACTTTGTTTTCAGCATACATAAATAAACTTAACACTAGTCATTGGTCACCCCAGATTTCATGAAGCCTTGATAGTTGAAGGGAAGAACTTCCCAGGACCAGATGAGGGGGTAGTGTAGGGAATCTCACAACTTCAAAGGTTGGCCCCAGGCAGAGATATTGGATCCCCTGAGCCTCTTTTTCAGTATAGTCCTAGACCTGTGTAGATTACAGAAGATTAACTGCCTTGTTCCCCAGAGGACTACCCTACTGCCTGAGGCCTGCCTTGTTCTACAGAGGACTCCCCTGCTGCTACCAGAGGACTTTCCAGCTGCTTGAGGCCTGCCCTGGTCGCAGAGAAAGAACACTGGACCTCCTCACTTCATCCCAGGAAATCTGAGTGACTCCAAGTGTCAGGCTACCTAAGTGATTCCAAGGGTCAGTTGGCTGACGTCCTGTCTGAGCTACATGGACGCAACAAACTCCAGAAGCCTCCCTGCAACTGCCTAGCTGACCTGCTGTACTGGACCTGCCTGGACCTGCAACCGGAGCTGCCTGATCACTGTTGGCTTTTGCTGGAGAGGGTTCCTGATCCCCAAGAGGTGCCTCTTCATGGCCTGGATCCTTGGCTGGCATCAGCTGAGCTCCTCCTGTGACAAGAGGTGAAGTCCTAAGGTTTTGGGTGCTTTACCACCATGAAGGGGCCGTCTGTGTTAAGACTCTGCTCTCCACAACGACCACCAATTCGAAATTCCAATGAACCTTATTCTTTTCAGATATAGATATGTAGATATATATTACCTAGTGTTGGCCGCCACTAGGTTGTTATAAAATTGAATATATGGTCAGAGCAAGGGGGAAGTATTCCTAGACTTCCACTGTAAACAATTGACTAAGCAATTACAAATATACAATCTATGTAGCATAAATAGTGTTTTATTGCTTTTGTTACTTCATTGCATTTTTATCACAAGAAAGGGTTATCCTTGTGTTGGTAGGTGCTCCTAATTAGAAAAACACAGTGAAAGTGAATATTGTGAAGGGAAGTGAAGGTGATATAAACAATATGTACAGAAGGTGGTTTAAGAACAATATGGACTTCCAGTGGCTCCGTCAATCCAGAAGGCCCTGAAGTCACATAGAATTTCTTTACAGTTTTAATCCACATTCAAAATCATGTTGACGTTTCGACCCCAAATGTTGACGTAAATTAATGATGGGTCATCATCAGGACTGGGAATGAAGTCTGGTTGGTAGCACCTAGGAATAGCACTTAGGAATAGTGTAAATATCCATATTAATAGAGGCCTATTTAATAGGTATACCTGCCTCTACGAAGGTCACGATAACCCATGATTTCATGCATCACGCTTACATACTTCAATCAGCAGCAATGGCTTCACTCATTTTTTTTCATGCATCTCTTTAATAAATTATATATATATTTGAGCATGATTTATTTTATTTTCCAATACTTGATTTTCGGGCACTCGTTGGTGAGTTTGACTAACTCTGTCTCTCTTTCACTTTCCACTGCTTTTTATCATATTAAACACTATGTAGGATTCTTAAAGGGTTCTCTTATATTTCTGCAGGTTCTGCTACATGACTGTGCCACAGTCCCGAAGAGGCCAGAGTTATAGGGCTGAAACTCATCAACTTTATTTATGCATCCCAGGAGGATGCCAAATAAAGACTTCTGGAATAACAAACACCAATTTATTACAAGCTTCTGCCTGTGTTGTAGAGAGGCATTTCTGACATCACTTTGTCTCTATTGATTCTTTTTTTGTTTGTGGCATTCAACCTGTAGACTGACTTTTTGTCAAAACATTTAATAAAACTTTTTTGTTTCCACAACTTTTTTGCAAGGATTGTACCGTTGTAAAATTCATTTGTTGCTCATAAATTGGAATTGTGTGAATTTTCCAATACAAATATATGCATAAAGGTACTGAATTACATCATTTTTGTCACTTAATACATATTGGTCAGCATTGAATTTAACTAATTTGTTGGGGAAATTGAAAGTGGAGACGGGTTCCAATTAGAAACACAGGTTTTTGCTTCAATCCGCACTAGTATGAATGCCTTGAGAAATTACAAAATGTTTTCTTTTTAAGTAACACATTCAAAAAAAGTTGAAAACCATTAATTGTGTTTAGTTTTTCCAATAACAAGTGATAGGTTATTGGATTTCAATGTTTGTGATGTTACATTTATCCCGTATGAGCCTTTTTCAATTATGATTTTTGTGGTTTGTAGATTTGGCACATTCCTGCCCTTTCCCTGTGGCACAGGGCAACACAGCAAGATCACTTGCTGCACTGCCCTGTGCCAAGGAGCTTGTAAATATGCCCTAAATCCCTTATAAGGAGCAAGGCAAAAAATAAGGAAAATTGACATCATAAGCAGTACATGTATTTCTTATCAATCCGCCTATCCATGGTCCCACATCTACCCATCCTCTTTTCTGCCGTGAACAAATTCATGCTCATAAACTAAATGGTGCCTAAACTGACACGCTAATTCATTAGCCCATTCTTCTTTACATGCATCTACCTGTGACCATTTGTGTGTTTATGTGTTATATGCCTGTATGGAGTGATGTGTGTATGATCTTTGCACGTAGATGTCTCTGTGTATGACATCTGTTTAAATACCTTTACCTTTCTGTTGTTCTGTGCACATGAGTGATCGTAACTTTGACATGTTGAGATCATGTTTGTTTACATGTGCCTTGATCTGTGGGTGCATGGAAGCATGTGGCTATATTATTCTGTCTGTGTGCTTGCACATGCCATGTGAGTGTATACATTCACTATAGGAAAGCCAAAGCTATTAACATTATCAATGTTTGTTAAATGTATATTTGCAGTAAAACACTGCTTCGCGTTTTTGTTGTGTAGTCTGACAGGCAGCAAAGTTAAAGGGCAGGGCTTCCCCACGGTTAACATGTTTTAGAACATAAAATGAGTAACACATTATTCATGTAGAAAGCCTTCACAAAATGCATGCTAGATCTCTTGTAAATGATCTTTCACTTAAAGCACATAAAATACCCAAGCAATTTGATTAAGAGCACACTGACGCTAGTCATGGCGAAGCAGACTGCACAAGAAGTTTAAAAATGCATCTCCTTGTCCCCTCCAGTAATTACACTTTTGGCAACACGCCTGAAAACATGATGTCACAATAATGAAGCATAAGACAATGTGCATAGAATGTAACAGGCAGACCACCCAGTACAGCATAACTTTAATCTTTAAGCTGAAGTACAGTAAAACACTGAGACATAGCAGGGACTTTTGAAGGATTCCAGCACGTATTTTATTACAAAACATTGCAAGATATACCACATTCCTTTTTATATCGCACATTAAATTCGCTGGTTAACACATCATTAAAAGGTATAACATTCTCAGAATGTGTTTCTTGAAACATTGATGGGCTAGTAAGGTACTTATGAGAGCAATATATCACTCATTGGTTCAAAAAGAAAATGCAAACGAGATATCTTACAGGAGATGTGTTCTAACGGGCAAAACTGCTGACTTTGGAAGAGGTTTACCTGGGTCCCAGTCCCAGCGTCGGTTCGGCGTACTGTGATTCCGTGCTTATCACATATATTCCCCGTTCCTAAACAAATCAACTTGTCTTTGCGAATCTGGTGCTCACGTACAATGCTCTTGTGACAGGTTCGTGCTATACAAAACTGCAAAAATAAATAGAGATGGACATGTGAGTTCTTAAAAAGAAGGCCGAAGAAAAGAGAATGTTTGCAGAAAAACTATTTTCCTAGTTGGCTAATGGTTAAAAATATATTCATACAATGATAGTGCTACATTTACTGCTTATTATATTGCGAAACAGAATACACGCCATATACAGTCCAGTGGCAGGACTCCCTAGCATGCATGCGGCGAAATTGTAATTACTTTATTGCTCAAATACATACCATTTTATAGGGTACCTTCCTGCTGATGCGGGCCTAAGTCCTCTTCGCAAAGTCATGTTGAGCTTTGATCCAAAACATCACAGTAATTGATGAAAGAACAAGAAGAACAATGGTAAAATCATACAAGAAAATTTGGCCAAGTCGGCAGCTGAGATGAGTTTTAAATATTCAAAAAGTAAGTCAAAAGTAAGTAAAGTAGCACAGTATGAAAGACTTAGTCCCTGATTTAAGAAAAGTGGTGCTTCATGTCAAGAAGTACCAGTTTTCTTGCAGCCCATTGCGCCCTCCTTACGCCACCACGTGTGTGCTGTATTCAACATTCGTTGCACCATGGCGCAGGTTAGGGACATTAGCGTCATCATTTTTTATGCTATTGTTGTCCTTTGCAGTATGATCGACAACAATTTTGATGCTAATCCTGCAAAGTACATAGAGGCCCATTAAAAATAATGGTGTGCCACCTTTTAATGCCTACTCTGTGCAACCATTAAAAATGCAGCTAAAAATGGGACAGTGGAATCTCAGAGATTCCACTGCGCCATGTTTGTAGGCCCTCTAACGGGGGAATGCCCCGTTGCATACCTTATTCCTGGCACAGGCATAATGTGGCGCAAGGGTTTACAAAGTGGCACAATGTGTGCGTTGCACTACTTTGCAAACACGGCACTGCATTTTTCTACATTATCACTACATTAGTGTCAAAAAAATTATGCTAATGTGGCGATAGTTGGAGCTAGGTCCTTCTTAAATTTGGGCCTTAATTGTAACTTTTGTAAATTCAGGTTCTACTTTCTAAACTCAAGTGCTACATTTCAAACTATAGGTCGCAGTGTTTAATTTACATACTTTAGCAATACTATAATTCTATTTTATACAAAAATCAAGATATGCAGGATTCCACATTTTTACAAATGCCAGTTGCTGTCCCACACCAGGGTTACCTTCCACATATTAAGCCTACTTAGACTTGATTTCACCTTCTTCCCCCTTCTTCCATCACCCGACACATCCTGTATCTTTATGTCATTCTCGTAGGTTCTTTTTTCATTCCTTTACCACTTTTTTCCTATCTTTCATCCATTCCTTTCTTCTCTCTTTTCTGCCTTTATAAATCTTGACCTGGGTCAAAGTCTGATGATGAAAAATATGTTCTGGTCCCTGTAAATGTCTGCCGTTCCCTCCACCTGCAAGCACAGCATAAATTAAGCACTGGTTGGTTGGGCTTATATAACAATTAGGAAACACTCTTCTGCTTCTGACCTTTAACTTATTTCCCTTATTGGTAAAGTTGACCTTAGATTAGTTCTTAAAACTATATAAAGGTTCCCACTACATTATGCTACAAATCTTTAATCCATTTGCTATTGTTTCGTACCATAAACTTATAATCTCTATTCATATAGCTTTGGGTCAAACCGCAGGACATCATATTTTGACAATTCATCAATTTAAATTTGCCTCTATAAATTCTGTGCTTGCAAATCCATAGAGAAGAGTATTCAGTTGCTTTGATTTTTTTTACATTTCAAGAGTGGACACAGATTAGGATACAATAGCAGACCACAGAAATAGCGTGTGTAGAAGAACAAATATAAAAATGCTCATAGAGTAGAGGTTATCCTCAGCATCCAAAATAATTGATCTTTTGTTCTTCCAATAATTGGTTTGCTCAAACAAATTCTCCCTTATCTAGGACTTGGGTGTACATATCCCAGGAAAAAAAAAAAGTTTTATTACTATTTTATTGTATTTCACTTGATATAAGTTGTATGGGAATTCAGCATGAGAGCAGGAATCTCAGTCTGTACAGTCCAATCACAGCAGGATGATGCAGTAGGCTACTGCACCTTGCAGGTTGTTGACACCAAGGCAAGGCGTAATCATACAAAACAACAACCCATACAAATGAGTACTTAAAAAGCACTAATATTCACTGAGGAAAATGCTGTAGCACCCAAAAGAATAGGCTCAGGAGAATAAATTGCAACCCAATGCGGCTGTTCTAGTGAATCTGATTCAGGTATGATTCATAAATCAGCAATGGCCAAAACATGAACAAGCAAGATTTCTGTGGAAATATATGATGTTTTAGGGCGGGTAAATTGAATGTGAAGCTCTAGTCCTTCCCTGAAGTTAAAACAAAATTTGATTCTTCCTGAAGAAAGATGAATATCTAATTAAGCAAAGTACATATTCAAAGTTACTTGCAAGTGCATTAAGCAAGTCATAAACAACCTAATTCATCCAAATAAACAATGATTTATCAGTAACTCATACAATCAATATATTGGCTGTCATTCATTTGGAATATGAGTTATCTGCTATGACCACTTGTATTAATTAGCAAGTGGGACCTAAGACAAACATACTTCAGGCAGGCAAGACAATGATGCCCTTGTCTGCCTTGCAACTTGCTCTTCACTTGGAGCTGACATGCAAACAACATGACAGAGCTAGATAATAGTAATCCCTTTTTCTTTCATGGTCTAACGACCAAAGTTTTTGCATTGGGAAGTAAATGTGGCACTATGTCATTACACGGTCTAAACAAATTCCAAACAAATACTCAAATATAAAGGCAGGTTATGGAATACCAGAATTTAGCCATGTATCTATTAAGCATTTGGGGTTCCTTTATCAAATAGACTAGAGAACATTTAAAACCAAACCACATCCAAATGTTAAATCACAGGTCCTATCAAACATATCCCACCTACCAATGAATGCAGTGGGGAAAATCAGCTTTGTGAACCTAGTAATCGTTCACAAAGTAAGACTAATGTTTCTACATCTTCCACGATACACAACAAAGACTTGGGCCCGTATTTATACTTTTGACGCTAAACTGCGCTAACGCAGTTTAGCCTCAAAAGTTTTTGCGACGGCTAACGCCATTCTGAAGCACCATGCGGGCGCCGTATTTATTGAATGGCGTTAGCCGGCGCAAGCAGACCGGCGCTGCCTGGTGTGCGTGGAAAAAAAACACGTACACCAGGCAGCGCCGGCGTAGGGAAAAATGGCGCTAGGGCGTCTTAAAAATGGTGCAAGTCAGGTTGACGCAAAAAATCGCCTCCACCCGATTTGCGCCATTTTTAACGACGCCCAGACGCCATTTACATGACTCCTGTCTTAGTAAAGACAGGAGTCATGCCCCCTTGCCCAATGGCCATGCCCAGGGGACTTATGTCCCCTGGGCATGGTCATTGGGCATTGAGGCATGTAGGGGGGCACAAATCAGGCCCCCCTATGCCAAAAAAAAAATATTTAAAAAAAAATATATATACTTACCTGGACTTACCTGAATGTCCCTGGGGTGGGTCCCAACATCCTTGGGTGTCCTCCTGGGGTGGGTAAGGGTGGCAGGGGGGGTCCCTGGGGGCATGGGAGGGCAGCTGTGGGCTCATTTTGAGCCCACAGGTCCCTTAACGCCTGCCCTGACCCAGGCGTTAAAAAGAGGCGCAAATGCGGGGTTTTTTGCCCCACCCACTCCCGGGCGTGATTTTTGCCCGGGAGTATAAATACGACGCATTTGCGGCGCAGTCATTTTTTTGGACGGGAACGCCTACCTTGCATCTCATTAACGCAAGGAAGGCGTTCACGCAAAAAAATTACGCTCTTTACTCATACTTTGGCGCTAGACGCGTCTAACGCCAAAGTATAAATATGGCGTTAGTTTTGCGCCGAATTTGCGTCGAAAAAAACGACGCAAATTTGGCGCAAACGGAGTATAAATATGCCCCTTGGTTTTTAAAACTGAACTCATGTTTCACTTGAGACTATTGGGGAAATTAACCCATAGTTTAAGAGGAAAATCACGCCATTATGGGACGAAGGAGACTAATTAACCAAAACATTTGTATCTATAATTAGGCTAATAATATACATCGTCTTCATGCCTTTGTGTTTATCTTTGGTGTTCCTTTTAAAAACATTAGCAGAACAGCCTTGTAGAGTCTTAAACCGTCACAAAATGCATAACCAATATGGGAAAACATCAGGAAGTATTGATGAGTAGAGCAAATGGTGGTTGGATATACATGAGTCCTAATATGTGTCAGTTTGCCTCAATCAAGCATATAGAGGCAGGTTAGAATTGAAAACTAGTAGAGGAGAGACACAGTCTGAAGTAGTTTCAAGTCAATTCTTTCCTTTTTTTCAATTATTTTGTCAGCTTTTTTATGATACAAGGGCAATGCTAGATTGGATTCAACATGATCATAAAAGCGAGGTACTTCAGGACACCATACAGATTACAGGTTCAGGTTTTAAATCAATAAGGATGCTAAAATACAATAAATCTATACTTCATAGCTAGAAGTAAGAATTAATAAATATGGTATAAATTCATGAAAAACAATCCCAAAGAGTAAAGTGCAATGAACTGCACATAGATATACCCAACACGCCTACAAGTTTAACCCCTTCGCTGCCAGGCCTTTTCCCCCTCCTGTGCCAGGCCTTTTTTTGCCTATTTGGGGCAGTTCGCGCTTAGGCCCTCATAACTTTTTGTCCACATAAGCTAACCAAGCCAAAGTTGCGTCCTTTTTTTCCAACATCCTAGGGATTCTAGAGGTACCCAGACTTTGTGGGTTCCCTTGAAGGAGGCCAAGAAATTGGCCAAAATAGAGAGAAAATTTCGTTTTTTTCAAAAAAATTGGAAAAAGTGGCTGCAGAAAAAGGCTTGTGGTTTTTCCCCTGAAAATGGCATCAACAAAGGGTTTGCGGTGCTAAACTCAGCAGCTTCCCAGCTTTCAGGAACAGGCAGACTTGAATCAGAAAACCCAATTTTTCAACACAATTTTGGCATTTTACTGGGACATACCCCATTTTTGCAGTTTTTTGTGCTTTCAGCCTCCTTCCAGTCAGTGACAGAAATGGGCATGAAACCAATGCTGGATCCCAGAAACCTAAACATTTCTGAAAAGTAGACAAAATTCTGAATTCAGCAAGGGGTCATTTGTGTAGATCCTACAAGGGTTTCCTACAGAAAATAACAACTGAAAAAGAACAATATTGAAATTGAGGTGAAAAAAACATAAATGTTTCTCTACGTTTTACTCTGTAACTTTTCCCTGCAATGTCAGATTATCGAAAGCAATATACCGTTACGTCTGCTGGACTCCTCTGGTTGCGGGGATATATAGGGCTTGTAGGTTCATCAAGAACCCAAGAAACCCAGAGCCAATAAATGAGCTGCACCCTGACGTGCGTTTTCATTCTATACCGGGTATAAAGCAATTCATTTGCTGTAATATAAAGAGTAAAAAATTGCTATCAAGAAAACCTTTGTATTTCCAAAAAGGGCACAAGATAAGGTGTTGAGGAGCAGTGGTTATTTGCACATATCTGAATTCCGGGGTGACCAAACTAGCATGTGAATTACAGGGCATTTCTCAAATAGAAGTCTTTTTTACACACTCTCCTATATTTGGAAGGAAAACATGTAGAGAAAGACAAGGGGCAATAACACTTGTTTTGCTAATCTATGTTCCCCCAAGTCTCCCGATAAAAATGATACCTCACTTGCGTGGGTAGGCCTAGCGCCGGTGACAGGAAACACCCCAAAGCGCAACGTGGACACATCCTAAATTTTGGAAAAAAACAGAGGTGTTTTTTCCAAAGTGCCTACCTGTAGATTTTGGCCTCTAGCTCAGCCGGCACCTAGGGAAACCTACCAAACCTGTGCATTTCTGAAAACTAGAGACCTAGGGGAATCCAAGGAGGGGTGACTTGCGGGGCTCGGACCAGGTTCTGTTACCCAGAATCCTTTGCAAACCTCAAAATTTGGCTAAAAAAACACGTTACTCACATTTCTGAGGCAGAAAGTTCTGGAATCTGAGAGGAGCTACAAATTTCCTTCCACCCAGCGTTTCCCCAAGTCTCCCGATAAAAATGATACCTCACTTGCGTGGGTAGGCCTAGCGCCGGCGACAGGAAACACCCCAAAGCGCAACGTGGACACATCCTAAATTTAGGAAAAAAACAGAGGTGTTTTTTGCGAAGTGCCTACCTGTAGATTTTGGCCTCTAGCTCAGCCGGCACCTAGGGAAACCTACCAAACCTGTGCATTTCTGAAAACTAGAGACCTAGGGGAATCCAAGGAGGGGTGACTTGCGGGGCTCGGACCAGGTTCTGTTACCCAGAATCCTTTGCAAACCTCAAAATTTGGCTAAAAAAACACATGTTCCTCACATTTCTGTGGCAGAAAGTTCTGGAATCTGAGAGGAGCTACAAATTTCCTTCCACCCAGCGTTCCCGCAAGTCTCCCGATAAAAATGATACCTCACTTGCGTGGGTAGGCCTAGCGCCGGCGACAGGAAACACCCCAAAGCGCAATGTGGACACATCCTAAATTTTGGAAAAAAAACAGAGGTGTTTTTTGCGAAGTGCCTACCTGTAGATTTTGGCCTCTAGCTCAGCCGGCACCTAGGGAAACTTATCAAACCTGTGCATTTCTGAAAACTAGAGACCTAGGGGAATCCAAGGAGGGGTGACTTGCGGGGTTCGGACCAGGTTCTGTTACCCAGAATCCTTTGCAAACCTCAAAATTTGGCTAAAAAACACATGTTCCTCACATTTTTGTGGCAGAAAGTTCTGGAATCTGAGAGGAGCTACAAATTTCCTTCCACCCAGCGTTCCCCCAAGTCTCCCGATAAAAATGATACCTCACTTGCATGGGTAGGCCTAGCGCTGGCGACAGGAAACACCCCAAAGCGCAACGTGGACACAGCCTAAATTTTGGAAAAAAACAGAGGTGTTTTTTGCGAAGTGCCTACCTGTAGATTTTGGCTTCTAGCTCAGCCGGCACCTAGGGAAACCTACCAAACCTGTGCATTTCTGAAAACTAGAGACCTAGGGGAATCCAAGGAGGGGTGACTTGCGGGGCTCGGACCAGGTTCTGTTACCCAGAATCCTTTGCAAACCTCAAAATTTGGCTAAAAAAACACATGTTCCTCACATTTCTGTGGCAGAAAGTTCTGGAATCTGAGAGGAGCTACAAATTTCCTTCCACCCAGCATTCCCCCAAGTCTCCCGATAAAAATGATACCTCACTTGCGTGGGTAGGCCTAGCGCCGGCGACAGGAAACACCCCAAAGCGCAACGTGGACACATCCTAAATTTAGGAAAAAAACAGAGGTGTTTTTTGCGAAGTGCCTACCTGTAGATTTTGGCCTCTAGCTCAGCCGGCACCTAGGGAAACCTACCAAACCTGTGCATTTCTGAAAACTAGAGACCTAGGGGAATCCAAGGAGGGGTGACTTGCGGGGCTCGGACCAGGTTCTGTTACCCAGAATCCTTTGCAAACCTCAAAATTTGGCTAAAAAAACACGTTACTCACATTTCTGAGGCAGAAAGTTCTGGAATCTGAGAGGAGCTACAAATTTCCTTCCACCCAGCATTCCCCCAAGTCTCCCGATAAAAATGATACCTCACTTGCGTGGGTAGGCCTAGCGCCGGCGACAGGAAACACCCCAAAGCGCAACGTGGACACAGCCTAAATTTTGGAAAAAAACAGAGGTGTTTTTTGCGAAGTGCCTACCTGTAGATTTTGGCTTCTAGCTCAGCCGGCACCTAGGGAAACCTACCAAACCTGTGCATTTCTGAAAACTAGAGACCTAGGGGAATCCAAGGAGGGGTGACTTGCGGTGCTCGGACCAGGTTCTGTTACCCAGAATCCTTTGCAAACCTCAAAATTTGGCTAAAAAAACACATGTTCCTCACATTTCTGTGGCAGAAAGTTCTGGAATCTGAGAGGAGCTACAAATTTCCTTCCACCCAGCATTCCCCCAAGTCTCCCGATAAAAATGATACCTCACTTGCGTGGGTAGGCCTAGCGCCGGCGACAGGAAACACCCCAAAGCGCAACGTGGACACATCCTAAATTTTGGAAAAAAACAGAGGTGTTTTTTGCGAAGTGCCTACCTGTAGATTTTGGCCTCTAGCTCAGCCGGCACCTAGGGAAACCTACCAAACCTGTGCATTTCTGAAAACTAGAGACCTAGGGGAATCCAAGGAGGGGTGACTTGCGGGGCTCGGACCAGGTTCTGTTACCCAGAATCCTTTGCAAACCTCAAAATTTGGCTAAAAAAAACACATGTTCCTCACATTTCTGTGGCAGAAAGTTCTGGAATCTGAGAGGAGCTACAAATTTCCTTCCACCCAGCGTTCCCCCAAGTCTCCCGATAAAAATGATACCTCACTTGCGTGGGTAGGCCTAGCGCCGGTGACAGGAAACACCCCAAAGCGCAACGTGGACACATCCTAAATTTTGGAAAAAAACAGAGGTGTTTTTTGCGAAGTGCCTACCTGTAGATTTTGGCCTCTAGCTCAGCCGGCACCTAGGGAAACCTACCAAACCTGTGCATTTCTGAAAACTAGAGACCTACGGGAATCCAAGGAGGGGTGACTTGCGGGGCTCCGACCAGGTTCTGTTACCCAGAATCCTTTGCAAACCTCAAAATTTGGCTAAAAAAACACATGTTCCTCACATTTCTGTGGCAGAAAGTTCTGGAATCTGAGAGGAGCTACAAATTTCCTTCCACCCAGCGTTCCCCCAAGTCTCCCGATAAAAATGATACCTCACTTGCGTGGGTAGGCCTAGCGCCGGCGACAGGAAACTCCCCAAAACGCAACGTGGACACATCCTAAATTTTGGAAAAAAACAGAGGTGTTTTTTGTGAAGTGCCTACCTGTAGATTTTGGCCTCTAGCTCAGCCGGCACCTAGGGAAACCTACCAAACCTTTGCATTTCTGAAAACTAGAGACCTAGGGGAATCCAAGGAGGGGTGACTTGCGGGGCTCGGACCAGGTTCTGTTACCCAGAATCCTTTGCAAACCTCAAAATTTGGCTAAAAAAACACATGTTCCTCACATTTCTGTGGCAGAAAGTTCTGGAATCTGAGAGGAGCTACAAATTTCCTTCCACCCAGCATTCCCCCAAGTCTCCCGATAAAAATGATACCTCACTTGCGTGGGTAGGCCTAGCGCCGGCGACAGGAAACACCCCAAAGCGCAACGTGGACACATCCTAAATTTTGGAAAAAAAACAGAGGTGTTTTTTGCGAAGTGCCTACCTGTAGATTTTGGCCTCTAGCTCAGCCGGCACCTAGGGAAACCTACCAAACCTGTGCATTTCTGAAAACTAGAGACCTAGGGGAATCCAAGGAGGGGTGACTTGCGGGGCTCGGACCAGGTTCTGTTACCCAGAATCCTTTGCAAACCTCAAAATTTGGCTAAAAAAAACACATGTTCCTCACATTTCTGTGGCAGAAAGTTCTGGAATCTGAGAGGAGCTACAAATTTCCTTCCACCCAGCGTTCCCCCAAGTCTCCCGATAAAAATGATACCTCACTTGCGTGGGTAGGCCTAGCGCCGGTGACAGGAAACACCCCAAAGCGCAACGTGGACACATCCTAAATTTTGGAAAAAAACAGAGGTGTTTTTTGCGAAGTGCCTACCTGTAGATTTTGGCCTCTAGCTCAGCCGGCACCTAGGGAAACCTACCAAACCTGTGCATTTCTGAAAACTAGAGACCTAGGGGAATCCAAGGAGGGGTGAATTGCGGGGCTCGGACCAGGTTCTGTTACCCAGAATCCTTTGCAAACCTCAAAATTTGGCTAAAAAAACACATGTTCCTCACATTTCTGTGGCAGAAAGTTCTGGAATCTGAGAGGAGCTACAAATTTCCTTCCACCCAGCGTTCCCCCAAGTCTCCCGATAAAAATGATACCTCACTTGCGTGGGTAGGCCTAGCGCCGGCGACAGGAAACTCCCCAAAACGCAACGTGGACACATCCTAAATTTTGGAAAAAAACAGAGGTGTTTTTTGTGAAGTGCCTACCTGTAGATTTTGGCCTCTAGCTCAGCCGGCACCTAGGGAAACCTACCAAACCTGTGCATTTCTGAAAACTAGAGACCTAGGGGAATCCAAGGAGGGGTGACTTGCGGGGCTCGGACCAGGTTCTGTTACCCAGAATCCTTTGCAAACCTCAAAATTTGGCTAAAAAAACACATGTTCCTCACATTTCTGTGGCAGAAAGTTCTGGAATCTGAGAGGAGCTACAAATTTCCTTCCACCCAGCATTCCCCCAAGTCTCCCGATAAAAATGATACCTCACTTGCGTGGGTAGGCCTAGCGCCGGCGACAGGAAACACCCCAAAGCGCAACGTGGACACATCCTAAATTTTGGAAAAAAACAGAGGTGTTTTTTGCGAAGTGCCTACCTGTAGATTTTGGCCTCTAGCTCAGCCGGCACCTAGGGAAACCTACCAAACCTGTGCATTTCTGAAAACTAGAGACCTAGGGGAATCCAAGGAGGGGTGACTTGCGGGGCTCGGACCAGGTTCTGTTACCCAGAATCCTTTGCAAACCTCAAAATTTGGCTAAAAAAAACACATGTTCCTCACATTTCTGTGGCAGAAAGTTCTGGAATCTGAGAGGAGCTACAAATTTCCTTCCACCCAGCGTTCCCCCAAGTCTCCCGATAAAAATGATACCTCACTTGCGTGGGTAGGCCTAGCGCCGGCGACAGGAAACTCCCCAAAACGCAACGTGGACACATCCTAAATTTTGGAAAAAAACAGAGGTGTTTTTTGTGAAGTGCCTACCTGTAGATTTTGGCCTCTAGCTCAGCCGGCACCTAGGGAAACCTACCAAACCTGTGCATTTCTGAAAACTAGAGACCTAGGGGAATCCAAGGAGGGGTGAATTGCGGGGCTCGGACCAGGTTCTGTTACCCAGAATCCTTTGCAAACCTCAAAATTTGGCTAAAAAAACACATGTTCCTCACATTTCTGTGGCAGAAAGTTCTGGAATCTGAGAGGAGCTACAAATTTCCTTCCACCCAGCGTTCCCCCAAGTCTCCCGATAAAAATGATACCTCACTTGCGTGCGTAGGCCTAGCGCCGGCGACAGGAAACACCCCAAAGCGCAACGTGGACACATCCTAAATTTTGGAAAAAAACAGAGGTGTTTTTTTGCGAAGTGCCTACCTGTAGATTTTGGCCTCTAGCTCAGCCGGCACCTAGGGAAACCTACCGAACCTGTGCATTTCTGAAAACTAGAGACCTAGGGGAATCCAAGGAGGGGTGACTTGCGGGGCTCGGACGAGGTTCTGTTACCCAGAATCCTTTGCAAACCTCAAAATTTGGCTAAAAAAACATATGTTCCTCACATTTCTGTGGCAGAAAGTTCTGGAATCTGAGAGGAGCTACAAATTTCCTTCCACCCAGCGTTCCCACAAGTCTCCCGATAAAAATGATACCTCACTTGCGTGGGTAGGTCTAGCGCCGGCGACAGGAAACACCCCAAAGCGCAACGTGGACACATCCAAAATTTTGGGAGAAAACAGAGGTGTTTTTTGCGAAGTGCCTACCTGTAGATTTTGGCCTCTAGCTCAGCCGGCACCTAGGGAAACCTACCAAACCTGTGCATTTCTGAAAACTAGAGACCTAGGGGAATCCAAGGAGGGGTGACTTGCGGGGCTCGGACCAGGTTCTGTTAACCAGAATCCTTTGCAAACCTCAAAATTTGGCTAAAAAAACACGTTACTCACATTTCTGAGGCAGAAAGTTCTGGAATCTGAGAGGAGCCACAAATTTCCTTCCACCCAGCGTTTCCCCAAGTCTCCCGATAAAAATGATACCTCACTTGTGTGGGTAGGACTAGCGCCCACGAAAGGAAAGGGCCCAAAACACAACGTGGACACATCACATTTTTTTATAAAAAGCAGTGCCTACCTGTGGATTTTGGCCTGTAGCTCAGCCGGCACCTGAGGAAACCTAGCAAACCAGTGCATTCTTGAAAACTAGAAACCCAGGGGAATCCAAGATGGGGTGACTTGCGGGGCTCTGACCAGGTTATGTTACCCAGAATCCTTTGCAAACCTCAAAATTTGGCTAAAAAAACACGTTACTCACATTTCTGTGGCAGAAAGTTCTGGAATCTGAGAGGAGCCACAAATTTCCTTCAACCCAGCGTTTCCCCAAGTCTCCGGATAAAAATGATACCTCACTTGTGTGGGTAGGACTAGCGCCCACGAAAGGAAAGGGCCCAAAACACAACGTGGACACATCACATTTTTTAATAAAAAGCAGTGCCTACCTGTGGATTTTGGCCTGTAGCTCAGCCGGCACCTGAGGAAACCTAGCAAACCAGTGCATTTTTGAAAACTAGAAACCCAGGGGAATCCAAGATGGGGTGACTTGCGGGGCTCTGACCGGGTTATGTTACCCAGAATCCTTTGCAAACATCAAAATTTGGCCCAAAAAACACTTTTTCCTCTCATTTCGGTGACAAAAAGTTCTGGAATCTGAGAGGAGCCACAAATTTCCTTCCAGCCAGCGTTCCCCTAAGTCTCTCGATAAAAATGGTACCTCACTTCTGTGGGTAGGCCTAGCGCCCACAAAAGGAAATGGCCCAAAACACAACGTGGACACAACATATTTTTTCACTGAAAACAGAGGTGTTTTTTGCAAGGTGCCTACCTGTGGTGTTTGGCCTGTAGCTCAGCCAGCCCCAGGGGGGGGGGCAGAAATGCCCTAAAATAAATTTGCCCCCCCAGCCCCCACCCTTCCCCGCCGGGAGCGACCCTTGCCTACGGGGTCGCTCCCCCTGCGTGACATTGGCGCCAAAAAACAAATCCCCGGTGCCTAGCGGTTTCTGCCCCCTTGGGGGCAGATTGACCTAAAATCGGCCAATCTGCCCCCAAGGGGGCCGGAAATGGCCTAAATACAATTTGCCCCCCAGGGGAGCGACCCTTGCCTGATGGGTCGCTCCCCATCTCTAAAAAAACAAACAAAGAAAAAAAGAAAAAAAAAAAAAAATTCCCCTGGCGCCTAGAGGTTTCTGCCCCCCCCCCGGGGGCAGAAATGGCCTAAAATAAATTTGCCCCCCCAAACCCCACCGGCCCCCCCAGGAGCGACCCTTGCCTACGGGGTCGCTCCCCCTGCGTGACATTGGCGCCAAAAAACAAATCCCCGGTGCCTAACGGTTTCTGCCCCCTTGGGGGCAGATTGACCTAAAATCAGCCAATCTGCCCCCAAGGGGGGCGGAAATGGCCTAAATACAATTTTCCCCCCAGGGGAGCGACCCTTGCCTGATGGGTCGCTCCCCATCTCTAAAAAAACAAACAAAGAAAAAAAAAAAAAAAAAAAAAACAATTCCCCTGCCGCCTAGAGGTTTCTGCCCCCAGGGGGGGCAGAAATAGCCTAAAATAAATTTGCCCCCCAACCCCCACCCCTCCCCCCGGGAGCGACCCTTGCCTACGGGGTCGCTCCCCCTGCGTGATATTGGCGCCAAAAAACAAATCCCCGGTGCCTAGTGGTTTCTGCCCCCGTGGGGGCAGATTGACCTAAAATTGCCCAATCTGCCCCCAGGGGGGCAGAAATGGTCTAAATACAATTTGCCCCCCCAGGGGAGCGACCCTTGCCTGATGGGTCGCTCCCCATCTCTAAAAAAAGAAACAACAAAAAAAAAAAAACACAAAAAAAAAATTGCCCTGGCGCCTAGAGGGTTCTGCCCCCCCCCTTGGGGCAGTTCGGCCTAATAATAGGCCGATCTGTCCCCCAGGGGGGCAGAAATGGCCTAAAATAAATTTGCCCCCCCAACCCCCCCCCCGGGAGCGACCCTTGCCTACGGGGTCGCTCCCCCTGTGTGACATTGGCGCCAAAAAACAAATCCCCGGTGCCTAGTGGTTAATGCCCCCTTGGGGGCAGATTGACCTAAAATCAGCCAATCTGCCCCCAGGGGGGCAGAAATGGTCTAAATACAATTTGTCCCCCCCAGGGGAGCGACCCTTGCCTGATGGGTTGCTCCCCATCTCTAAAAAAAGAAACAACAAAAAAAAAAAAAAAAAAAAAATTGCCCTGGCGTTTAGAGGGTTCTGCCCCCCCTAGGGGCAGTTCGGCCTAATAATAGGCCGATCTGTCCCCCAGGGGGGCAGAAATGGCCTAAAATAAATTTGCCCCCCCAACCCCCAACACCCACCCCCCCCCGGGAGCGACCCTTGCCTACGGGGTCGCTTCCCCTACGTGACACTGGCGCCAAAAAACAAATCCCCGGTGCCTAGTGGTTTCTGTCCCCTTGGGGGCAGATTGACCTAAAATCGGCCAATCTGCCCCCAGGGGGGCAGAAATGGTCTAAATACAATTTGCCCCCCCAGGGGAGCGACCCTTGCCTGATGGGTCGCTCCCCATCTCTAAAAAAAGAAACAACAAAAAAAAAAAGAAATTGCCCTGGCGCCTTGAGGGTTCTGCCCCCCCCTTGGGGCAGTTCGGCCTAATAATAGGCCGATCTGTCCCCCAGGGGGGCAGAAATGGCCTAAAATAAATTTGCCCCCCCAACCCCCAACACCCACCCCCCCGTCCCCCGGGAGCGACCCTTGCCTACGGGGTCGCTTCCCCTACGTGACACTGGCGCCAAAAAACAAATCCCCGGTGCCTAGTGGTTTCTGCCCCCAGGGGGGCAGAAATGGTCTAAATACAATTTGCCCCCTAGGGGAGCGACCCTTGCCTGATGGGTTGCTCCCCATCTCTAAAAAAAGAAACATAAAAAAAATAATAATAGTAGGCCGATCTGCCCCCAGGGGGGGGCAGAAAAGACCTTCCCAAAAATATGCCCCCCCTGGGAGCGACCCTTGCCCAAGGGGTCGCTCCCTTTTGCCAATAACAATAAAAAAAAAAAAAATCCCTGGTGTCTAGTGGTTTCTAGCCCCCTTGGGGGCAGATTGGCCTCATCAAAATAGGCCAATCTGCCCCCAAGGGGGGCAGAAATGGCCAAAATATAATTTTCCCCCAAGGGGAGCGACCCTTGCCTAAGGGGTCGCTCCCCACCCAAAAAAAAAAATGAAACATAAAAAAAAAAAAAAAAAAAAAAAATGGTCCCTGGTGCCTAGAGGTTTCTGCCCCCCCTGGGGGCAGATTGGCCTAATAAGGCCGATCTGCCCCCAGGGGGGGCAGAAAAGGCCTTCTCAAAAAAATGCCCCCCCTGGGAGCGACCCTTGCCCAAGGGGTCGCTCCCTTTTGTCAATTTCAATGAAAAAAAAAAAAATCCCTGGTGTCTAGTGGGGTTTCAAAAGCCGGATTGCAAGCAATCCGGCTTTAGAAACCCTCGGAGGGACTTCAAAGGGAAGGAAATACTTTTCCTTCCCTTTGAAGCCCCTCCGGGCCTCCCAGTGATTGAAAAAGAAATGCTTTTGCATTTCTTTTTCAATCGCGCTGGAAGCAGAGCTTCCAGCGCGACTAGGGAGGCCCCTGTGACACATCAGCGCGCGCGCGCGCGCTGACGTCACAGGGGGGGGGGGGGGGTGGGGGGGGTCGGGGGTGGAAGGGGAAGGTCTTCCCCTTCCATCCCCGACTTGGGTGGGGGAGGGGGGTGCACGGGGGGCACGCTAGCGCGCCCCCAAGTTCCCCTGTGCCATGGACGAGATGATCTCGTCCAAGGCACAGGGGAACTGTAGCCTTGGACGAGATCATCTCGTCCAAGGCACAGAAGTGGTTAAGAAACTCTTGTTAAGCCATGAGCCACCTACAGGTTAAAATGCTTTAGATAGTGCCCTGAAGTCCCCAGACCAAATCGAAGCCTTAAGTCACTCAATTCAAATAATGGCCCAAGGCATAGTCCAAAAACAACCTTAAAATGCTCAAATACCATGGATGTATCATGGCACATTCTATTTGAAAAAGATATACCATAGTTTGAATTCCTGATCCACTCCGAAACTGGTGACTAGATTAGCTCTCCTCGTTTCCCAGCCGTCCGGCCCTTATATTCCATTAGGCCCATCTCTATATTATGCAACGACAAGAACCCTGACCTCCAGTCTTCAAATGTTGGTGGATCTGGACTTATCCATCTAGAGGCAATACACATATGAACAACCACCACAGCTGCAAAGACTAGATTAATTTCACCTTTGGCTAACCCATCACCCTCCCCATATCCCAACAACACTACTTAAGGAGGGTTATATCTCGGAACCACGGGTGCCTAAACCACCCGTGGCTCAACAACGAGGTCGGAACAATGACTTCGTTCTAACCACTTATGCCTTTACCACAAATGAGTTTACTATGATTTTACCATTGTAAACGCATTCCTGGTAAAGGCATTAGCAATCAGCATGCACGACCCAGAATGTTTCCACCCCAGCCCCCCACCCCACCCCTTAAACCTAAACCCTGACCCTCCTCCGCCACAAACCCTAATCACCCTCAGCCCCCACCCCACCCCAAAGACTAAAAATAGCCTGAGTCTCCGCCCGCCCCTAAAACCTAAACCCTGACCCCGTAAACCCTAATCACCCCCCCCGAAAAACAGCCCCAGTCCCAGCCCCGTTTACCTCCTCCTTCACCGCATCCACTCCAACTCCCTTCTGTACCTTAACCACGTATGTACATTGTTCAGACATGCGTGGTTAAGGTACCAAAACCAGGAAGTCGTGGAAAACAAAAGAGTTGTTTCGCTTTCATTTTTCACAACCTTGTCGTTCCGGACTCGTTCTTCCTGGTGTTTCCCCTTGAGGAGTGATGCTGGTTGGTGTCCAGAGAATCTTCCCAATAAAACCCACAATCTCTTGGAAGTAGCTATCTAGCCTTGGGCAACTGGAGAACATATGTACAATTTCTGGTTCATCAGCTCCACACTTATGACACTTAGCATCAATTCTACTGCCCCATTTGAATAATTTAGCAGAGGTGTAACATAAATAAAAAATGGTTTTAAGATGCTGACTCTTCAGACACACTTTTAAAAGAGTTTCTCTACCAATGCCCAGTGAGTACTCAAGCAGTGTGCCTGCCACCCCGCCTCTCTTCCCACTTGATATTCTGGGCTTCTAAATTATCCACTAAGGCCTGGATTAGTAAACTATAAAGCTGCCCCATTCTAGAACCTTGCTTCATGACCTCTATAATGGGGGACTATGCTAGCGAGATCTGTTTCCTATTCAGTTTAGTGATAAAATCTCTCACCTGCAGATTTTTAAAGAATGTATCTCTGGTCACACCAAACTATCCTTCAGTTCACTAAACAAGCTCAGCTGATTGCCTTGCATTCTTGAGATGCTATGTATCTCAAATCTTTTCCCATCATTGTCACAAAATAAGGCTGGTAGTTCAGATGGTCTCCATAGAGGGGTATATTGATTGATACTTGCAATGTTAGCTTTTTTAAAAACAACTTCCATACTTTAAAGGCTCCTTCAAATGTCTTAATCCTGGTCTTCTTGAAGTAGCTTCTTTCAACATTTCTCAAAAAACACCCCTTGGCTTCAGACCCACGAGTGAGCTCATGGAAAACTGGCCTCTCAGCGTACATTACATTGTATATATGGCTGGTAATTAAAACCCCCATAAGCTGCAGCATACACTACCAACAATATAACATAAAACTGTGTGCTGCACATCCTTCTCAGTTCCTGGGAAGGATCATACATCTTGCAGCCCTTTGTGGCTTCTTCATCTGCCATGTAAAGCTAGAACAGAGGCCATCCATCTTGGTCAGCCAGCCTTTATTCACCTTCAAGGAAATAGCCCTAAACATGGAAAGAACATTGGGGAGAATGAGAATCTTCAAGACATTGCAGCTCTCCACTAGTGACAGACGTAAGTTACTAATTTTGCTTAAGTCCTGTCTATTCTTCCCCATCAGGAATGCTAAGTTAACCTCCACCAACCAGTCAAGTGTGGGTGTTATCCTGATACCCAGGTAAATTGTGTCCTCAACTCCCATCTGGTACCCTCATTTAAATGTCCCTGTGCATATGACTTGAGTCTTACCCTTATTGGGATGGTATCCCGCGATTGACCCAAAGTCTTTAGCTTCGCTCTTGAGCACGACCAAGGTTTTCCAGGGTCTGGTGTCACCATTGCTATGTCGTCTGCATAGGCCAAGACTTTATAATCTATTTGCCATACTGAGGTTGGCTGGATCCCCTAGCTGTCTTTAAATCAAGTGACGAATGGGTCTATATACAATGCAAATAATAAATGTGCAGCTCTGCTTTATCCCTCTGGTAATAAGAATCTTCTCTGAGCATTCCCCCCATCAGCTGGAGTCTTTAGGAACTTGATATAGAGCCTTAATGGCTTTAATAAAGCCAGGACCAAGTCTCTTCCATCGGAGAACCTCCCAAAGGACCAAAGGAATCCGCAGGAGACTCAGTTGATGCCTTCTCAGCATTCAGTAATATAAGCCCCCTTGGTGTCTTAGTTGTTGCTGCTATGTCAAATCAGTTGATAACTCTACATACAGGATCAGTTGTTCCCCACCCAGGGATAATGTCATGCTGACATGGAAATACCAGTTTGGCAATCACTTTACCAAACCCAGGGTCCAGAGGTGGGGGTGTTAACCTTTTTTCTAAAAAGCACAATATTTGTGCCTTCCCATAAGGGGGATAGCTGAGCCTTCCATCACTACACTGAGGATGGTGGCCATCATTATTTCTCTGAGTTCCTGAAGGAAAGTTCTATAGAATGCCAAAGTAATCCTAACCCCTCCAGTAGCTTTCCCCCTTGCCAAACACCAGACCACTTCAGTGACCTCTTCAGGAGTAATAGAGACATCAAAGACAGCCTTTTCTTCTTCACTTTAGATGTTCCTGCTGACTGTGTTAAGAAACCTGATCTACCTATCTGACTGAAATTAGATATCTTCCACATAAAGAGCTTCAGAAAATCTCTAAGGTAGTTTCTAACTTCTGTCCTTGCTTGGCATTAGTGGTCTCAATCCCCTTCTCTATCTCCCTCTGCCATATATGATGTGCTAACAGCCCTCCAGTATGCTCCCTGTACTCAGAGAGTTCTGTCTGGTGCCTCAACAACTTAGAGGCTGCCTTGCTGCTGCAGTACTGGTTGATTTTAGCCTTACAGAGGGAGATACTCTGCACTGTTTCAGCACAGTCTCTCCCATCCACTCCCATCAGCTAAGGTTGCTTCTAGGAGTGACAAATCAGTGTTTAAGCCATGGATCTGACTTCGCTTTTGCTTAAAAGGCTATTACTAAGTGTTTCCCCCCAATGCCTGCCTTGAAAGAGTCCCACATTATCTTGTTAGTGGCAGTCCCCTGATTTATTATCAGAAAGTCCAATAGCCATTTACTCATATGTTTTACGTAGTCCACTTATAACAGATGTTTCCTGTCGAACTTCCATATCCCTTGTGGTTTAATTAAGCCTTTAATTGCGCAGTCAAGCACTAAAGGATTATGATCAGATAGTATCCAGGGAAACATTTCAGTGCCTACTTGCCCAGTCATGGATTCACACACCAGAAAATAGTCCAGCCACACCATTTTGTTGTGGGGAAAGGAAAAGAATGTATACCCGGAGCCAGTGTCCTTCAATTTGTCCTATACTTACACCAGACCATTTGTCTTTAAATAGTTGCTGGACTTCTCCACACACCACCGGCTTCCTGCCAGTATATACGCTGGACTCCTATTTTTTTCTCTAATGGGAATATGTCTATTAAGATCCCCACATTGAACAAGGGGTAGTGGCCAAGCTGACAGTTCCAAATTCAGATAATCAATGAGGGGGGATTCATCTAAGCTAGAACCACATAGAGAACATAAGGTAAATGCCCCCTGGCCTACCACTAATTCCAGACTAACCCATCTCCCTGATTTATCAGCCAAACTTCTATTAACTTTACAAGTAGCCTTGCCAGCAAGGATCCCTACTCCCCTAGAGCAGTGGTTCCCAACCTGTGGTCTGTGGACCCTGGGGGTCCGCGAAGCCTCCTCAGGGGGTCCGCGACTGCTTCAAAAATTAAATAATATTAACAGATTAGGTCCCTAGCTTTCAGTAATGGCTCAGTAGGGGGTCCCTAGATTCCAATAATGATTCAGTGGGGGTCCCTGGATTCCAGCAATGATCAAGCGGGGGTCCACAGAAGTCAAAAGATTGGGAACCACTGCCCTAGAGGTCATCCCCTGAGTTGTACTAGAGAGGAACAAATACCCTAGGTTCTGCAATAGATTCCTCCTTCTCTACAGTAAATGGATCTCCTTCAGAGAGCAAACATAGCATAATTGCCATCCTTTTTGATCAGCACCAATCATCAAAGTCTCTGGTTTAGTATTAGTCCCAAAGCTTTCCTCAAAATAATCCCCCCATCTCTCTACAATCCCCTTGTAGGATATTAAGAACCCTTCAAGCCCCTCATGCCTTAAATTGCCCAAGTCTCTCAGGAAAGTCTTTTGCCTTAATCTCAGAAGACAAAAAGTTAGTTTTCTTCTATCAAGTGACCTTTAACTTGGCAGCACTCAGCAAGAACTCAGGAGCTTCCTGAGCCTGAAAAGGCTGAAATACCTGCCTTAGCATCATTGTCGCTCCACCGTAATGTGACAAAAACCTGGCTTAACAAAACTTTATTTGCATCAGGGCGGAGAATCAGTTACCAAAGAATACCGGGATAGTCCTTGGCTTATCACCCTCTTGGATGTGGTGCTAATGTTGCATGAAGGGGAACTGATGTGCTGTCTGGGTCTCCATGTCCCAGTTCCAGTCCACCAGGACCAGAAAAGCATTTTAAATAGGTCGACAATGACCTTATAGGCATCATCCTTCTCTGCCCCCTCTGTGACCCCAAAAACCCTCAAGTTGTTGCACTGTAATCTATTCTTGAGCTTCCATTGGGTGTCCGCCAGGGCACCTCATGTTCTGTCACCACCTTCTGATTCACAAGCATGTCCTCCTCTAAAGCCATTACTCTGCTCTCAATTTTCAGCATCTTATCAGAAATTTCAGAACAGTTTTTTGACACCTTTTGCAGTTTTCTGTTGGCAGCTTGGGTCCTATGCCTATCTGCCCTGATTTCCTCACTATGGGCCTAAATTCCCTGGTATATTGCATCCAAGGTGGCTGAATCAGTTGGGGCCATGTCCCCCCCCCCAATCGGAGCAACAGACAAACCCACCATGGCATTGCTGAGTAATTCCATTTCAGGCCAGCTTTGGGTTCAATGGAATAATTTCTTCACAGTTCATCAAGGGTCCTTCCACCAGATTTGTCGGAAAGAGTTTCTCCCTTTTCCCCTTCCACTGGAGAAATTTGTAGTGCTGACTCTACCTCCTCTCCTAAGCTTCATGTCCGACTGATCTCCAAACTACTCAGATTGATTCGTCAGTTGAAAAAGTGTTCCATTAATTCAGCATCTGCCCCAGCCTTAACCAGAGCATTTTTTCTCCTAATTAGTAGTTTTGCCTTCTGTTCACGTGACTCTCCCAGGAGTGGCCTCCCTGTTCTTTTGGCTGAGGGTTTCCCTCCCATGACACGCCTCCTATATATCTTCCTTCAGGTTATGGATGTTGTCTCACTAGGGTCAGTTTCCTGGCCCTCCATCTATAGCACAATCAGCCACCTTTATCAAAGCATCTGTCCCACATTCCACCAAAATAACACTTTGCCAGTCAATCCCGCTTAGCACGGGGGATGTGGGGTATAAAGGTTGCCCAAAAGTACGCATGAATGCCATAGTTGTAGTAAGAGGTGCAATCACGGTCACACTCGTAGTTACTGTTGTTGCCTCTGACCCTGCCAGCACCCTCTTGTTTGCCAACCTCCAGGCCCTGATCCCTTGCAGCTGATACTGTCTCTTTGACATCTGAAAGGTCTGAGAGGTCTGAGAGAGCTGAGAGAGATTATTACCAGTTGAGGCTAATCCTGATACCTGGTCCAATCTCCTGAAGAAATCTGCAGCCACTGACCTAGAGCTGTCTGGCCCCCAAAGGCCTCCTTTCATCATTACAGTACCATATATAACCCTCCATTACGCTGGGGGGGTACCTTCAATCCTTCTGCTGAGCTCCTACTCTGGTCCCCTGCCCTGTATTTCAAGACTCCCCCGTGTTTGGGTCCATCCTGGCTACCAAGGGATGACATTTTGTCCAGCGCAGCTTCCAAGCAGCAAAAGACCAAGACTGCCCCAGAAAGTATTTGGCCAGTCATTGAAATATGTACCACTCTCGGCCCAAGATGCCTGGCAGAGCTGAATGCTACATGGCCAAAAAGCACATCGGCTAGGGTGGAGCAGTCGTGTTCCCTCATCAATGCACTGTCTCTCCAGAGCACAATGAGGGAAGAGGGACTGTACAGCTATCTCACATGGTCACCATCCTACCTCCGTGCATTCAGAACTGTAAATTATTTCCATGGTCAAACAAAAAACAGCATAGGTGCCTGGTGATTGTTGGTTGACACAGGGCTTGGGAGTCCAGTGTGTGAGATCATTCAATTGGCATGTCAGGCACAATAGTGTCAGTTTACTAGTGATCCTGATACAGTGTCAGGTTTCAATGGAGCTGCACATATGACCTAGGTACTACGAATAATTATCCGAAGGTGACTTTCAGGTTTCTGAGTAGTCTATTAAGTCCTGATTTTATTCTTTTACTCTGGTAGTTTGCTTTCCCTGGTGCAAATCCAGGACTACAAAGGACAGAATAGAGAGAAAAAACTAATAACACTGGATGAACTATACGAAGTGTAGTCTGGGGCACCTGAGATCTCTAGTTTGACAAGGTGAGAGAATAGTGAGTGAATGTCACTCTGTTAAATTTAAGGTCATAAGCCAAAAAGTGCACAGCATCACGCTCGTGTGCTTCACTACCAGTAACCTATCATTGTTCATTTGGTGAAATGGTTGATGGTTTTATATCCCCACACCACCACTGAAGGGACATGCATAAACCCCGAATACGACTAGGCCCATATTATGATCACCTTGAATGTAGCGTGACAAAATGGATCCATGCCACTGGTTAACACTTTTTTTTAGGTCTAAGCTTCCCTTTTCTACTGTTAAAAGGTGATTGAGTCCAATTGAATCAAATTCACTGAATTGGTATATGGAAGACCTTAGCTGTAAATGTGCTGTTCCCAATAAATCACCTGGTAACCTTACCATCAGTGCCCTTGATCAGTGCAGTTTAATGTGACACAAAACTTTGTGGGCACAGTATACGATTCAGCATCAATTACTTACTGAGCCATTAATGCATGATAATATCAACACGAGAAAATGATAATACTAATAATAATAAAAGTACAAATTCCGAGTGCTGGTGGTATTGCAAATGCACTCCATGTAAAGGAAGAGTTATCTCCTAAAGCCTTGGAACTATCCAGGGATCCGTATGGGCAGGTTTGAGTACTTTCTGCAGCAATCTAAGCTTACTAATGCATTATTTCGAACTATTCTACATGGCCACTTTTGTCTGAGCAAAGCTCTAGCAAAAGCTTTAACAAGAGTGAAGAAGATGTGACAGGAGCTGGATTATTGTATTACATGTTGCCCTGAATGGTAGTTTACCCATTCAAAGCTGTAATATTGTGCCCTTAAAGATAAAATGCCTTTCAGATTTTTAGGTTGGTGTTGACGGCACTTCCTTATCATATATTTATGACTTTTCTGAAAAGTGGTAAAAAGGCTTTGTTACTTTTTAGCTCGGAATGGGTGGCATTGGGTTGGTCTATGCTTAAAAGTTCTGATAGTAAAACAAATATAGGAGGCGGGCAGGTTTAGAGCGTTGATGGTGTTGTAGATGTGCATAATATAAATGAGCTGGACTCTACCTCAAGACTTGTACTACCCAGTGTTTCGAACTGGTGTTTTACCCAACAGTAGTAATAGCTTATTTATCCTAGCTTTTAATATCACAGTTTTAGCTGTTTCTATGCATTGTAAATAACACGTTGTACTATAACCAAATGAAAAGGCATTCAGTTTATCGCCTTCGGAAAAAGAAGTTCCAGCAAATGTCAACACTGGGCCCACAACATGTCTTTTTTGTGGTTTTATATAGTGCAAGCTCGACCTGAAGGTATTGGAGTGTTTTTCAAGAGCACCAGTTACATTACACAAGGTCACATTCGTTTTTGGTAGGCAGGGGGAGATTAAGGCCCTCATTACAACCCTGGTGGTCGGTGATAAAGTGGCGGTAATACCGCCAACAAGCCGGCATTAAAAAAAATAGAATTATGACCACAGCGGAAACAGCCAACACAGACAGCCACTTTAACACACCGACCGCCACGGCGGTAGCAACAAGCACCACAGGGGTAACCGCCAACAGCCAGGCGGAAGACAAGGTTCCGTCCACTGTATTATGAGACACCAATCCGTCACCCTTTCTGGGGCAGTACCAACGACAACAAAACCACAGCGGACACAGGACACAGAAGTCAAAGGACTCACCTCTGGACACTCAGGGACGCCATGGAGCCCGAACCGCAGATCTTCCCCATGCTGGTCTACCTCCTCCTACACTAGGAATATTAACGCCGGCGACGACCACCACTGTGAGTACTGCCACCTAGCACACAGGGGAGGGGGGAGGAATAAGAGAGTAACACACACACGCAACACCCCCACCCCCAACACCATACACACAAACAGATGCAGTAACATTACATATTCACCCACTACCCCTCAGGAATAATGAAAGGACAAAAGGAAGTGATTAAAGTGAGTGTAATAAGATGATAATCCAGGAAAACGTACTCAAAATTCAAAACAGTATTTACAGATATACAAATGGAGGGACACTGCCCAATCCATAATATCCATGGGCTACAGGGCCACATCAATAGGCCAAGGCCCCATCTTACTCCTGCATCAACACGGAGAGAACACAGCTGGGGTATCAGGTCGAAAATACACAGGCACCTCATGGGGATGGGGAATGGGGAGGCACCTCAGGTGGAAGACGGTGCAACGCCACTTGTCCTGGAGGGGGCTACATGCCTGCTGCTTGGTCCTGGGGAGTGCAAAGCCATAGTCTCTCAAGTGGGTGGTTTGCCCACTGCTTGGTCCTGGTGAGTGCAAAGCCACAGTCTCACAAGTGGGTGGTTTGCCCACTGCTTGGTCCTGGGGAGTGCAAAGCCACAGTCTCTCATGAGGGTGGTTTGCCCACTGCTTGGTCCTGGGGAGTGCAAGGCCTCAGTCTGTCTGGTGGATGGCTTCTCCACTGGTTCTGGAGGGGGCATAGTGCCCAGTGTGCTTCATCCTGGGAAGGATGGGGTGAGTGGATGGCTTCTTCCACTGGTTCTGGAGGGGGCCTTGTACCCAGTGTGCTTCATCCTGGCAAGGAGGGGGTGAATGGATGGCTTCTTCCACTGGTTCTGGAGGGGGCCATGTGCCCAGTGTGCTTCATCCCGGCAAGGAGTGGGTGAGTTGATGCCTTCTTCCACTGATTCTGGAGGAGGCCTTGTGCCCAGTGTGCTTCATCCTGGCAAGGATGCCGTGAGTGGATGCCTTCTTCCACTGGTTCTGGAGGGGGCCTTGTGCCCAGTGTGCTTCATCCTGGCAAGGAGGGGTTGAGTGGATGCCTTCTTCCACTGATTCTGGAGGGGGCCTTGTGCCCAGTGTGCTTCATCCTGGGAAGTGTGGGGTGAGTGGATGGCTTCTTCCACTGGTTCTGGAGGGGGCCTTGTGCCCAGAGTGCTTCATCCTGGCAAGGAGGAGGTGAGTGGATGCCTTCTTCCACTGGTTCTGGAGGGGGCCTTGTGCCCAGTGTCCATCATAATGGCAAGGAGGCGGTGAGTGGATGCTTTCTTTCACTGGTTCTGGAGGGGGCCTTGTGCCCTGTGATGCAGATCTTTGGGAGTGCAAGGTCACAGTCTCTCCCCTGGGTTTCAGACCCACAAGATTTGCAATGGGCAGGATGCATAACACTTCATGGAGGCCGGACTACAGTCCATCCGCCAGTGGTTAGGCCTACACAGTGGTGGCAATGCCGGTGCTGGTGCTGCCAGTGGTGGAGGGAGGCTCCAGCCCTTCCCCTGCAGCCTCGGACGGCTGCCCACTGGGGCTGCTGCTGCTGGCAGTGGTGCTGGTGGCGGTGCAAGTGGCGGTGGCGATGGCAGTGCAGGTGGAGGTTCTGGCAGTGGTGCTGTGGTCGGTGCTGCCAGTGGTGGGGGGAGGCTCCAGCCCTTCCCCTGAAGCCTCAGACGGCTGAAGCACCATGGTTGGTTTTGGGCACTCAGATTCTGTCACAGCACCAGGCGTCCTGTCCCTCCTGCCTGCAGGGGCAGGCCCTTTGCCCTTGCCCTTGCCTTGTGGTGGTGCCTCCTTGCCCTTGCCATCTGGTGGTCGCTCTTTGCCCTTGCTGTGTGGTGGTGCATCCTTGCCATCTGGTGGTGCCTCCTTGCCAAGTGGTGATGCCTCCTTGCCCTTGCCGTCTGGTGGTGCCATCTTGCCCTTTGCCCTGTAAGCTGGTCTGGCCTCCTTGCCTTTGGCAGCTGGTGGTACATCCTTGCCCTTCCCCTTGGCAGCTGGTGCAGGCACATTGCCAGTGCTGATCGGTGTCTCCTTGGAGCCTCTCACACCTGCAGTAGCTGCTGAAACTACAGTGGCCGTGGACTGAGTGGCTGAGGTGCTGGCCTGGGTTCTGCCCATCCTGGCCCGATGTGAAGGACAGGGGATAGGGGTAGGGAAGAGGTAAACTGCAGAGAGGAAAAGCTTCTTAGGGACGCTGGGGCAGGAAGAGGGTGAATGTTTGGGAGTGGAGGAAGAGGGAGTGGTTGTAGGAGGTGTCTGCTGTGTTTGGGTGCAGGTGCATGGGCTGGATGCTTTTGTGAGGTGGATGGCTGTTGGGTGTCTGAGTGCTTGCATTTGTGTACTTTGGGAGGAGGGGGCACAGACACAGTGGGAGAGGATGGATGTGCGGATGGTGACTGCCAGTGAGGGGACGTGTTGTGATAGGTGTGATGGTGATGGAGGCAGTGGGTGTGGATGTAGTGCATGCAGGTGTGAGTGGAGACCCTACTGGGAGGGAAGTATACGACGAGGAGCAGGGGGACACAATGGAGGCAGTGGATGTTGTTATGTCAGCATCTGGATGGTGTTTGTCTGAGTGCCTGTGGGAAGATGTGTGGTGCATGTGTTTGCCTGAGCCACTCCTGTGTGTTGTCTTGGCTGCATGCTGGTCTGAATGAGTGCTTGGGATAGGTTGGGCTTCAGTGGCATGGGACTGGGCAGAGGAAGTTGGAGGGGGGAGGCTAGAGACAGGAACAATGGCTGCCATCAGGGAGGAGGCCAGAGCCTGGAATGAACTCTGTTAGGCCGCTATGCCAGAGTGAATGCCCTCCAGGAATACATTTGTATGTTGCAAATGCCCTGCCAGGCCCTGGATGGCATTCACTATGGTTGACTGCCGAACAGAGATGGATCGTAGGAGGTCAATAGCCTCCTCACTCAGGGCAGCAGGGCTAACTGGGGCAGGGCCTGAGGTGCCTTGGGCGAAGAAGATGCCCACCCTCCTGGGTGGGCGGGCACGGGAAACTCGCTGAGGGGCTGCTGAGTGGGCGTGCTGGTACGGGGATGGGCGGCTGTACCTGTAGTTTGGGTAGGCACAGAGCAGTCTGCCACCACTAGGGAGCTTCCATCGGAGGAGGTATCACTTTCAGAACTGTCCCCTCCAGTCTCCGCCGTGGTGCTCCCCTCATCCTCCATCCCACTGGTGCCCTCACTGTCAGTGGATTCGGCCTCATGGGCCCTGTGGGATGCAGCTCCCTCTGTCGCCGGTGCCTCTGCTTCTCTGCCGGATGATGCTGATGCACAGAAGGACAGGATGACAAAACGGGGGGGAAGAGACAGAGGATACACTTGGTCAATGTCAGCAACAACACCACCGTTGGTGTACACAACAAACAGGGGACAGCCCTACGCACTAGGCAATGCGCTAACAGTCACAATGCCAGTCACCAGGCCATAGACAGTAATACCTAATGCAGTTGCAGCATACCTGAGACCCACAGAGCCATGCCCAGTAGTGGATGCCCACTAGCTTGTTTAAATGTGGAGTTCATCAGCCCCTGCCCAACATGGAACCTACCCTGCAATGTCCGGCCTGGCCTAGGGGCACCAACTGGTGCACATCCCCCCACCCAGAGACCACCCCACCACACGCAAGTAGTATATTGGGAACTGCACTCACCCCCTTGTGGCCGCTGTGATGCCCTCAAGTGCCCATCCAGCTCCGGATAGGCCACCGCCAGTATGCAGAACATCAGGGGGGTCAGGGTTCGATGGGCACCCCTTCCTCGTTGGGAGGCCATACCCAGCTGGGCCTCCACCGTCTTCCTTGCCCAGCATCTCAGGTCCTCCCACTGTTTGCGACTGTGGGTGCTCCGCCTGCCGTAGACCCCCAGTGTCCGCACGTCCTTGGCGATGGCACGCCGTATACCCTATTTCTGATGGGCGTTGACCTGCAGACAAATAAATATAGAAAAAGGTATAAGTCATACCGTCTGGCCTGCTCCACTCATGGCTCACCATAGCCATCCGATCCCCTTACGCACAGACATTGCCCGGCATACATGCAGCACGCTGCCCAGGACCCCTCAAGCATCCCTCACTTACACAAGGCCCTCACACACAGCACTCCATGCATTCATGCCCAACGCATTGCGCCCACAGTGTACTCACCTGTTGGTCTGGAGGCCCATACAGCATTCGGTACTGGGGTAGAACCCCATCCACTAGTCTCTCCAACTCCGCAGCGGTTAAGGCAAGGGCCCTTTCCCCAGTGACACGAGCCATGGTCGTTCCAAATACAGGTCACAGCAGCACTTACAGTGTAGGTCCTCTCCTGTTGAAGGTCAGGTAGCAAGTGAGTGAACAGATAGAAAATGGCGATCACTTCTGCAACAGTACGTACCATCACCACTGGCATACATCACCATTGGCTACTGTAACCCATAGGGCCCAATGTTAACCAATGAGGAGTTGCATGGCGGTACTCGACCGCCTCCCGCAATGGCGCACAACGTCAGCGGCATTACCTCATTTCCATCTGTCCATCCACACAGGACAGGCGGCCCCCATTTCAGGGGGGTGCAGGCTATGGCACCTAACTTCGTCACAGCCCACATAGGCACATTTTGGGGATAAATGTCAACATACTGTTTCTGTCACAACATGCAATTCACTGTACACTGTACCAGATGCTCATCATTTTGCCCCCTAGATTATGACCGCTGTGGATGAATAGGAGATGGAGGCATCCCCCCATATACAGGCCCTTGGTGGACTTGGCAACAACGGAGGATAGGCACATTATCCTCACCTTCAGACTTGATAGGGCCATAATAAACCCGAGAGCTGTGTGCACAATTGGAGCCAGACCTGATCTCAGCTATCCGTCACACCACTGGGATCCCCCCTCTTGTGCAAGTCCTATCTGTGCTCCATTTCTTGGCAACTGGCTCCTTCCAAGTGACAATGGGCTTTGCAGCAGTAATGTCACAGCCAATGTTCTCAATAGTGCTGACCAGAGTGTTGTCTGCCCTGATGAAACACATGCACAGCTACATTGTTTTCCCCCAGGTGGAGGATTTGGCCACATTGAAGGCTGATTTCTATGCAATGGGACATATCCCCAACATCATTGGGGCAATAGATGGTACACATATTGCTTTGTCCCCGCCCCCCAGAGAAATGAACAGGTCTTCAGAAATCGAAAGAGCTTTCACTCTATGAATGTGCAGACAGTGTGCCTGGCGGACCGGTACATCTCCCATGTCAATACAAAGTATCCTGGGTCTGAGCATGATGCCTTTCTCCTAAGGAACAGCAGCATCCCATATGTGATAGCTCAACTCCAGAGGCACTGGGTGTGGCTAATAGGTGAGCCCATGGTCCCCGCCCTGTTAATGTTGGTTTAAGGGTGTGTGGTTGGCTCTAAGGGTTAGTGTGTGGCTAGCTGGTATCCCTCAATATTTGCAGGTGACTCTTGTTACCCCAACCTCTCATGGCTACTGACCCCAGTGAGGGATCCCATGACAAGGGCAGAGGAACGTTACAATGAGGCACATGGGCGAACAAGAAGAATTATTGAGTGCACCTTCGGCCTCCTGAAGGCCAGGTTCAGGTACCTCCATATGACAGGTGGATCACTGTGCTACTCACCCAAGAAAGTGTGCCAGATCATCGTGGCATGTTGCACAACCTTGCCTTAAGTCGCCAGGTGCCTTTTCTGCAGGAGGATGAGGCTGGAGATGGGGGTGTGGCAGTGGTGGAGCCTGTGGACAGTGACGAAGATGAGGCAGAGGATGAGGATGTGGACAACAGAACTGCAATCATTTGACAGAACTTCCAATGACACACAGGTAAGACACTGTAACTTCACCTACCATTGCAGTTTTGTGTTTTAAATTTTAACTGGCAGGCTGATGTTCCCACTACTATGGCCACTTACTGTACCCTTTGGTATGTCTATTCAAAGATATATGTGCCCCACTCTGGCTCCTGGTGTATTGACTGCAGCAAACTACAGATCATACCTAAGTATACAGGACTGTACAGTTGAATTGCAATGTCTACAGTGAAACTAATACACAATTCAATCACTTGACAGGCTCAATACTTGTATTTTTTACAAGGATGTTTATTCATGTGCTTATACGTGGATGGGGTATTGCTATAGGCTGGGGGCGGGGGGGTGTAGGAGAGTCCAGGGTAGATTCCAATCTATTTGTATCACAGGTGCATTGTCCAGGGGGAATTGTAAGTGGAGCAATGCAGTTCAAGGTGGACAGGATGGCAATGGGACACAAGGGTGACAATCAGAAGAGTCTTATTTCCTGGCGGGGTCTTGGCAATGTTGTCTGGCTTCTGCCTGGATCACAGGGACCGTTTGCGGGGTGGTTCTCCTTCCGCAAGGGGTGGGGTGCTGGTGGCCTGTTGTTCCTGTTGTGGGGCCTCCTGTCCACTAGCGTCAGCGGAGGTAGAGGGCTGTTCATCGGTGTGGCTAGTGTCAGGGGCCAGATGGTGTGCCACTGCCTCCCTCATGGTGTTGGCTATGTCTGCCAGCATCCCTGCAATGGTGACCAGGGTGGTGTGGATGTCCCTCAGGTCCTCCCTGATCCCCAGATATTGTCCCTCCTGCAGCTGCTGGGTCTCCTGCAACTTGGCCAGTATCTGGCCCATCGTCTCTTGGGAATGGTGGTAAGCTCCCAGGATGCTGGTTAGTGCCTCGTGGAGAGTCAGTTCCCTGGGCCTGTCCTCCCCCTATCGCACTGCAGTCATCCCAGCTTCCCTGTTGTCCTGTGCCTCTGAACCGTGTGCCCACTGCCACAGACCCCAGGTCCCTGATCGTCCTGTGTTTGTGGGGTGGCCTGAGGTCCATGCAGTGGTGGACACACTGCTGATTGACGTGTCCTGGGCACAGAGGTATGGGCCCACTGGGTGGATGCTGTGGTGGTGTTTCCTGAGGAGGGAGGCTCTGTAGTGGGACTGTGCCTGGGTAACCAACTGTCCGGAGGTCCCTGATGGGCCAGGTTGGTCATCCTGATCCAGGTGAGCAGAGTTGCTGTCATCACTGTGGGCCTCATCTGTGGGGGGACTGGATGTTGCTGGCACCTCTTCTCCGGTGACGTTGGGTGTGGGACCTGTTGGGATGTAAATGCAGTGTTATTGTTTCTGCATATGACATCATGTGCATGGGTGTGTTGACCTGCATGGTTGTGATCGCCCTGTCAGCTTTGCCTTGTGTGAGTAGTGATTTTGTGGGCTAGGTGACTCTCTCTAGTGTGCATGCTTTAGTGATGGGTGTCCATGCAGGCTGTGAGTGATGTCCATGCATTGGTGGTGCATACAGGGTTTGTTATTGGGATGGGTGGGGTGTGATGGTGGGGTGTATGTGAGGTGGTGGGGTGAAGGGGGTGAAGGTACGGGTTGGGGTATGTGATGGCATGCAGGTGGGTGTGTGTGATAGTAATAGAGATTTGACTTACCAGAGTCCAGTACTCCTGCTACTCCTGCCAGTCCCTCAGGATGCATGATTGCAAAGACTTGCTCCTCCCACGTTGTTAGTTGTGGGGGAGGAGGTGGGGGTCCACCACCAGTCCTCTGTACAGCTATCTGGTGTCTTGCAACCACAGAACACACCTTCCCCTGTAGGTCGTTCCACCTCTTCCTGACGTAATCCCTTGTTCTTGGGTGCTGCCCCACGGTGTTGACCATGTCCACGATTCTCTACCATAGCTCCATCTTCCTAGCGATGGATGTCTGCTGCACCTGTGATCCGAATAGCTGTGGCTCTACCCAGATAATTTCCTCCACCATGACCCTTAGCTCCTCCTCTGAGAACCTGGGGTGTCTTTGTGGTGCCATGGGTGTAGTTGCGTGGTGTGTGTGAGGATGTGTGGGGTGATGTATTGGAGAGTGTGCTGTGAGGTGCGTGGATGATGTAAGGGTGATGGTGTTCTGTGGCTCTGGTTGTGTGGGTGCTCTTGCTGTATTTCTCTCTAGTGGCAATTTTTGTTAGTCATAAAGGGATGTGAGTAATATGTGTGTTTTATAGTGGTGTGGGTGCGTGCGTGTGGTGTGTGTATGAGTGTCAGGTGTGTGTTATTCAAATTGCCCAATGTGGTGTTGTTTTGCATATGTGTGTTTATTTTGAGCGTGGTGGTATGTACCGCCAATGGTTTACCGCAGTTGAATGTCCACTGTGGTGATTCGTGGGTCATAATGCTGTGGGCGTAGCTCTGTTGGCGTAATGGTGTGTGTTTTGGTACCGCCAGTTTATCACTGACCTTTGGGCTGGCGGACTTGTGTGTGTCTGTATAGTGACAGATTGCTTTCTGTGGGTCATAATATGTGTAGCGGTATACCGCTGCGGTATGTTGGTGGCAGTCGGCATGGCGGTTACCAGGACTTACCGCCAATGTCATAATGAGGTCCTAACTGTTTTGCCCAGAATCACAGAATCTTGAGCCGATGCCGGAACTCTAACCTGGGGACAGTTTAAGAAAAGTGGCACTGCACCCAGTGCAGCTTCAATTTTCTTGCTTCCCTCAGCGCCCCATAATGCCACCATGTGTACACGGTGTCAGTAGTTAGGGAACTAGTGTAAAAAATGTTTACTCTAGTTTGAAGTTTTGCAGGATTAGCTTAAAAGATGTTGACACTAATCTGCAAAGCCCACTGAGGCTCATTAGGAATAATTGTGTTCCTCCTTTTAACGCCTGGTCTGAGCAGGCATTAAAAGTGCCAAAAAAATAACACAAATAAATCTCTTACATTTATGTGCGTCATTTTTTCGGCATTCTCTTTGCATACATTATGCATGGAGCATGCATGATGAGGCGCAAACTGATATAAAGTGGCACAGTGCATGCATTGCGCCACTTTGTAAATCTGGTGTGCCATTTTTGGCCATCTAACACCACTTTAACATAATAAAAATGATGCTTATGTGTTGTTAGATGGCGAAAGGGGCTCTTTAATCTGTCCCCTGGTTCCCCACCTTCAAAGATGGCAGCTCTGGCAATTACACCACATCCTCTCCCCTTTAAGTTGGCTTTAAGAGGACCAAGTCCTGACAGTGCAGAGTACTGGGAGTTTTATATAAGCAGACATCAAAATGGTGCTGTGGCACAAGCGATCCATTTTTTTGTGGACTGTGGTGAGCATGTACAACAATGTTCACATGCTCATTTTTCGCTCACTACTGGAGAAGTTACAGCTTGACGTCATGCCAGGTGAGTGTTGAAGCAGGAAGAGAAATTCTTTAAAGAGATACATTTTCTCTCTGGATTTCCCTTCCTTTTTTTGCAAGGCAGGACCAGCTAAATCATCATTGTGCCAGCCATTGGATTGGGGTCATCATCAGAACCACCAACGACCGGACCAGCATCAGCCCGCTTTGAAAACTGAAGTCAGAGGACCAGGGCAGCCAGCCACCAGTGAGACCCTGCTCTGATCTTTCACAGTGAACAGTCAGTACGCAGACTGCAGTGAAATCCTTCCAAAGGGGCTTGCAGAGGAACTAGTCTGCATGTTTCTGCCCCCAGCCCTAACAGCACCAGCAAGTTTAAAGCCTGCTGAACTTGAAATCCACCTGAACAATGATTAGAATGCTGTGTGTTATGAAGGTAGGTGAATTAGAGAAGAGATAATTGTTTTTGTTATATCTCATGCTAACTCCAGGGCAACACAAGGGCTCCATAGTTGGGCTGACAAGCAAAGCAACAAGCTGGTAGTAGGGTTTCTATCTAGCCAGAGTTTGTTTACCAAACAATGTTACCTGTGTGTGATTCTAATGATTTAGGCCACACCCCTACTTGGGTTGGCTACACCCCTTCAGGAGGTTTGTCACACGTCTTTTAGAGACCCCGTAATTTTTTATCCCACTTAAATCCCTGCTTAACAAAATGACATATCCTACTGGCACACATGTAAACTGTATCAGAGTGCTCCGGTTTCCTAGGTACCTGTGTGAGTACTTCATCCTATCTGGGTTTTCTTCATATTCTAGTACCTTCAGCCCGAAATGTACAGTATACTGGATTAAAATAAAGTACAAGTACCAGAATGCACATTAAAACTTAGATTGGATGAAAATGGGAACCTTGAGATCTCAGCTGTGCAAGGGGTGGACAATGATCACTGTGCTGTTTCTTAAAGTACAGTTTGTGAGCCATTTGTAGATAACAGTGGCTCAAGGTGTAAAATGTCATTTATATAGTAGATATTGGTATAGGAGAGAAGCACACAATGCTGGCCATTTCTTTGCATTCTGGTGCTTGTACTAATCTGTAGATACTAAAATACAACAACTGTAGAAGGTAGAGTTGCTCACACCTAACATGGTAAAATTGAAAGCTCAGACATAGCACTACCTTCTTAGGTTAAGCACGAGAGGCACTCACTATAGATCATCTCAATCTGCCTAGTAATCATGACTATTTGATGAAACTCTTAATGGTAAATGGGAGAAATATATGGAGCTTTGCAGTCTTATGAAACATTGTTGTAAATGGATCCTTTGTTCCTTTACTATTTAAATCAGATTGTGGTGCTTCATTTGAAACATATGTTAGTGATATATTAATACTAGCAAATTCTACATGACATCATGAACAGCATTTTAAAAGCGTGAATTACATCCACAGGGAATTATTCTGTTGATAGGTTTGCCATCTGTATTTATTCTGCAAAGATGCCACGTTTCATGTTCTGGGCTTTCATAAATGACTTAATGTGCGCTGCAAGTTGTAATCCATGGTTGCCTCTGTTGCTTCAGTGGCGATGTCACACATTTTTTATTGAAAAGCACAGTATCCAAAATATTATGTCCTAATGACTTGGTACTAGGTGGTTAAACTTACCTTCACTCCCAGCCCAGTCAATGTCTGACTAAGCCTTACCAGCTGGAAATCACAGGCTACACATCTGGATGTATCATAAGATCCTTATGGTCATGCCATATTTGGGAAATTTAGAATCCCCTGAAATGATTGGTAAATAGTGACAAATGAATCAACTATTTCAACTGAATGACAGCAAGGCTAACCTCATAACATGAAACCAATTACAGGTGAGCTTCATTATGATCTAAATCCCCCTTTTCTATGTACAAATAAGTTCTTAATTTTCTTGATACTTCAAAGGTAGATTGTAAAGGGTTTAAAATATTGAAAATGCAATTTTCAAAAAACATATGCATAATAAAGATTGCAATTATAGATCACCTTAAGGACATCAAGTTTGAGTTGAAATAATGGGTTTCTAAATTCACAGGGAACAAAAATTAAATTAAAATCTAAAGATGTGGTGCAACCTAGAAGACCTTTGCTTACAATTGCCTCACTTTTTGTAGTTAACATGTCTTGCAATTCAAATAATATACTATATTCTCTTTTGGGTAATGCAGTTAGATGGTGTTAAAGTCAGTTTTAGTAAGTGTTTGGTAGAAGAAGCAGCCACGTCTGATAAGTGTACACACAAAAGTGCACATTTTTAAGAGGTAAACAATGATCACACACGGTTTAGGTGAATCCGACACTTCACACATTTGGAACATCAGCCTACTCTAAATGGCTCTTGATAACAGAAGAAACTATTTTTTCTAACACTGGTTTTAAAATCAAGATAACTTGAGAATAAATCGCTTATGTTATTGCATTGATAGTAAAGCAAATCAAGTATTAATAGATGGACCATGGTTAGAACAGAACATTTACACATGATTCGGTGACAAGAAAAGAAGAGGCTCGTGTTGTCATTAATGAGGCCATTATATCTGTGGTACCTTGCTATTGGCACCCTTGTTAGCACTTGTTCTAGCCTCTCAGTTTCCATATATATACCTGCAACTGTAGTTTTATGCATATAATTACAGTTGAAGCTAAAAGAGAATTGTTTATCCTCAAAGATCAGATTTCAGGTCTTTTCAATGTTGCATATAGTCACTGGCAGGGAATCAAGACTTCTGTGTCATAGTACTCAGAATAAATTATCTCATGAGAATATGTTTGAATTATAATGAATAAAACATGAATTTGTAAGAGACACAAATATGAAGAACATGCTAATTCTTGATTATCCTGATAAGACAATCTAAACTGAACTAGGAAAAGGTTGCAACACCCAGAAATCTTTAGATAACAGTCCATTTGGAACCCAAGCTGCCATCAGAGGGCTATGAAAGCCTTCCAACGAGAGTGTGACAGCCTATGAACACATCATCTTTCTAGCGGCTTCTAAGTGGAAATATGTGTCAAAGATGACATCCAGGGTCTCCATTGAAAATTCCATTGCCATTTTCATCTGAAAAATCTGATGTGAAAAAAGTCAAACATTCATAGAAGGTTGGAGAAAAAATCAGCAGTCGTATAATGACAATGAATTGGGATTTTCTGTCATGCTATTCTGAAAACTCATCAAAACTGGAGGCTGGTAAGATGATAGTTTAAAACCTAGTTTATTTTTCTTGATATGTCCTTTAGTATGGTCTTAACACAGAATGCATTGGAAGCTGTATCTACTCTCATAAAAAGTTCCTCAAAGGAAGATGTATCAGACCCAACTAACTTAAGAAGTAGACATATTTCTAAGAAGAAGTACATTTTCAGTGCTGGACTGGCCATAGCGGGTATCAGGCATTTTCCCAGGAGGCTGGAAGGGTGGGGGCCAGTTTTGCAGTGGTGGAGGCCAGTTTTGTTACTGGGGGCCAGTTTTGCAGCAATGCTGCAATATTGGCCTCCAGTAACAAAAACAGGAGTACGTCACACTTGCACCCATCCCCCAGGGGCATGGTCTGACAAAATTACCACGACTGCTTTGGGTTCTCAGTCTGGCCCAGTACATTCGGCTCATTCACCTTCAATAGAAAAGCAGGGCCAAAAGTATCACGCTCGCTCTTTCTACATTCTCTGCCACACACAATATAAAAACATGATTATAGCAAACATCATTTTTTAAATCCTCTACCTTAGCACATCAATCTCTTAACAGCTTGCTGTAGAGGTGATTTTTGTCTGTATGTGTCCACAAGTATCTTCCACCTCAGCAAGCTGTTTTTTAAAATTCTCCACTAGAGGATATTTTCCAAAGTATTCTTTCATATGTTTGGTTAGCTTGGACATTGTCACTTGCCTCTTCATATTCAAAGGCTTAATTGTGCCATAGACCTAGTGAGTCTCCATCCCTGAGTCAGCAAAAGGTTACATATTAGGGCTAATGAGGGATTTGACCTACTCGTGCAATACTTAATGTTGGTTAGTGAGTTAGAGTAACATTTTGGGGGGATAAATTCCACGAGAGTATATGTATTAACCACTGGAGGTCTGTGCATTCCTTTTCAAAGCTCTTCCCCTCAGTCAACCCTTCTTCATCCTCCTATGGACACAGAGTTTGGCACATGTAAAAAACAGTAGAGTAGCCAGTGTGTCTTGGGTCGTAGTGCAAGGAAAGAAATGGGACCCATGCCTGCTATGTGAATTATAAAATAAGGAATAATCAGGGTTGAATGGGCCACTCAGGTCTCTTGGTCCCAATGCCACTGCATCTTCTACACCCATGGAAGCTACGCCCCTGGTGAAAAAGAACGCTATTATTATCCATTACCAGAGCCCTTTAAATTCAGCTGACTACATAATAGGCAGAAGAAGGCATTCCAGAAGCTAATTATTTGTCAGTGATGGGGGAACGACTCTGTTTTAAACTGAATGTGGCACAAAACCTTAAGTACGCACTGAGAAGCCATTGTGTTCACTGGGTAATGTGTTACATCAACCAGTTTAATGTCCCTTAGACTCTGTGAATTTTTAAGTCAAGCCTCCCCCATTGTGTTGCTCGGTCTTTTGAGTTCCTTGCAGCAGAGCATCTTATTACACTTTGAAAGAATCTCTTAATGTGCAATATACCTTTAACTGCACCACCACATTCACACCAAGTAAGGTGCCCTGATGTGTCTATAGACTTGCCAATATCGATCCTAGACTCATGTTGTTGTATAAACCCAGTCTCCCTTCCTTTGTTTAACATATAGAGATATAAGATTCCAACATATCCACGGAGGAGAAAAGAGACAATGCCATGTGTTAGCCTTGAGGGACCCCCAAAGTTGATACTAGTGGAAGCAAGATATATTGAACCAATTAGATGACCTTGTTGTACAAGTGAACTCATAGTGTACATTATCTTTGTGAGCCAGTTTCCTACTCAGTTTCACTAACCAGAAGAGTGGGAATTAAGGGCTGTCCTGCCATCACCCTACATGTCACCTTGATTCCATCTCTTCCATGCTGAAATGTGTAAATGGCTTGGTGGTAGGGGGAAAACCACCCTAAAATCCTTTATTACCAAAGATTTCAAGTTCAAAAGGTCCAGGATGGAGCTACTGTGGCCTTGAATTTTTCCTGTCACCAAGCACTTCTGAGTTGTACAGTCCTGTCCTCTGATTTCCTGACAGTATTCTGAAGAACATAATGTCATCATAGGAAAGCCAAGTCAAATAAAGAGCGTTTTCTCCAGGCACCCAGTACACAAACAAAGCAATTCGAGGAGGAGAAAGGGATTTGGAAAGCCAATATACTGGAAATCCTACCCTAAGTACAAATACACAAATTATTATATATCTATGTATCTGTATTATATATGTATTTATGTTTGTATGTGTGTGTATATATATATATATATATATTTTGTATTGTAATAGTATTTATATAGCGCTTACTACTCATGACAAGGCGTAAAGGACTTTTCAGCGAGTAGCACGCTACTCCGGTGCCCAAGAGGAATTAGTGGTGGATTAGTATAGGAAAAAATGACTTCAGTTTTCATATTTTTATGAGTTAATTTGAGCAGAGGATATGTGAGTTTATTAGTTGGATTGACTAGAGTAATGGAGGGATAGGATGAGGCTTGGGATGAGTAAAGGAGAGATGGAGGATGGAAGAGTGTGGAAAGGGTTAGGGAAATCATAGTAGCAGGATGGGTTTTGGATGAGTCAAGGTGAGATAAATGAGGGAGAATGTATTAGTGTTGTTTGGGAGATCATGGTAGTAAAGTGAGGTTTGGGTGAGCTAGATGTGGAAGAGGGGGTAAGAGCTTAGGTAGGTTTATTTTGGAGATAAAAGTAGTAGAATGGGTTTGGCATGAGTCAGAGTGGGGATGGAGGATAGATTGATAGAGACATAATATATGGTGATGGGTAGACAAGTTAAAGCTTACAAGAGAGTACATTTATATTATGTTGATTTATATTTATAATTGTATTTATATAAATATATACTTTTTTAATCATTATAAATTTTTTAAATGTATTTATTCATTATTATTATTATTTATTTACTTCTTATTTTACTTTAATTTACTTATTTATAATTTGAGTTTTATTTATAAATTGTATTTTATTTATTTTTATTTATACACACACATATACACAACCACACATATATATATATATATATATATATGTATATATATATATATATATATATATATATATATATATATATATATATATATATGCAGAACAAATAATTTTTGCAGCACACTCCGTTAAAGAGAATCTTCCTATTTTATTGGTACAGTGAACAAACAAAACAACGCGTTTCGACTAAACAGTCTTCATCACGGTTTAAAAGTCCTTTCTTTCTGTTGTTATTTATACTATCAAAGTTAGTGGGCTTTTGCAATGCATTCTGGATATTGCAGTTCATTGTTTCTTTCAAAATACAACACTATTCTTTTTTCATATACCTTTTCATAATAATAACAAAATCTATACTATAACAAATTTCTTATTGTACTTCTATGCATTTACCTAATAAAATGTCCACATTTTTTACAAAAAACAAGGGTCCTAAATCTGGATTCCTACACATCACGTGCCAATGTTTGTGTAATATATTCTTAATCAATCCACTTTCCTTGCTATAAGTCATTATCATCCTTACCCTGTTTTTGAAGGTACATTATTAAATTAAGAACTAAGATACCGTTTGGGATGAACAATGATGAGGAACTTTTTGTACATCTCTGATAGGTTAAGAGTGATGTCACTTCAGTGATGATCAAAATTATTAAAATTGAACAATAAAAATATTAAAATTGAATAATAATAATATACAGAAAATAATTTGTTTTTCAGAATTAGTCACAATCTAATTAATTAAATAACATTATTTTGTAGAAACTGATTTACCTTCTTCAAGTAAACTGACTGTTCACTTTCAAGAATAGATTCATTGTTTTAGTGAGTTGCTTGTTTTTTGTAAAAAATGTGGACATTTTATTAGGTAAATGCATTGAAGTACAATAAGAAATTTGTTATAGTATAGATTTTGTAATTATTATGAAAAGGTATATGAAAAAATAATAGTGTTGTATTTTGAAAGAAACAATGAACTGCAATATCCAGAATGCATTGCAAAAGCTCACTAACTTTGATAGTATAAATAAAAACAGAAAGAAAGGAGTTTTAAACCGTGATGAAGACTGTTTAGTCGAAACGCGTTGTTTTGTTTGTTCACTGTACCAATAAAATAGGAAGATTCTCTTTAACGGAGTGAGCTGCAAAAATTCTTTGTTCTGCATAATTACTGAAAGTACGGCCGGCTTTTCCCGCATCGCACCAACTGTTGAGCGCGTCGCAGCGTATGGCCGCATTGTGATAAAAAAAAATATATATATATATATTCATATACATGTACATATTTAATTGTGAGTAAATATACATTTGGTAAACAGGTTTAAAGAGTATGTGTGTAATTTATTGTTATGACATAGTAGTGATACATATTTCCTAAAGAACTATACATATCTAGAATATACACATATTCAGATTAAAAATATTTATCAACACAGGCATATGCAATCCATTGCTGTTTGAGAATGGTGGTTATGAAGGAAAGAGCTAACTCTTGAGTAGTCTTCCAAAGACAAGATAGTTATCCGTGGATCTTATATTTGGGGGTAATGAATTCCATAGTTTGGCTGATTGAACAGAGAAGGATGTACCACCAATAGTATTTTTCTTGTATGGTGGTGTTCTAAGGTGTGGTGCCTATCTTGAGTGGAGGTTTCCTTGTTGAATGTATTTGGTTATTTTGTTTCTGATAAAAAGTGGTCCTGTTCCATGTATAGCTTTGTGGGTGATACAAAGCAGCTTGAAGGTGGATCTTCTGGCAACAGGTACCCAGTGTAGTGCTCTCAAGGCAGGGGACATGTGGGCTTGTGGCTTTACATGTAATAGTACTCTGGCAGCAGAGGTTTGAATACGTTGTAATTTTTTCATAATAGATAGAGATGATCCATGGTATAGGCCATTGGCATAATTCAGTTTGGATAGTACAAGAGAAATAGTAGCCTACACCTTGTGTGGAAATCCGAGGTGGGGGAAGGTGCGTCGCAGAGTCTTCAAGGTGATGAAGCTTGTTTGTGCTAATTTGTCCACTTGGGCATTCATAGTTAACTTGGAGTCCATGGTAATTTTGAGGTTTTTAACTTCCTTGGATAATTGAGGAGGTGGTCCGAGATCATCAGGCCAGGCGCACAGTGGGTCATACTTTTTCCAGTCACCACATATGAGTATTTCCATTTTGGAGCCATTTTGTTTGAGATGGCTCCAAGTCATCCACTGTATCAACAGCTCTGAGGCAACTGAAGATTTGTGAGTTTTCAATGTCTTTGGGGCATTCCAATTTAAGTAGTATTTTTGTGTCATCTGCAAAGTTGCAGCATGTGAGTTGGAAATCATTGATCAGTTCTGATAATGATATCATATAGATGTTGAAAAGCAAAGGTGAGATGATTGATCCTAGGGGGCCACTGTTTTTGCGAGGTAGGGTTTGGATGAGAAGGGGGGAGAATAGATAATATTAGTTCTGTTTTGAAGGTAGGATGTAATCCAGTGGAGACCAGTCCCTTCTATGCCAGCTTTGTGGAGTCTTTGAATGAGGGTGTCATGGTCAACGGTATCAAAGGCAGCCGAGAGGTTCAAGAGAAGTAGTGCCGCAACTCCATTGCGGTCGACTGTGCTTTTAAGATCATCCCAGATTGCTATGAATGCTTATTCAGTGCCTCTTCCTGGCCAGAATCCAGTTTGATAGTCTGAAAATATGGAATTGTCTTCAATGAATTGTGACATCTGGGCAAATGCTGCTCTTTCTATCAGTTTGGCCCGGAAAGGTCTATTTGTGATTGGTCTGTAGTTGTTGGGCTCCTGCGGGTCTAGGTTTGTTTTCTTTAATGACAGACATATGTATGCCTTTTTTTAGGTCTTCAGGAAATGTTCCTGTAGTTAAAGAGTTGTTGATGATTCTTCTTACAGGTGTGGCAGCAGAAGTAGATAAAACAATGTTCTTGAAGATGTGTGATGGACAAGGGTCAGAAGGGCAACCGTAAGGCCTGCTTACTTTGACCAAATCCATAAATTCACCTTGTGATATTTGTTTGAAGGAGTGTAGAGGCTGGGTTTGTTTATTCTTAGAGCGGATTTAGGAAACAGGTTGGCGCTGATGGTTTTCTTCTGATATATATATATTTTACATTAAGCATATTTAGAACACTCTCAGTTGCCCATGTCCATATATATATTTTCACTGGAAAAAAAACCACACAAAGGTTATGGGGACGTTATTGTTTGGAAATAGAATTTTTTAAAACATGGAAATTCACTTAAAAAAACAAAGGTGACAGGGACTTTATAGTTAGGCTCACATTTTAAAGGTACAAAATCATGGAAATGCACCTGTTATACTTAGTGTTATCTCAAGTAACTATAACTCATGCCCTAAAGTAGCTAACTCTGATAGAACAATTATCTTTAGCTAACACTCAGTAGGGATCTCTTTCTGTGACATGGATAACAGCCCATTTTAATCCTTATAACACTTTGACAAAATCTGACAATCTAAATAGATAAACCCATTAAAATATTTGCCTCTAACCTACATAGTGATAGCTCATAATTTGACCTCCTTCCCAGTTGAAAGATGGTCATCTTGCCTGATTATAGAAAATTTATTTTGTAGACCGAAAATCTCCCAAACCTATCTAGTTCTTTTAAAGGTGCAGATATCGTTGTTTCAGGTGACAATAAAGGCAAAATATCATAAGTAATCAGAAAGTGTTATACTTTTTCTGAGTTACTTTAATTATCATATCGCCTATTTTCTCTTACCGCACAAAAATTGCAGCCCATCTGCAATAGTGAATAGCAAGAAGAATAAAGGAAATCCAGAGTCCATTACATTACTGAGCACTACTTCCTCTGGCAGCATGCCATTAATATACAAATGGAACAAAATATAATTCCTTCACTGCATTGAAATCATCTTTGCTTAAGTTGATATATTCTATGGCCTCAGACAATAACAAATAACCCTAATTTATATTGTTGAATACCTTCTACTCATCTAGCTCAAACATAAAAAACGTGTGTCTCCCATGTAATTTTGCCTACTGCGTAATAGCCAAACATTATTCTATTAGACTGTTTCTTTGCCCTTTATATGGCCAGCTGTGAGCCATGTCAGTCATTTTTTCCCTAAATAAATGAATCTGCTTCAATGTTTACCAGCATTTTAATATCTAAATTTATCTCAGAAATAGCCACATAATTTGCACAATTTTGCTGCTTCACAATATTGAGGATTGTTCCCCGGTTTTCTAAATATGCTTAATGTAAATATTGTTTAAGTGCAAACATTCAAATACAAATGTATTTTAAAGTAGTAACATAAAAAGTATTAATGGTACAAAGCAAAGTTTTAAGCAAAAGAAATAGACGTAATAAAGGAAATACCAGATTCACAAGTATTATTCGTAATTTACATGTGTTCAGATTGGGAAAAAACGCCTATGCTGATGTCCTAAAAGAACGTGTTTATCAAATGTGACGCATTTGAAGCAAATGTAATCGTACATGTAGTTCAAGTGCGATAGTTACTGTCTTGGGTGCAGCCAGAATTGTGGCAGATGCTGACCATTTTGGCTCCCATGTTCATAGAAGAATGAGAAACAATGTGTGCTCACTTTCAGATCATTTACCCTAAGCAAGGCCTGACCTAACGTACGTGTATGTGAGATAAAATAAGGGGAGAAACATAATTGGACCAGTACCTTAGTGGTAGGAAATACATACTTCACATTTCCTTGGACAAGCTTTTTAAGGACCCCCATGGAAATGAGCTCCTTGAGCCATCTGCGAGAGGGTGAAGGCCTATTAACCTGAATAAGTCCCTATCGTTGTCCACTGCGAAATCATGGTAGCTAACAAACGAATGTAAAAGTTGTTGACCTGTTGCTTTAAGGACCATTGAAGGAAACACTATACTATCAGGGCAAGCCCAACTCTTCTCCTCCACAGAGGTCCCCATTACCAATTAGTACTTGCCTACAGCAGTTCACAAAATAAGAGCTAATTCTTTTTCATGGAAAATAACAACAGTAGCAGCACTTCTTTGCATGCTATGGCAGCAAGCAGGCTACATGTGTGACATTTTACTGATATATTAGCCTACATTCACACAACTGCCTGGTGTAGGAGTGTTTCTGTCCAGCTGGGAATGCCATGGTTTGAAATCTTACAAGGAATGAAGCGATATGAACTTCATCACACAAACACCAAAGAGCACTGGAGTAGGAAAACACTTAAAAATAAAGCAGGACGTTTATTTTACAAACGGTACATGCTTCAACGCCGCTAAGGTACCTGGGGGACATTTAGAGCAGGAAACGGCACTCAAAAGGCTGCACCATCCTACAACACACCGCCAAGTACACCAGAGGGTAGACTGGACTGTGTGAAGGGGTAGAGGTGTCAGGATGAGTGCTGCCAGGTCAGAGTTGTTTTAACCCCTTAGCTGTTGAGGCTTTTCAAGCCCCAGCATTCACCCCTTTTATTGATGTTTGGGGTACTTTGCGCTTCAAAACTTTTCTTTCCACAAAAGGTAAAAAGGCCAGATTTGCATCTTTTTTCACACATTTCGGGGATTCTAAAGGTACCCAGAGTTTGTAGATTTCCATCAAGGGAACAGAGAAAATAGGGAACATGTCACAAAACATTTTTTTGTTTCATGGTAACATCATTACAACCCTGGCGGTAAAGTCCACTGACCGCCGGGCCGACGGCTGCCAACATACCGTGTCTGCAGCAGAAATCCGCTACAGGTATTTTGACCCACACTTAGAAATCCTCCACAATACAGACACCCACACAAGTCCGCACCGTTACACCAACAGGAATACGGCCACACTATCACGACCCACGAATCAACGCAGCGGTCATTCAACCGCAGTAAACCATTGGCGGTACACACCGCCGCGCTCAAAATACACACACACTTACAAAACACAACCACATTGGACAATTCAAAATAGACACACCTGATACACATACACACACCACACCCACACACCCAATCCAATATAAAACACACAACCACACTACCCACAACCCCTTACAACGAAACTTTTTGAAGAAGTAGAGAGACAGAAAAGCAAAGACCACACCAGCATCCAGAGGCACACAACACCATCACTCATACACGATCCACGCACAAAACAACACACACCCCAAACATCACCCCACACGACACCCCACACATCACTCACACCACATCATGGCACCTCAAAGACACCCCAGGTTTTCTGAGGAGAAACTCAGGGTCATGGTGGAGGAAATCATCTAGGTAGAGCCACAGCTATTCGGATCACAGGTGCAGCAGACATCCATTGCTAGGAAGATGGAGCTATGGTGGAGAATTGTCGACAGGGTCAATGCAGTGGGACAGCATCCAAGAACACGGCATGACATCAGGAAGAGGTGGAATGACCTACGGGGAAGGTACGTTCCATGGTATCCAGACACCAGGTAGCCATACAGAGGACTGGCGGTGGACCCCCACAACTAACAACATGGGAGGAGCAAGTCTTGGCGATCATGCATCCTGAGGACTTCACAGGAGTAGCAGGGTGACTGGACTCTGGTAAGGCAAATCTTTACTACTATATCCCCCACCCTACCTGCATGCCACCACAAACACCAACCCCTGCCCTCACACCCATCACTCCACCACCTCACATATACCCCATTATCACAACCCACCCATCCCAATACCAAGCCCTGCATGTTACACCAATGCATGGACGCCCATCACAGACCTGCATGGACACCCATCACCGAAGCATGTCCAAGGGAGAGACTCAGCCAAGGCACACAATCACCACTCACACAAGGGCCAAGGCGATATTGCAAGAAAGTAATAGATGGAAACACACCCATTGCACAAGATGGCAAACACAGATACAATAACAATAACAATGCATTTACACCCCAACAGGACCCCTACACAACGTCACCGGACAGGAGGTGCCAGCCATATACAGTCCCCCCACAGAAGAGGCCCACAGTGACGACAGCAGCTCTGTACGCCTGGATCAAGATGACCAGTCTGACCCATCAGGGACCTCTGAACAGTCGGTTCTCCTGCCACAGTCCCAACCCACCACAGAACCTCCCCCCCTCAGGAAACACCTCCACAGCACCCACCCAGCGGGCCCATGCGACTGTCCCCAGGACACCTCAATCAGCAGTGTGTCCACCACTACAGGGACCCCAGGCAAACCCACTAACCCAAGACAATCAGGGAACTGGGGTCAGTGGCAGTGGGCACACGGTTCAGGGGACAGAGTCACAGAATAACAGGGAAGCTGGGAGGGCTGCTGTGCGACTTGGGGAGGACAGGTCCAGGGAACCGACCCTCCACAAGGCACTATCAAACATCATGGGATAATACCACCATTCCCAGGAGACCATGGGCACGGTACTGGCCAAGTTTCAGGAGACCCAGCGGCTGCAGGAGGGACAGTACCTGGGGATCAGGGAGGACTTGAAGTCCATTAACACCACCCTGGTCACCAGTGCAGGGGTGCTAGCAGACATGGCCAACACCATGAGGGAGACAGTGGCATATCACCGGGCTCCTGGCACCAGCCCGAACAATGAACAGCCTTCCACGTCCGCCGGCGCTAGTGGACAGGAGGACCCGCCACAGGACCAACAGGCCACCAGCCCCCCACACCCTGCAGAAAGAGAACCACCCTGCAAACGGTCCCTGCGATCCAGGCAGAAGACAGAGAACAATGCCAAGACCCCCACCATGAAATAAGACTCTCCTGATTGTCACCCCTGTGTCCCACTCTGTCACCCTGTCCACCTTTAACTGACATTGCTCCACTTCCTATGCCCCATTGGACAATGCACCTGTGATACCGAGAGACTGGACTCTACTATGGACCTTCCCCCACCATCACCCCAGCCCCTTCCACATACCCCTATACACATTAGCCCATAAATAAACACCCTTGAATCACAAACCAATCTGGAGTCAGTCTGTATTTTCACAAATGTATAATTACAACTTCTTCTACAAATATTAATGTAAATGTTCATTTGCACATACCAATGTATGACAGTTGTTGGGCAGCAGTAAATATAGCAGAAGTCAAAATGAGGTTCCCAGATCTGTGAAATGGAACGCCAAAGTGAATTGTCAGTGTCCATACACAGAGGTTAAGAGGCTGACTTATACAATGTCATACAGTAGTCAGATATGAGATGAGCAGTGCCAGTCCCTTACCTGTGTCTCACTGGAAGTACTGCATGATGATGTTGTTTCAGTTGTCAATATCTTCTTCCTCTGCCTACTCTTCCTCACTGTCCACAGGCTCCACAGCTGGCACAATACCATCATCAGGCCCATCCTCCTGCAGAAAAGGCACCTGGTGTCGCAAAGCCAGGTTGTGAGGTTGTGCAACATGCAGAATGCCCCAACTATCTGGCACACCTTCTTCGGTGAGTAGTACTGGGAGCCACCTGTTAGATGGTGGCACCGGAATCTGGCCTTCAGGAGGCTGAAAGTCCGCTCAATAATACGCCTAGTTCACCCATGTGCCTCATTGTAGCGATCCTCTGCCCTTGTCCTGCCATTCCTCACTGGGGTCAGTAGCCATTTGAGGCTGGGGTAACCAGAGTCACCTGCAAATGTCGAGGGACACACACTAACCCTTAGTGACTACCCCATACCCAGACACCTATTCATACAGTGTGGGGACCTTGGGCTCACCTATTAGCCACACCCGGTGCCTCAGGAGTTGGCCCATCACATAAGGGATGCTGCTATTCCTCAAAATGTAAGTGTCATGCATAGAGCCAGGATACTTGGCATTCACATGAGAGATGTACTGGTCTGCCAAACACACCATCTGCACATTCATAGAATGGTAGCTTTTTCAATTTCTGTACAACTGTTCATTTCTGCGGGGGGGGCAAATGCCACATGTGTTAAGAAGTCAGCTTTCACTGTGGGCAAATCCTCCACCTGGGGGAATACGATGTTGCTGCGCATGTGTTACAGCAGGGCTGACAACACTCTGGTCAACATGTGTAGAAAACATTGGCTGAGACATCCCTGATGCCATGGCCACTGTAGTTTGAAAGGAGCCACTTGCCTGGAAATGGAGCACTGACTGGACCTGCACTAGAGGGGGTATTCTTGTGGGATGGCGGATAGCTGACATCAGGTCTGGCTCCAGTTGGGCACACAGTTCTTGGATTGTGGCACGATCAAGTCTGTAGGTGATAATGATGTGTCTGTCTTCCTTTGTCGACAGGTCGACCAGGGGTCTCTACACCGGAGGATGACGCCATCTCATCATCTGCCCCAGTGGATGTGCCCTATGGAGGAGAATGGTGAGCAGAGGGTCATGTACCACTGAGGCTGCACAAGTGTTTTTGCTGTAATGTGAGTAAATCCGTGTGTGGCGTACTTTGTCTGTATTTCTGCCAAAATGTGCCATGACGCAGTTAGGTGCCATTCCATGTGCCCCCCTGAAATGGCAGTTGCCTGACCTGTAAGGAGGGACAAGGGGAAATGAGGTAATTGTGCTGGCATTGTGCAGCGTCGCTGTAAGCGGTCAAAGACCGCCATGCAATTTAGCATTGGTTATCATTGGGCCCTATGGGTTCCAGGAGCCAATGACGAGGTACGCCGGTGGTGACGGTACGCACCACCGTGGACGTGACCGCCATTTTCTATCTGCTCCCTCACTTGATACCTGACCTTCAACAGGAGAGGACCTACACTGCAAGTGATGCTGTGACCTCAGTCTTGAAGCGACAATGGCTCATGTGTCTGGGGAAAGGGCCCCTGCCTTCACTGCGGAGGAGTTGGACAAACTGATGGATGAGGTCCTCCCCGAGTACACGCTACTCTACTGTCTTCCAGGCAAACAGGTGAGTACACTGTGAGCATGATGCGTGGGCCATGAATGTATGGAGTGGTGTGGATGGAAGATACATGTGGGGGGGTGCTGAGGCCTGCATGTGATGATGGTGAGTGTATGTGCATCAGGGCATGGGTGGGAACTGGTGGGCAATGAGTATGACGGTCCGGACGGGAGAGTAATTTCCTTTCATCCTGTACCTCTCCTCTAGGTCAGCGCCCACCAGAAGAAGGGTATTTGGCGTGCCATTGCCAAGGAAGTGCGGACCCTGGGGGTCTATCATAGACAGAGCACCCACTGCTGCACGAGATGGGAGGACCTGCGCCGCTGGAGCAAGAAGACGGTGGAGGTCCAGCTGGGGATGGCCTCCAAATGTGGAAGGGGTGCCTGTCGCACCATGACCCACCTGATGTTCCAGATCCTGGCGGTGGCATATCCGGAGTTGGATGGGCACTTGAGGGCATCACAGCAGCCCCAAGGGGGTGAGTACAGCCTCATTCAGCTGACTCTGCGTGCTTTACGAGGTGTCAGGGTGGGGGATGTGGGCTGTGGGGTCCCCTAGGCCAGGGCGAACTTGGTAGGGTAGGTCCCTTGTTAGGCAGGTTCTGAGGCACTCCAACCCCAATAGTGGTAGTGGGCATCTACAACTAGTCAGGCTCCTGTGGGTTCCAGGTGTGCAGCAAATGGTATTAGGCATAGTCCCCCATGGGCAGGTGATTTTCCTACTAACTGCTAGTGCATGGCCTAGTACACAGGACTGCTCCCTGTGTGTTGTGTCCACTAACGGTAGTGGTGTTTCTGGCATTGACCATGTGTCTCCTCTGTCTCCCCCCCTCTTGTTTTGTCACCCTGTCCTTGCGTGCATTAGCATCATCTGGCGAAAGAGCAGAGGCCCTGGAGACGGAGGGAGCTGCATCCCACATGACGTAGGAGGGTGAATCAATGGAGGGTGAAGGCACCAGTGGGATGGAGGGCGAGAGGAGCTCCGCGACGGGGACAGGAGGGTACACCAGCGACAGTGACTCCTCCTCTAATGGGAGCTACCTTGCGGTTGTGGGCACCTCTGTGCCCACCGCAACAACAGGTACAGCCGCCACCCCCCCATCAGTACTGCCCTCCCAGCAGCCCCTCAGCGTGTTTCCCCTACCCGCTCACCCAGGAGGGTGGGAATCTCCTTCGCCCCAGGCACCTCAGGCCCTGCTCCAGTCAGCCCTGCTGCCCTCAGTGAGGAGGCTATTGACCTCCTGAGATCCCTCACTGTTGGGCAGTCAACCATTCTGAATGCCATCCTGGGTGTGGAGAGGCATTTGCAGCAAACAAATGCATACCTGGAGGGCATTCATGCTGGCGTGGCAGCCCAACAGAGGGCATTTCAGGCTCTGGCCTCTGCACTGATTGCAGCCATTGTCCCTGTGTCCAGCCCCCCCCCTCCAACTTCCACTACCCAGACCCAATCCCCTCTACCTCAGCCTATCCCAAGCACACCATCAGACCAGCATGCACACACATCAACACACAAAAGTGGCTCAGGAAAACATAAGCACCACACATCCCACAGGCACTCACACAACCACCATACCCATGCAGACACACCAACATCCACTGCCTCCATTGTGTCCCCCTCCTCCACGTCCTCCACCTCCCTCCCAGTCTCATCTCCACTCACACCTGCATGCACTACATCCTCAGCCACTACCTCCATCACCAGCACGCCCATCAGTACACACCGCTCACGTGCAATCACCACCCCCACTACCATTCACACGTCCCCTGTGTCCTCTCCCAGTGTGTCTGTGAGCCCTCCTCCCAAAGTACACAAATGCAGGCACACACCCACTCATCAGCCATCCACCTCACAATAGCCTCCAACCCATGCATCTTCACCAAAACTCAGCAGAAGTACACCTCCTACAACCACTACCTCTTCCTCCACTCCCAAACCCCCTCCATCTTCCCGTCCCAGTACAAAAAAATGTACCTAGCTAACCTGGAGCTCTTTCCTACACCTCCCCCCCATCCTACTCCTAGGGCCAGGATGTCTAGATCCCAGTCCAGCACCTCAGCCACCAAATCTGCATCCGCTGTGGTCCCTGCTACTCCAGTACGGTCAAAGGGGGCACCCGTCAGAGCTGCCAGTGTGCCACCAACAGAAAAGAAGGACCACCCTATTCCACCACCTGCAAAGCTCAAAAAGGGACTGGCTTCCACCAGGGGACAATCACACCACCCACCCAGCAAGGCCTTGCACAAACACAGAGTGGACAGTGCCAAGGTCCCTGCAGCAGCTGTCAAGATGGGGAAGGCCACAAGCCAAAGGGCACATCACCTCTGGGCACGATTTCACCTAGGGAGGGGCTGGTGACCACCAAATAATCAGGGATGGCAGCCACATGCACCCCAGTCACCACCGCCGGTCCGACCACCACCTGCACTGCCACCTGCACCACCACCTGCACTGCCGCTGCCACAAAGTCAGTCTGCAGCATCCTCCCCAAGGATCAGCCATCCGAGGCTGCAGGAGACGGTATGGTGTCTCCATCCACCCCACAGTCACTTGCACCATGGCCAGCACTGGCAGCATCTCCGCCGCACTCCCCGCCGCCTGCACCACCTTCAGCACTGCCACGTGCACAGCCAATGCCACTCTGTCGGACGTCAGCCCCAGCCCCAGTGTGCAGCCATCAGAGTCTGCAGATGACGTCATGGACCCTAGACACGCCACTTGAGACACCACCTCCAGCACTGACACAAACCAGCAATTGGCAGCCTAAGTCACCGCAGGATGGAGTGTGGGTCTGCCTCCATGGAGTATCATGCTAGCTGTTCCGGGTACATCGCGTGGCTGTGACACCCAGGTGAGATGAAGTCAACATGCCACACCCCATGTGCAGCATCACTGGGCACCAAGCCCCCTCCAGAACCAGTGGAGAAAAGCATCCACTAACACAGTCCTTGGCAGGATGAAGCACTCCGGGCATAAAGCCCCCTCCAGAACCAGTGGAGAAAAACATCTACTAACACAGTCCTTGGCAGGATGAAGCACTCTGGGCACAAAGCCCTCTCCAGAAACAGTGGAACATGTCACCAACTTGAGAGACTGTGGCTTTGCACTCACCAGGACCAGGCAGAGGGCAAAGCACTCACTTGAGAGACTTGAGAGACTGTGGCTTTGCACTCCCCAGGACCAAGCAGTGGGCAACCCACCCACTTGTGAGACATGAGAGACTGTGGCTTTGCCTTCCCCAGGACCAAGCAGTGGGTAAACCACCCACTTGAGAGATTTGAGAGACTGTGGCTTTGCAGTCCCCAGGAGCAAGCAGTGGTCAAACCACCCACTTGAGAGACTGTGGCTTTGCACTCTTCAGGACCAAGCAGTGGGCAGTGCACATACTTGAGAGACTATGGCTTTGCACTCCCTTGGACCAAGCAGTGGGCAGTGCACACACTTGAGAGACTTTAGAGACTGTGGCTTTCCACTCCCCAGGACTAAGCAGTGGGCAACCCACCCATTCGAGAGACTGTGGCTTTTCACTACCCAGGAGAAAGCAGTGGGCAAACCACCCACTTGAGAGACTGAGGCTTTGCACTCCGCAGGACCAAGCAGTGGGCAACCCACCCACTTAAGAGACTTGAGAGACTGTGGCTTTGCACTCCCCAGGAGCAAGCAGTGGGCATGGAGCCCCCTCGAGGAGCAGTGGCGTCGTACCATCATCCGGCTGAGGTGCCCCCCTTCCCTCTGAGGTGCCTGTTTTTTTATCAACCTGATGCTTCTGCAGTGATCTCTCAGTTTTGAGGCAGGTGTCATGTGTGGGCTTCGCCCATGCTTTTTGGGACCACTGGTCCACTGACATTTCATGGGACAGTGTACTGACTTGTGTACTTGCTGTAAATGTTTGTGTATACTGATTATTTGCTGTTCTCTTGGGCTATCTGATTGTTCGAATATTACACTAGTTAAACTAATTTTGTTTGGTCCTTGCGTTCTTCCAGGGGGTGACAGGGTGTATCTGTGATGTTACTCGATATGTGTGTGTGTTGTGGGGGGTGGAGGGGGTGCGTTTTGCGTGTGTGTGTCACTCTCTTTTCCCTCCTCCCCTTCTCTGTGTGCTAGGTGCAGTACTCACCGTGGTCGTTGCCGCCGCCGCCTTCTTTCTACTTCGTGGTGTATTAAGTGATACAGCATCATGGGCAGGACCTGTGGTTCGGGCTCCATGGCATCCTGGTTCTTCATTGAGGGTCTTGAGGTGAATGGTTTCCCTTCCAAAGACTGTTTTCGCCGTGCTTTTGATAGCGTTGGCACCGCCCTGGAAAAGCTGGCAGATTGGTGCCTTGTAATAGTGTGGGCGGTACATTGTCTTCCGATTGTCCGTTGGTGGTGTCCGCCGCGGTGTTTGTTGCTACCGCCATGGCGGTCGGAGTGTTAAAGTGGCTGTCTGTGTTGGCGGTTTCCGCCATGGTCGTGATTTCATTTTTTTTTACTACCGGCCTGTTAGCGGTATTACCGCTGCTTTATCACCGACCACCAGGGTTGTAATGAGGGCCAATATGTGCTCACTTTCAGATCATTTACCCTAAGAAAGGCCTGACCTCACGTACATGTATGTGAGATGAAATAAGGGAAGAAACATATAATTGGACCAGTACGTTAGTGGTAGGAAATATAGGGGGTCATTACGACCCTGATGGACGCTGTAAAAGGTGCGGTAATACCGCAAACAGGCCGACGGACAAAAAAAGGGAATTATGACCCTGGTGGAAACCGCCAACAAAGACAGCCACTTTAACACACCGCCCGCCACGGTGGTACAGACAAGCAGCGCGGCGGTCACCGCCAACAGACAGGCGGAAGACAATTTACCGCCCACACTATTACAACCCGCCAATACGCCACCTTTTCCGGGGCGGATTCACCGTGGATAAAAACACGGCGGAAACAGCTTTTGCTATGGGAAAACGCTCACCTAACATATCCCACGAGGAACAACGACTCCATGGACCCCGAACTCCAAATACTGCCTGCCCTTGTCTTTCTGCTCCTTTACGACCAACAGCGAAGTAGGCGCAGAACTGCATCTACGACACGGGGAGGGAGAAGGCAAAAGTTAGTGGGACACCCACCAAACACCCCCACCCTCGCATATCACAACTAACACACCAATGCAGTCAAAAATATCACATTAACAACCCACAATCCCCCCGGAAGAATGAAAACACAAAGCGAATTTCGGTCAAACATTGTAATGTGCCAATATACATGTCATACAAAAATATACAGATATATATCTCTAAATCACTCATAATTATATATACAATACAAGAAGTAGTGCAGATATGTACACAACAATGTCCGTGCACCAACAGTCCAAAAATGCATGGGCGAGGCCCACAATAGATACCTGACCAAAATCGGAGAGAACACTGCCGGAGCATCAGATAGAAGCACTACAGGCACCTCAGGGGGAAGGGAAGGGGGGGCACCTCAGCCACATGAATGCGAAGCCAGATCCACGACGGGGCTACATGCCCATTGATGTATCCTGGGGAGTGCAAAGCCACAGTCTCTCATGTCTCTACAGTGGGTGGTTTGCCCACTGTGCCATCCTGGGGAGTGCAAAGCCACAGTCTCTCAAGTAGATGTAGGTCTCCACTGGTTCTGGAGGGGGACTGGTGCACAGACTGGATGAGTCTCCCCGTGAAAGTTCCTGTCCTGTCACTGTCCCAGCTGCACATGGGATAAGGATGCCTGATGTGGCGGTCCATTCATTCCTACGCGGTCTTTGCCCTGTTCAGCGGTGCCTTGCCATGGCGGTCTTTGCCCTGTTCAGCGGTGCTTTGCCATTGAGGTTCAGGACTGTTCAGCTGTGCTTTGACATGGCGGTCTTTGCCCTGTTCAGCGGTGCTTTGACATGGCGGTCTTTGCCCTGTTCAGCGGTGCTTTGCCATGGCGGTCCTGATACTGGCATTGGTGTGTGGCATGACGATCTCTACACTGGGCATTGGTGTGTGGCATGACGATCTTCACACTGGACATTGGTGTGTGGCATGACGTTCCATCATTGGCCAGCGGGGCTGTGGCATCCTGTCCCCTCCTGGGCTGTGACTCCGGCAGTGGTCTCCTGACCAGTGACAATACTTGGGCCCTCCTGGGCTGTGACTCTGGGGGTGGTCTCTGGACCAGTGACGATACTTGGGCCATCCTGGGCTGTGACTCTGGCGGTGGTCTCTGGACCAGTGACGATACTTGGGCCCTCCTGGGCTGTGACTCTGGCGGTGGTCTCTGGACCAGTGACGATACTTGGGCCCTCCTGGGCTGTGACTCCGGCGGTGGTCTCTGGACCAGTGACAATACTTGGGCCCTCCTGGGCTGTGACTCCGGCGGTGGTCTCTGGACGAGTGACGATACTTGGGCCCTCCTGGGATGTGACTCCGGCGGTGGTCTCTGGACGAGTGACGATACTTGGGCCCTTCTGGGCTGTGACTCTGGCGGTGGTCTCTGGGACAGTGACGATACTTGGGCCCTCCTGGTCTGTGACTCCGGCGGTGGTCTCCTGACCAGTGACGATACTTGGGCCCTCCTGGGCTGTGACTCTGGCGGTGGTCTCTGGACCAGTGACGATACTTGGGCCCTCCTGGGCTGTGACTCTGGCGGTGGTCTCTGGACCAGTGACGACTGTGCTGGCGGTTGTGTCTGGACTGCCGGAAAAGATGGTGCACTTCTCCGCCATGACACTCACAACAGGCTGGGCAGACTTCCTCTGGACCTTCCCCACCTTTTTTGGAGTTACAGCTGACTCACCAATCGCCTTCGATCCCATTTCACTTGTTGTCCCACCAGGAGTCTTGACACGGTCCCGTCATCCACTCTCCAATTTCAGAGCCTTTACAGGGGGTGGGCTGCCAGTGCCTTGGCTCCGGGTCCTACTGCCTGCCCTGGTGGACGGTGCACTCCAAAAACCTGGAACACGCACCACTGGTACTGGAGACTTTTTGGCTGAGGCGCTACGACGGGACTGATTAATTGGAGGGGAGGGTGGGGGCAAAAAGGTAAATTTGACATAGGGACAGTTTCTGACGGACACTGGGATGGGTAGCTGGAGTGGGTCTGGGAGTGGAGGAAGAGGAGGTGGTTGTCGGAGGTGTCACTTTAGGTGTTTTGGGTGCAGGTACTGGAGGCTGTCGTGAGGTGGATGGATGTTGGGTGAGTGATTGCCGGCGTTTGGGTACTTTGGGAGGGGGTGTCACAGACACACTGGGAGAGGACACAGGGGACGTGTAAATGGCAGTCGAGGTGGTGAGTGCAGGTGAGCGGCTTGTGGTGCTGGGTGTCCTGGTGCGAGTCCTAGTGCCTGTAGATGTGGTGCTTGCAGGTGTGTGTGTAGACGAGACTGGGAGGGAGGAGGGAGAAGAGGAGGAGGGGGACACAGTGGAGACAGTGGATGTTGCTGTATCTGTATGTGTGTGATGCTTGTGTGAGTGCCTATGGTGTGTGTGGTGCCTATGTTTGCTTGAGCTACTTGAGTGTGTTGACTTGTGTGCATGATGGTCTGTAGGTGTGCTTGGGATGGGCTGGGGTACAGGGGATTGGGTCTGGGTGGAGGAAGTTGGAGGGGGGAGGCTAGACACAGGGACAATGGCTGCCATCAGTGCTGAGGCCAGAGATTACAGGGTTCGCTGAAGGGCAGCCTGACCAGAATGAATGCCCTCCAGGAATGCATTACCGTGTTGCAACTCTCGTTCTACACCCTGGATGGCATTCACAATGGTAGACTGCCCAACAGTGAGTGACCTGAGGAGGTCAATGGCCTCCTCACTGAGGGCAGCAGGGGTGACTGGGGCAGGGCCTGAGGTGCCTGGGGCGAAGGTGATGCCCACCCTCCTGGGTGAGCGGGCACGGGGCGAACGCTGAGGGGCTGCTGGGAGGGCGGTGCTGGTAGGGGAGATGGCGGCTGTACCTGTAGAAGTGGGGCGCACAGATGGTGCCGCCACCACAAGGGAGCTCGCTGGTTGCTGATCCGGTGGCCGACGTGAAGCTCCCCTCGCCCTCTGTCCCACTGGTGCATTCAGAGTCTGTGGTGTGGCCCTCCATGGCCATGTGGGATGCAGCTCCCTCGTGCTCCGGTGCCACTGTACCTCCGCCTGATGATGCTGATGTACAAAAGGACAGGGAGAGCAGAAAATGTGGGGGAGACAGAAGTAAGAGAGTTTTAGTGCATGGCATACCGCTACCGTTGGCGGACAAGACAGACGCAGCAGCCCATGCATTACGCCGTGCTCCTGCCCTCTGCAATTTCTGGGATATGGCCTACATGGCAACGGTGGAAATCTGCGCACATGGATGCCACAGGGGCAACTATACCTCAACTTGCCACTCTTCTGAGGTGGGGTAGAGTGCCACATGGCCTACATTACGGAGGGGCCTTGCCTACCTAACTTGCCCTGGCCTAGGGACACCCACAGACCACCTCCCCCACCCAGACCCCTCCACTGCACGCAAAGTCCGCAGAATGAGGTTGTACTCACCCCCTTGGGTCTGCTGTGATGTCCTCAAGTGCCCATCCAACTCCGGGTAGGCCACTGCCAGGATCCGGAACATCAGGGGGTCATGGTCCGACGGGCACCCCTCCCACGTTGGGAGGCCATCCCCAACTGAGCCTCCGCCGTCTTCTTGCTGCAGAGGCGAATGTCCTCCCATCTCTTCCGGCAGTGGGTGCCCCGTCTCTGGTGGGCCCCCAGTGTCCGGACCTCCTTGGCGATGACACGCCAAATGTCCCTCTTCTGGTGGGCGCTGACCTACATGACATGCACAAGGGAAGAGGAACAGTCATTACCAACTGCACCATCAATGTGAGTGGCCCCCTCCCTACTCTGACCATGTGGCCCATTTATTCCCATGCTTTACTGTAGTATGAACTCTGCCCCCTTCCCTCTTCCACACAGCCCTGTCCACCCAGGCCTAGCCCATACAACGTGCCCCCTGTGTACTAACCTGTTGGTCGGGAGGACCGTAGAGTAGCATGTACTGGGGGAGGACCCCATCCACAAGTTTCTCCAACTCCTGTGCAGTGAAGGCAGGGGCCCTTTCCCCAGACGCAGCAGCCATCGTCGCTTCCAGACCGAGGTCACAGCAGCACTAGCAGTGTAGGTCCTCTCCTGTTGAAGGTCAGGTATCTAGTGATTGAACAGATAGAAAATGGCGGTGACGTCCGCGGCGGTGACTTCCGCGGCGGTGCGCATCATCACCGCCAGCGCACCTGTTCATTGGCTCCTGGGACCCATAGGGTCCAATGTTAACCAATGCAGCAGTGCGCCGCGGTCTACGACCGCCTACCGCGACGGTGTGCAATGCCAGCGCTGTTACCCCACAATCCCATTGTCCCAGTTTAGAGGTCAGGCAGCCGCCATTTCAGGGGCCCACATGGATTCTTTTTCACCTGCGTCACACATACTGAGGCCTACACTCAACACACATACAGGAAGGGTTTATTGTCTGGTGTAGTCTTGTGTGTGACTGTGGGTACATACTTGGAGGAATAGTGACTGTTTCTTCGATGTTGTCCTTCTTAGGCACCGTCAGCTGGGACATATGAGAAGATGGCGGAATCCTCCGGTGTACCGACCGCTGGTGGACCTGTTGACAATGGAAGAGAGACATTTAATCGTCACCTACAGGTTTGACCGTGCCACAATCCAGGAACTATGTAGCCAGTTGGAGCCAGACCTGATGTCACCAATCTGCCATCCGACTGGAATTCCCCCTGACGTGCAGGTGCTGTCAGTGCTCCATTTCCTTGCAAGTGGGTCTTTTCAGACAACAGTGGCCATGGCATCAGGGATGTCCCAGCCTATGTTTTCCAACGTGTTGTCCAGAGTGTTGTCTGCCCTGCTGAAACAAGTAAGGAGATACATCCTTTTCCCTGAGGTGGAGGATTTGCCTACAGTGAAAGGTGACTTCTATGCCCTAGGACATATCCCCAACGTCATAGGTGCCATTGATGGGACCCATGTAGCTCTGGTCCCCCCCGCAGGAGTGAATAGGTGTACAGGAACTGGAAATGTTATCATTCGATGAATGTCCATATGGTCTGTTTGGCAGACCAGTACATCTCGCAGGTAAATGCTATGTTCCCTGGCTCTGTGCATGACGCCTACATCCTGCGGAATAGCAGCATCCCTGATATGATGGGTCAACTCCAGAGGCACCATGTATGGCTATTGGGGGACTCTGGTTACCCCTACATTTCCTGGCTATTGACCCCAGTGAGGAATCCCAGGACCAGGGCAGAGGAACGCTACAATGATGCCCATGGGTGGACTAGGAGGGTTATCGAATGCACCTTCGGCCTTCTTAAGGCCAGGTTCAGGTGCCTACATATGACAGGTGGGTCCCTATTCTACTCACCGAAGAAGGTGTGCGACATCATCATCGCCTGCTCCATAATTTAGCATTGCGACGCCAGGTGCCTTTTCTGCAGGAGGATGATCCAGATGACGGTGTTGTTGCAGCTGTGGAGTCTGTGGAGCCTGTGGACAGTGATGAGGATGAAGCTGAGGAAGAAGAAAACGACAACAGGGAGTCAGTCATACAGCAATATTTCCAGTGAAACTCAGGTGAGTACATTTTCAGGTTTAGCATTACATTAACTTTGACACGTCTACCTCTATCCTGTACCGACATGTCACTCACTATTTGTTAACCGAGTTGTCCCCTTCCATTTCAGTTTCACAAATGTGGTAACCTACGTGTCAACTGCTTGCATCCTTGAAGGGCTTGTGATGTGTGACATTGGTATGTTAGCTGTCCAATGGGTAACCCATTATGACACTGTCATTGATAATACAAAATTACAAATCATAGACTGACTCCAGTTTTTTTAGTGTTTCAAGGGTGTTTATTTAAGTGCTAAAAATGAAGGGGGGTTGTAAAATGGTGATGGGTGATGGTGGAGGAATGTCCATGGCAGAGTCCAGTCTATTAGTCTCACAGGTACATTGCACATCTGCCCATTGGAAGTGGAGCTGGGGCAGTTCCGATTTGGACAGGGTAACAAAGTGGGACAGTGGGGGGACAATCAGGGTTGTCTTATTTCCTGGCGGGGGTCTTGCCATCTTGCTCTGTCCTGTTCCTGGATCTCAGGGCCCGCTTGCGTGGTGGTTGTCCAGCTGCAGGGGATGGGGTGCTGGTGTGGTGGTCCTGTGGCGGGGCGTCCTGTCCAGTAGCGCCGGCGGAGCTGGTAGGCAGTTCATCATGGTGGCTAGTGTCAGGGGCCCCTTGGAGTGCCATGGTGTCCCTCAAGGTCTTTTGAATGTCCGTCAGCACCCCTACGATGGTGCCCAGGGCGGAGCCGATGGTCCTGAGCTCCTCCCTGAACCCCAAATACTGCTCCTCCTGCAGACGCAGGGTCTCCTGCAACTTGTCCAGGACCGTGGCCATCGTCTCCTGGGAGTGGTGGTATGCTCCCATGATGGAGGAGAGGGCCTCGTGGAGAGTTGGTTCCCTTGGCCTGTCCTCCCTCTGGCGCACAGCAGCCCTCCCAGTTCCCCTATGTTCCTGTGCCTCTGTCCCCTGGACCGTGTGCCCACTACCACTGCCCCGAGGCCCCTGTTGTTGTTGGGGTGGTGGGTTAGCCTGGGTGCCCTGTAGTGGTGGACACACCGCTGATTGACCTGTCCTGGGTAGGGAGGTTTGGGCCCGCTGGGTGGGTGCTGTGCTGGTGTTACCAGAGGGTGAAAGTTCGGTGTTGGGCTGTGGCTGGGCAAGGGGAACCGACTGTCCTGAGGCCCACGATGGTCCGGGCTGGTCATCAAGATTCAGTAGGGCAGAGCTGCTGTCTTCACTGTGGGCCTCTTCTGGGGGTGGCGTGGTGTTGTCTGGACCCTCTGGTGTGGTGACATTCCTTCGGGTTCCTGCGGGGGTATAAGTACATGATTATTGCATGTGTGTGTGTAATGGTGTGCAATGGTTGGGTGTGCGTGAACCCCAGTGCAGGCATTCCTGTGTGTGGGGTTGTGTGCTGATGGTTGGGGGGTCTTCTGGGTATGTGCAGTGGGCATGCTTTAGTGATGGGTATCCATGGTTAGTTGTGTCATGCAGGTCTTGGGGTTGGGATGTGTAGTTGGTGTTATTAGTACATTAGTGAGGAGTTTGGGTGATAGGGGAGGGTGTTAGGGTGGGGGTGTGTGATAGCATGCAGGTAGGGTGGGGGATGTGATAGTTAAGATTTGACTTACCAGTGTCTGTTCCTCCAACGACTCCTCTGAGGCCCTCAGGATGCAAGATGGTCAAGACTTTCTCCTCCCATGTTGTTAGTTGAGGGGGAGGAGGCGGGGGTCCGCCGCCAGTCCGCTGTACCGCGATGTGGTGCCTGGATACCGTTGAACGCACCTTCCCCCGTAGGTCGTTCCACCTCTTCCTGATGTCCTCCCTATTTATTGGGTGCTGTCCCACTGCGTTGACCCTGTCCACTATTCTTTGCCATAGCTCCATCTTCCTTGCAATTGATGTGTGCTGTACCTGTGATCCAAATAGCTGTGGCTCTACCCGTACGATTTCCTCCACCATGACCCTGAGCTCCTCCTCGGAGAAGCGGCGGTGTCTTTGGCGTGACATGGGGTGGTGTGTGTGATGTGTGGGGTGGTGTATGTGGTGATGAGTGTGGTGAGTGTAGTGGTATGTGGTGTTTTGTGCTTGGATGTTGTGTGGGTGATGGTGTTGTGTCCCTCTGTGTGATGGGGTTGTCTATTCTGTGCTCTCTCTCTGGCCTTCTCTCAGAATTTCTGGTTGTAGGGGTTTGTGGGTGATGTGGGTGTGTGTTTTATATTGTATTGGATGTGTGCGTGTGGTGTGTGTATGTGTGTCAGGTGTGTGTATTTGGAATTGTCCAATGTGGCGTGTTTTGTATATGTATGTGTATTTTGAGCACTGCGGTGTGTACCGCCAATGGAATACCGCGGTTGAAAGACCGCCGCGTGGATTCGTGGGTCGTAATAGCATGGGCGTGTTTCTGTTGGCGTGGAGGTGGAGGATTTGTTTCCGCATGTTTATCGCTGACCTTTGGTGTGGCAGTATTGTGTGGGTGTCTGAATTTCGGCGGATTCCGTGATGTGTGTCATAATAGCTGTGGCGGTCTACCGCCGCCGCCGCAGTGTATTGGCGGTCTTCTGCACGGCGGTAAGCGCCTTATATCGCCAGGGTCGTAATGACCACCATACTCTTCACATTTCGTTGGACAAGCTTTTTAAGGACCCCCCTGGAAATGAGCTCCTTGTGCCATCTGCAAGAGGGTGAAGGCCTATTAACCTGAATAAGTCCCTATCATTGTCCACTGCAAAATCATGGTAGCTAACAAACGAATGTAAAAGTTGTTGACCTGCTGCTTTAAGGACCATTGAAGGAAACACTATACTATCAGGGCAAGCCCAACTCTTCTCCTCCACAGAGATGCCCATTACAAATTAGTACTTGCCTACAGCAGTTCACAAAATAAGAGCTAATTCTTTTTCATGGAACATAACAACAGTAGCAGCACGTCTTTGCATGCTGTGGCAGCAAGCAGGCTACATGTGTGACATTTGACTGATCTACTAGCCTACATTCACACAACGGCCTTGTGTAGGAGTGTTTCTGTCCAGCTGGGAATGCCTTGGTTTGAAATATTACAGGGAATGAAGCAATATGAACTTCATCACACAAGCACCAAAGAGCACTGGAGTAGGAAAACACTTAAAAATAAAGCAGGATGTTTATTTTACAAAATGTACATGCTTTAACGCCCGCTAAGGTACCTGGGGGACATCTAGATCAGAAAACGGCACTCAAAAGGCTGCCCCATCCTACAACACACCGCCAAGTACCACAGAGGGTAGACTGGACTGTGTGAAGGGGTAGAGGTGTCAGGATGAGTGCTGTCAGGTCAGAGCTGTTTAACCCCTTAGCTGTTGAGGCTTTTCCAGCCCCAGCATTCACTCCTTTTATTGATGTTTGGTGTACTTTGCGCTTAAACCTTCAGAACTTTTCTTTCCACAAAAAAGTACCGAGGCCAGATTTCCATCTTTTTTCACACATTTTGGTGATTCTAAAGGTACCCAGAGTTTGTAGATTTCCATCAAGGGAACCGAGAAAATAGGGAACATGTCACAAAACAATGTTTGTTTAATGGGAACAAGATTCTGTGCAAGAAAGTGCATGCTTTGGTTCCTAGAAACAACATCAATAAAAGGTCTGTTGTGCTATGATCACCATCTTCCCAGGAACAAGCAGAGTTGCAAAATACAATTTTACTAGCACTTTAGCAATTTTCTAAATGGTAGTCCGTTACGACTATTTTTTGTTGTTTCAACCTATTTGCATCAATTGCTGTGATGGAAACTGGTGTGAAATCCATGGGTAGCAGAAAACTGTACATTTTTGAAAACAAGATAAAAGCCAACTTCAACCAGGTGTAAATTTTGTAGGTTGCTCATGGTTTACTCATAGAAAGTCATAACTGAAATAAATAAAAACATGTAAACTTTTGAAGAGAATACAAATAACTAACAATTTTCTCACCTGTAATTGTTTGGCTCCAACAGCAGCTTTAAAAAAGTTATATACTGTTGAGCTTGTCAGACCCTTCTAATCACAGGGAATGGAGGGCCTCATTTACAAGAAACTGATGCATCATCATCGCTGCATCAGATTTCTTTTGCCTGTTGCACATCCCCTAACGATGCCATGGATGCGCTGTATTTATAATACAGAACTCCATGGTGCTCATTTTCAGAGATGCATCAGAAAGTCTGATGAATCTGTTGGTGCTAAAGTGATGCATTGCAGGAGTTGCGTTGTTAAACTCATGCAACTCCAGCAATGCGAGAAGACTCCCTTTCAAAAAAGCCCTGCATCAATTTTAGGCCTGGTCTGAGCAGGCAGTAAAGTTTTGACGCAGTGAAGTCATAGAGTGATGCAGTCAAAAGTTGTACATTTCACTGTGTCATTTCTGCATGGCTTTTTCCATGGGAACGCCTACCCTTCATACATTATACCCGGCACAGGGATAATGTGCCGCAGGGCTTTACACACTGATGAATTGGGTCCAATGCGTCAGTTTGTAAATATGGAGCATTGTAGTGCACTGCTAGCGCTGCTAATGTGTCCAAAATAAGTGATGCAGCGGTGGTGTTCAAAATAAATTATGCCCATCATATTTATGGGTTGTCGAAAACCATGTGATACCCAGAACCAGCAACTGATGTGCAACTTATAATGATTTTTAATTGTGTACAGTTTATGCTTCAATTCATATGGCAAAATCTAATCAATGAAAAATGGGTATGAATGAAACCTATGCATTTTTCAAATGTGCCTGAAATACAGAGATTAGGAATGGTAATGACTTATACAATTTTGAATTTGTAGTTACCCATTTTATCATGTGATAGACAGGGCATTGTACTAAATGTGTTCTTTCTAAAACACTGGCTTACATTTGGAATCCATAAATTGAGACACATTTAATTGATCACAAATATTCTTTACTTTTTGTTCCCCTCACACACACACACACACAAGCTTTATTCGGCCAGCAGACCATCAAAGCAATACAATACAAAGAAAAATAATCATCATGAATAAAACAGTACAAATCTACCATAAACCAAATCTAAGAAAAAAAGAATAAAAATCCCTGATTGCCCAAACTAAAAAACAGTTAAGATCACGTTAGATAAAAGTTACGTATACGCCATGCCGCTACTAAAAACTTGCTTACGGCATAAATTAACACATTTGAATTGTGACTTTTTAGGATCCTCAGAGCTAAGGCACATTTTCTTATCTTCAATTCCCAACAAATTTTGCGGATCCATTTAGACCTTGGGACTAAGTAAGCAGGACAAAAAAACATAAAATGTTCTACTGTTTCAGGGGAATTGCCACACACAGGACAAGTATCAGAAGTAGTGTTGGATCCCCATCTGCTCATCAGGGTCAGCAATGGTAATGTTCCAAAGCGGAATCTGGCAAACAGTCCTTTGCCTAGTAGGTCAAGTATTATATCTAGGTATATATCGAACTCTGGGTACCATTTAAAATCAATAAAAAGATTAGTTAAACAACCATTAAGTTTGTGAGAAATATAATTGTTCCTTATATAAGACCAGTAGGCACCCTTCAATACTTTGACATGGGACTTCTCAAGTTGATGGGGGTTCTCCCATAAGTCTCTCAGTCCCAATGTACAAAACCAGCTGGATACGTGTTTAATCCATGGAATGGAGATAGAATTAGAACATGTTAGCAATTCTAGAAGTGAGGACTTATATATGACCAATTCGGGGACTATCCATAGCCTCACCCAATACAGCAGAGGTCGTAAAATAATTAGGTCAGCCATTCGTTTTAGCCCTAAATCTAGAAACAAGGGAATTAATGGGGTGCTAATGGGGCATGCACATAAAGCCCGTGCAAAACTATTCTCAATTTTGGTTATTCTACTACTATCAGAGATGCCCCAAATCTCTGCACCGTAGGCAGCAGCACCCTGCGCCTTGGCCACATAAATCTTTATTGCTGGGGATACAGCTTTGGCCATCGTGCTCTTATAAAGGTGCAGTATGGATGCTGCCCGATGTTGCAAAAGCCCAGCACTCTTGCTAACCTGTTCCTCCCAATGGAGTGAATCTGTAAGCCTCACACCCAGGTAGTCGATGGAACTAACCTGATCTAAAATAACACCATCTAACCTTATAGTGCATTTCTTCCGAGGGCCAGAGCGAAGCACCATCAATTTAGTTTTCTTCAAGTTCAACTCTAGACCAGAATTCCAACAAAATAAATTAAATTTGTCCACAAGGATTTGCAAACCCATAGGGGTTTTTGAAATGAGTAGGGAGTCATCCGCAAAAAGAAGAATAGGAATTTTCTGATTGACTAAGGTAGGAGCATCATTCTGACATGCCCTTAATTCTTGCACCACCTCGTTAATAAATAAAGAGAACAGGAGTGGTGCTAGCACACAACCCTGTCGGACACCTCTTTTAATTGGGAATTTATTGGTCAATTCTCCTTGGTTGCCCCACCTCACTTGCGCGTATGTGTCTTCGTGCATGCGTTTCAATAGGTGAGTTATATTGGCTGGTATCCCTATTTTGTATAACACTTCCCAAAGCTTTTCTCTTGGGACCAAATCAAAGGCGGAACGCAAATCGACAAAGGCAACATATAAGGTTTGCTTTGCCAGACCGACATATTTCCAATGTAGCACGGCCAACCTAAAGGCCTGGTCTACCGTACTTATTCTAGGCCGGAATCCCGCCTGTAGCGGAGAAAGAATCTGCTGTTCCATGACCCAACTCGATAGTCTACCTAGGAGCTGTTTGGCAAAGATTTTTTGCAGGTTATCAATTAGACTAACCGGTCTATAGTTGGTTGGGAGATTTGTCTTACCCTTTTTCTAGATGGGGATAATTTCGGCACCCTTCCACGTCCCGGGAATCTGTCCTCCTTCTGTGATTTTATTTGACAATAAATTGATATACCAGGTCCATATAGATGGCTCGGATCTATAAAGATCGCCTGGGATTTTATCTGGTCCTGGGGCTTTACCAGGTTTCAAGGAATTGATAGCATCAGCAGTTTCTTCTAAGGAGAAACAAATGTGACCCTCAGGGTCATTAGACTCCCGTCGGGGGAAGAAATGGCAGGGTTAGCATTTAGCGAAGTGAGGGGGTCTAATCCCACGTTATCACAATCAGATGCCCCAGGAGAGGTAGTTCCCTTATAAAGAAGAGAGAAGTGCTCCACCCAACTTTTGGGTTGAATATGGTTCATTAGATTAGACCTACCCCGCTCTCATGTTTAGTCAATAATTCCCAGAAAAGCGTGTTATTATTTGTTTTTGTGGCATCCAACAGCTCCTGCCAAATAGAGTCTTCCTAGGATTTCCTAGGATTTCCTAGGATTTCTTTGATTGTAAAATTGTCTTTTTATACATACATCTGGCTTGTTGGATCGCCCCCGGGATCCCAGCCTTAATAGCCTTTTTTAGGCCAGACTTGGCCCTCTTACACAAATCGTTAAACCATCTACTGCTAGTCGGAACCCCACATCGCGGGCTTACTATAACCTTTTTGTAAAAAATACTTTGAAGTTTGACCATCATGTTTTCATGAATACCAAGAAGTGGAATAGCCTTGAGATCAAGATCTTCATAGGCTGACAAATTGTCGGAAAACATCTGGTAGATCTTGCGTAACAAATAGGGGTTCAACATCACTTTTGGCCACCCTACCTTCGTATAAGCATTGTTCAAAATAGGGGGAGGAACCATTGTGAATTGCGTGTTCGAGGTTCTACCGAAGATATTCCCAGAGAGGGTGAGTAACAGGGGATAATGATCACTCTCGCACCTGGAATCTACCCTCATATCTCTCAATAACGGCCAAAGTCGCACATCCACTAGGAAATAATCAATAACACTAGTCAAAGAACCTCGTTGAAATGTAGGTGCAAGGTTTAGATCAGAAGGAGTACGGCCATTACAAGCCCTGAGGCCAAACTTTAAACATAATGAGGCTAGCTGAGCTGCAACTCGAGAACGTGGGCAAGGGATATCACCATTCAATTGTGCAATCCCCCATAGTTCGTCCTCCTTCACGGTTAAATCACTAAAAAACACAGAAGGTTCGAAGGTGCAATTTACATCCCCAGCGATAATTAAATAAGAGTTAGTTTGTATAGTATCTAGGAAATCAGAGAGTAAAGTTAAAATGTGTGATTCTGATCCACGTGAAACAGATCGGGCGTATACAGTAATAAGAGTTAAGTTAAAATTCTGTTGGAAAGAAATCTGTAAACCCATCAGATCAGGACAATCAAATTTTAAAACCTTATAGTCACATTGAAGTTTTGAATTTAAAAGAATTAAAAGTCCCCCTTTTGCACGACCTGTTTCTTTCTCTGATGGCTGTGCAGGGATTTTAAAAGAAAGGAACCCATCTATACTAGTTCGACCCTCAACCCAGGTTTCTTGGAAAAGACACACATCTTGGGACTTTATGTAAGTAACCCAATCTATATCGTCCAGTTTCCTAGCAAGGCCAGCAAAATTCCAAGTCATTATGGATAAGTCAATAGTGTCTATTTTAATACTATAGGTTGTGGGAGAAGCATCCTTGTAGTTCAACTCATTAGCAATGATCTTATCAAAACTATTTGTTTGAGATTCCTCTAAATTGTCCCTGATAAGAGCTTTCTGGGCAGAAGACAGTCATACAGAACCACACTGCATAAGTTCGCCTTGCTCCCTGGAATTCCTCCTGTTAATATGGGCAATATGACCAGACGCAGGGGCCTGCTTTGAATCAACTAGTTTGGAGACTAACATAATACCTCCTCTTTTTTGCCCCTTGTGCTGGCACATGCGTGTAACAAAGTCAATAAGTTGGTCTGCCATAATTTTGTCCAAAAACACAATTGAAATTACATCGAAGTTTGACCCAGAGGGGCTCCATCTTTCAGTTTTTAGGATGTCCGAGCGTATTACTGAAAGGCATTCCTGTTGATAACGTAACCAGTGGATAACCTTGTTAAGCCTGGACTCTTGGTCCTCAACAGACCTGGGTGACAACTTCGGAACATTAGTTAAAAAGAGAATGTTGCCTCCATGCCTAGGGCCTATACTTTTTGAAGGCATGTCTAAGGCGCTATGAGCTCCTTGGGAGGGAATAATGCAGGTTGGATCACTAATTGGAGGGTTGGCGAGCATTCTATTGATATTAGGGGGAGGACAGTCCGTCTTGTCTAAAATATTGGTAGTGATATTATGCCTCTTGGGAAAATGACGATTCAGTGGGGCAAGGGGACTTCCGGCAACGTCAACACCATTCACTGCCGTAGTTCCGCCAGAGATGATACTATTGCATCCTATATGTTTACTTTTAGGTTTGGCTGTATGGGGAATTAAATGAACCTCTGCGACAACCATATAAGATCCAGTATTTTGGGAATAGTTGATTGCTCCCTCATATACATTGAGATTAGATGAAATTAATTCGGCCACCAAGATTCCTCCTTCCCCAACTGCCTCTGACACTTAACATTTACATCTCGGTAGTTGAGCCATTTTCCCCTGAAGGAGTTTGGTTAACTGCAATACTAAATTCCTAACTTCATCTACTCTATGAAGAATTAGAGGCAAGTTAACTTCATTAGCAGGTGGTTCAGAGCAAGTAGCAATAATAGGAGGAGAGATGGCAGCCTCGATAACTGTCTCGGCCAAGAGGAGGTCATGGGCCTCGATCAGGTCGCCCTCCTCGGTCAAGAGCTCAAAGCGATTTCTACATGGTAAGTTGGGGACCAGCCTTATCTCAGGGCTCAATGGTAAGGGTATACTTTCTATTTCCTCTGCGTGAGATGTCCCCTGGGTATGTAAAGAGTTGGAGGTGCTACTATAGGCCACGATTCCCTGCTGAGTAGGGGGAATAGTGGCGTTAACATTGGGCAGTTTTTCTGCACCATCAATAGATTCCCCAGAGTCAACTGTTTGGCCCTTCTTCCTCTTGGTAAAAAACTCTTGGATCCTTTTGGGTTGGAGCAAAGGCTTCTTCTTTTTGTTCCCCTACTTTTCCCAATAAAAATTGTACCACACTTATGTGGGTGAGCCTCATGCTCATGACAGGAAATGTTTCAAAGTAAAACCTGGAGACATAAAATGTATACATTAAAATCGATCCATTTTGGTGATGTGAGTAGCAGCAGTGTTTGTGTTGGGGTCAGCTGCCACCCTTTGAACTCTACTAAAACCAGATATTTCTAAAAAATGTAAACCCAGGTGAGCCGAGGGTGATGTGACTTGTGTGGATTCCTCTCAGTTTCCTACCCAGGATGCCCTGCAAATCTCAAACTCCAACTACAAGAAATTACCTCACCTCACCTCTCCACCTCCCCTCATTTTCTTTGTACATCATACCTTTATTTCCTCTATGTCCCTTATCCCACTATTGTACTCCTTTCTTGTTAAGTCTCTTACATTACTTTCTCTCTCTCTCATTTCTCTCTCCCTCTCTTCATCTCTTTATTTTTCCCTGCATCTCCTTCTCCATTTCAACTCATCATCTTAATACCATGTCTCTCCCCCTTCTTTCTCTACCTCCTACCAATCCCACCTCTCTTTCTCTTTCTCTCTCTCTTTTCTATTCAAGTCATCCTTCTTTCTGTCCTCACCCTTTCTCTCCAACTTACTCTCTGCTTCACTACTTTCTTTACCTGACCTGCCATTCCACACTGCTTCTAGTTTTGTGCCTCTTTGTACCCTATCACTCCCTCTACCTTGTATCTCTCTATACATATTGCACTAACTCACATTTCTGTCTGTCTCTGCCACCTCTCTCTGCTTCTACTTCTCTATACCATGTCTTTTGTACCACCATACCTCTCGCTCTACCTCCCCTTACCTCCTCTTTATACACTTCCTGTTGGACTTTGCTCCCTCTGCAAGGTCACCCCAAAATCGTTTATGTTCACCACTCCTGTTTTCTGACCTTTTTGTGTTGCCTTTTATGACACTCTGAACTTTACCTCTTGTAATCAGTGCTAAAGTGTGTGCGCTCTCATGTTAAAACCTATTAAAATGGTCTTACACTTGATTGGTACATTGATTTTACTTGTAGGTCTCTAGTAAAGAGGAACTACATGTACCCAAAGGACTGTAAATTAAATGCTGGTAGTGGGTCTGTAGCACTTATTGCACCACTCACTTAAGTATTCTTGGACAGAATTTTCCTTGGGTTGGATATAGAAGTTAGACCCAAGCAGCAGAATGAGCCACATCACTTTGTTGGCCATGGTGGTACTGCCTGCCTACTGGAATGCATCTGTGAGTAAGTTAGGGTTAGGTACTTCACAGGTGGGGTCCGCAAGTGAAGAGAAGGGTTCCCCATTGGTCAGTCCAGTAGCTCAGGAAAGTGTAGACAAAGGGATCTACCTGAGTTCAGAGGGGCTTAGAACTAACAGATGCCACTGCAGAAGAGGTCCATTACCCATGTTCTCCATCACCTAAGCAGGGAAACCCATAAAGATTAGTGTACCCTAGTGTTTGGCTAGAGGGAGGTCATGTTTGACTTGGCCATCTTTGCAGGGTCACCCCCAACATTTTTAGGCTTCACCCCTCCTGTTTGTTAACCCTTTTTTTGGCTTTTAGGACTTTGTACAGTTTACTACTGCTAGCCAGTGGTACAGTGCTCTCTCCTTTTAACCTATTAAAAGTGGCTTATACCCAAATGACACATTTAATTTACTTGTGAGTCCCTAGTAAAGTGGTACTACCTGTACCTTAGTACCTGTAAATTAACTGCTACTAGTGGGCCTAAAGTGCCTTTTTTGCCGCTCACATAAGTAGTCACTTAAAAATGTTCTCACCTCTGCCATTGCAGCCTGTGTGCAGTTTTAAACTGCCAAATCGACTTGGCAAACTAAACCTTTTGCCAAGTCTAAAACACTCTTTTTAACACATATGTCATCCCTACGGTAGGCTCTAAGAAGCACATATGGCAGGGCGCATTGTATTTAGAAAGGTGGATACGTACCTTTAAGTTTTACATGTCCTAGGAGTGAAAAACTCACAAATTCATTTATCACTGATGTGAGGCCTACCTCTCCCACAAGATAACATTGGGTTACCTTATTATATTTAATAAGTGTAAAAATATCACATTTGTTGTCTAAAGAATTGTAATATAAAGTCCTGCTTAATCGCAAAGTAGGATTTTAAGTTTAATTCACAATTAAAAAAATTGTACTTTCAGAAATTTGTCATTTTCTTGTCTTAACCATTTTGTGCCTGCAGCCTATATCCTGGGTCATATGACTAAGTGCAGTTGGCAGATGGCCTTTGTGGATTCCTCCCAGTCACTATCACAAAGGGAGACTGGTTGTTGGCAGGATTGGCATCCTGACTTGATGAGAGGGCTGGAGTTGTCATTTACAACACTTGCACTGAAAGAAGCTGCCTCAGTACACACAAAGAACTTCACACTTGCCTGTTGTTATGCTAGACATCCTGGAACCAGGGCTGAGAGGAAGGAAATTCCAGAACCAGTTGGGGACGGGGAAGTTTAGAAGTTCATTCCCACTTCAAAGCTGGCACCAGGTATAAATACTGACCCCTCAATCCAACTCGTTAGTACACTCCTGGACCAATGGATACTACAGAAGAAGAACTGCCTGGCTACCAGTGGACTCGCTTGCTGCCTGAGGCCTGCCCGGCTGTCTGAGAATAAAGACTGGACGTGCTCCTTCGTCCCAGGTTTCCTGAAGGGACTCCAAGGGTCAGCTGACCCATCCTCTCTTCAGAGTTACAGGGACATAACAAGCTAGTGAGGCCTCCCTGCAGCTGCCCTGCTGCAACTGGACCTGCAACTGGGTCTGCCTGTGCCATGCTGGTCTCTCCATGAGTGAGTAGCTGATCTCCAAGAGGCACCTCCCTAGGTCCTAGGCCTATATCTGGAATCAGAGTGCACTCTTCTGAACACAAAACAGAAATCCTGAAGTTTTGGGCTCTTTACAAATGTGAATGGATGTGTTTGCACAGATATCCTGTCACCTGAGCCGACTGTCAACAAAAAGCTCTTACAAACCCAATTCTTCACTCTACAATGACTGGCAGCACAAGATCTGCACTTTGTACTATAGCATCTAGAGCCTGTGGTGACCACCAGCACGAAGCTCCAACAATGACTGTCCTCATGCCGCATAGGATTTTCCCTTTTCAGCAATGACCATCTGGAATGCCTGGTCTGCCCTTTGTGCAAACTTAAACGATACTCTCCCTACTCCTCATGGCCTTCTCCATCGCGACTTGGACTCTTCACGCCAGACTTTCAGAAGGTAATTCTTTCGGTGGGACTAACCTGGTCCCTGTATCCAGCCCACTCTCCATCACAATCAGCCTGAACCTGTGACTTTCACCCAGTCTCACATGACCAGATACCCAAGATTGACACTGTGTAATTTTAGGGGCTATATTCACCTAAATCTCTGAAATTGCATATCTTTGGTTCTACTTATTTGAACTTTGTAATTGTAGCATCAAATAGTTTTAGCATATCTTACTGTATATTTCTAAATAGGTCTGAGATTTTTCTTCTCTTACATTTCACTATATTACTGTTTTAGTGCTGCATAAATAATTTACACATTTCCTTAAAGTTAAGCCTGATTGCTTTCGTGTCATGCTACCAGAAGGTTGAGCACTGGTTAATTTAGTTAAGTTTATGATTCATGTGGACAAGGGTTGTGGCTTTTGTTTGAGAAGGACTCACACCCCCCTCAATCAACAGCCCAATTTCTCACAATTTCTTCTTCCTATCTCTAGTTTTCTCAACCTCATTCTGAAATGTATCATTCAATGTCTCTTCCTCTGTCTACCTCTTTCCACATTTCTGCATCTTTTTTTCTGGCAACTTCATATTTTGTCTCTTTATCTTGTGTCCCTTCCTATCTCATTTCTATCTCTTCCTCCATTCTCATTACACAATTATTTTGTATCTCTCTGTCCTTCTCCTGTCTTCCACCCCCTCTTGTTAATTTTACTCCATACAGTCATGGTGTCACCGTTTAGCAGAGAAGTTAATACATAGAAAGAAGAGAGGAGGGACAATGCAGGGAAAGAGAAATAAGGAGAAAACTATCAGATTTTTCCCTGTAGAAGGCAGAAAATCCTATGAGCAGTGCTTTGACTTTCACATGCAATTGCTAGACAGAAAGGGAAATATATTTACCAATAGCCACCAATTGGAACTACCATTTCAATAGCTTTTTCATATGTCTTATTTTAAAATGTTGCACTAGTCCACAAACATCCACTGCAACTAAATCACTTTCATTCTGTCTTTTTTTACAATTGGAGAAAAAACTAGATAGACACTGAATTCCACATACAATATTGATGTTACATGAATTATTATATATCCAAGCTCAAAAAGAAATAGCTTTAACAATCCTAGATCAAGCTTTCTGTTGGTACTATTTGACTAGAGGGCGCCAAGCAGTTTGATCTTTTAAGGATTTTTTCATACTCCTATTACTGAAAGTTTAACTTTTGATTCAAGAAATTACAATTGCTTAAAGTAGCTAAAAATGGCTAATAAATGTAAAGGTGTTCTGGAAAAGGCGCCCCAAAATACATCTTGGTTAGTGCCCAATCTTTCTTAACATGGCACTGTGTGGTTGTGTGCGGCCAGGACCAGAAGCACTTTGTGCAATAGGCCTTATTTTGAATTTGTGACTGCAGGTAGGAGGGACTCCCACCCACTTGGGGTTGTGATGGACGGCTACCAAGGCACATCGTTTACATCTTTGCCCTAACTCATCTTTTTTCTCTTGAACTACAAATAGCTATGCGTTTACACACAGGTACTTGTAGTTTTTTTAATATACAGATTTATGAGTCGTGAGGATTCTTAATTCCACACACTGCTAAAAAGGCGATCTCTGATTTATTCAGGGGAAACTTGCACAGCAGAGAAGGTTTGTTCAATGCCCCTCGTGGGAGGAGATGGAAAGAGGGTGCTTTTCTCTTGGCTAAAATTACTCACATCGCATTAATGCCAAACTTTAGCTCAAATCTAATCATATAATTGCTTTATGCAATGAACATTTTCTAAGAAAACAGTCCTGTTTTGCGTTTCATGGGCTCCTTATCCCCCGGGAAACTTTGTTGTGTGGAGCTATATTTTCCTTTTTATTTAATAAAATGGCCTTTTGAATTAATAAGATCTAAATTTCCTAATCTTGGAAAGATTTAGGATCGCTGCAGCTCCAGTCCTTTGTGAATAAGGCCCCAATAAAAACGAAGTCAATATGTGTTTAGAAGAGGCATTGACAAATGCTTTATGGGGTACAGATTCATAGGGGACTGCTGGAAACAAGAACGGGCAGTTCTTTCATTATTTGCATTGCAAACCACTTTTCAGAATTAATGGCACTTATCTGAGAGCAAAGTTAAGAAGTTAAACATTAGGCAGTGGCTGTTAGAAGGGTAACTGATGAAGTATTAAACCAAAGCAACTGCTAAGAGAATTTATGCTACCAAGGACACTAATTTACTCTAACCTAAAACAAAAGGCAGTATTGACAAATCCTTATGTTTTCTCTAATAGGATGCTTTATCGATAGCTTTCTCGGACATATTTATTATTCTGTGAAGCAGAAGACAAACAAATACAAAATAATGTAAAAACTACACGATATGGTGAGCAGGGTAATGCTCAAATATGGTTAGATTTGTGTCACGCATTGATAGGGGATGATGTCCAGGTTTATAGATAACGAAGTGTAAATTATATATGCGCAGATTACTCATCTACGTTTATGATTTACTGATTATTCTCATACATTCCTTTGTAATTCTGCATAATATACGTATTTCGTACTATTTTCATGTAAGTGTCTGGTTGTGATGTACAAAATGAAATATATTCCAATTTGCCTAACCTTAAAAGTGGATAACATGTACAGTCTATCAGGTTTATGAAAATGTTATATTTTTTCATCTGTAGTATATTTTCTTATAACTCTTTTTATTGGTAATAATATTTTTGCACAGGTAAATATTTGCCTAAACACATCTCTAAGAAAACTGTACTGAATGGAGGACTTTCATACACTTCCTTCAGTATATTTATACCAAATAAATTCGGATGAAGGTCAAATGATAAGTGTATGCTGCACATGTCGAGTTGTTTGCGAAACAAACATAAAGTTGATAGGTGAAATGCTTGAATTATTCTTAGTCATGGGTAATTATTTAGGTTGCATACCAGACGACTTTTTCCCACAATCCCTGAAGCTTGATTCCCATGGCACATTAAGGATGAGACTCACGTCTGGGTATAGACATTGCACTTAGGGCAATGGACCAAGGAAAAAAAAACATTTATGGGTCGAATGAATGATTTATTCTCAGCCACTAGTAATTACTCAGCCGCATTTCAGTCCATTATTTTATTGCCTTTATTTTAGACACAGACCTCTCATCTGCCACTGTCCTACTCCAATAGGAACAGTACAATGCAAACTACCAAGACAAGTCCCCCTCCAGGTAGGCACACAAGCAACCCCAGGTTGGTTTCAGCCTATTTGCTCCCCACAAGTAATTTATAGCTTGAACCCTAGGGTTCATTGGGTATGGAACCCACATCTGGGCAGATCCATCTCACTTAGGGCATCACACAAAAAAACAAAAAGGTGATGGGTGAAATGATTGCTATAACAGCAGCCATCAGTACTGAGGCCAACATTCCAGACCATCATTTTTTGCCCACTATGCAATTCAATGCCCAGTTCGTGAGTCCTTCTGAGCTGAAAGGGAAGGGGGGCAGCAATCGGGGATTTCCAACTCACAATGATTTTCACAAATAATCACAGCTGTTTTTGCAATTACAAAGCATGGGATGATTACCAAATGCCAAAAACCTTCTCTAACCATTCACAAAGCACACACAGTCAGTTTATGTCTATTTAAACTCTGTGGGTGCAGGCTGTAGGCATAGGGAAGAACAAACGTTGTTCCCATATTCTTCCCATTCTTAAATTCACAATGTCCGATTTTTTGAGGCAGTGTGACAGTGCCTGAGTATTTTGAAAGAGTATCTGTGACACAGAGTTGCTATCCCATTCAAGTCTCCATCCAAGCATTGACAGTTATGCAAAAAGAGTGTGTTTCCATGGACATCTCTTGTATTCCCATCTAAACTATATTGTTCAGCTTATGAGACAACGCCTACTGCTGAAACACATTGTGCATCCACTCCAATATCAATGTGTCTCTCCTTCTGGACTACAGGCCTCATGCTTAAGCCCCAGTATTAGTACCTCAAGGTGTGTCCCCTGCATGATCAGGGACAGACATTGTCATTCTTTGCCCTCATATGTGGAGATTGAATGGCATGAGAACCCTATTGTCACCCATAGCCTAATAAGATTCACTGATAGGCACATGCAAGATTCCTTGCAACTTTAGTTTCTTGGCTTGAGCAATTAGCACATGTCCCCGAGGGTGACAAGTGCAGAACTGGTTATATGCAATATAGTGGATATTTGAGGAACACATTTGAGTTCGTTTGCAAATTAATCTAAGATACTTATAAAAAGACAAGCACATAATGACCCTGGTGCTACATGGGGGTGGCAACTTGTGTTGCACACTTTTATGATGTAATGGAATCGCTCTATCTGGTGAATGGTGTCCACAGTGGCTTTCTTGTCTTGTGAGGACCCCAAGCTTTTCTTTTATCACATTGGTGTTGTGCCTTCTATGATACATTGAAAAACACATTTAGGAGTTTTCGTACTGCCCTAGCACCTTGACAAAGCTCTTGGGGAAAACATTTACTATGAGACGATTGTGGGTCAAAGACTCACTCTGAAGTTGCTGGTGCCTAACCTGTTGCTTATGGAAGAGGACGATGTTCTTGAGAGTAGACCAAAATGTCATACCATCGACGATGAGAGCACACCAAGCATATCTTGGCATGTAATATTGCCTGCGGATGTACACGTTACATTGCTGCAGAATGGTCACAGCGCTTCCTACGTGCTGCCTTGCATTACATGGCGTTAGTGACCTTGGTGGAGGAGTGACTATCAGGGGTGTTTACCACCAGCAGTACAAAAGATAAGGTGGCTATTCTGCAGGAGATACCCACAGTAAAACAACAGTTTGTTTTACTGGAATCTCCACACGCGCCCACATCTAAATCCAGCCATATATCTTTTTGGTCTCGTTTTCAGCAGCATAGTCTGGATGTTCAGACAGCCCTTATTATTCAGGAAATTTGATTGAAAAAGCACAAAACCAGTGGCCTGCATTTCCTAAAAATAAATTCTACCGAACAGAGCATATGTTATATATAAAGTAGGGACAAGGTCGCATAAAAGGACAATGGCTTGGCTGAATGGCACTGCCTCTAGGTGCTACTTACGATGAAAAATAACATAGCTATATGTGATGGACAAAGCCTTTGAGTGGAGATAAAACGTGAATGATGGATGCTGCGGGAGACAGATAAAAGGGAGATTATGTGTCACTGATGCAAACAAATGATTCATGGCTTTGAAAAGTTTGAGCAGAAATGTATGTAGAGTGCATTGTTCTGTTGCAGGTGCAGATCAGCATGAGATAACCTGGATCCTATTTTCTTCACTGCCATGGCAGTATGTTTGCTGATGTGTGAGCGCCGTGTGCATCCCTTCACAAACTTTAAACCGTCTGCTGATAAGAGCGGCCTCTGGCAGCTGCTCACTCAATTGGACGATGTTTTGTATGTATTTGCATAAGGTGTGAGCTAGCTGTATTTTGACAGACATTCGCTTAATGTTGTTTAGGAAAAAAGAGAAAATGTTAATTTGATATTTGACCTTTCATTTCGCAGACGGCGAAATAATATTCATTCACAAACATTCCGAGAGCACATTCTGCTGTTGTTAGATTATACTCAAGCTAAAGTGAACACGAGTGCTCAGAATAAGTTTTCCAAAGACCACAAGAAATTGCATTTCTTTCCTCCGTTTTTACAATTTAGTTTTCCGAATAAAGTTTTACAAGTCATAAATAACGCTGCCTTTAACATGTTTATTTCTGATGGGTGTACTCAACTGTTTTTAGTAACAATGCAGGCTGTGATTATTACTGTGGCTGAAAGTGTGGTCCCATTTCAGAATCATTAGCTGTACATATCAATGATCGGAGTTGGTTTGGAAAGCAAACAGTTTATCGCTAAATATGCCAACACCAAGCAGTTCATTGAAAGCCCAGCTGATTTGCAGTAGTATTTTTTTCAATTTTTGATTAGGAAAATTAATGCTGGAACTGACTTCAGAAAATCTTGGAAGATGGCCAGCATGTCTCCGTAGCTTTAACTGCATTTGAAGAAATGGTAATGTAGAAAGGGCTGATCAGTTCTATGTTGTTTACACTGAGTCCCCGTTAGTACTGATTGATTCATTAGTATAAATAAATAAGTAAATAAATAAACAAAGAAGTCCAGGTGCCCAAGGGTTTTCGTAGGAGCTCGTCGCCATCTCTGTCGAATACTGGTATTGTCGAATACCAAGGATACCTAGAGTTGATTTCATCTCATGTTTCTTTTTACCATTCCCATACGATTTCCTGATAAAAACACCAAATATTTCTGGTGCTATTGGATGTTTTTCGAGATAAGTAAGGCAGTGCTCGGTGAAAAAACTTTTATTACCATATTTTGAAGCAGACCTTTCGAGGTGTTAATGTTTGACGGGGATATTGCTTCATATTCTTTATAGTCCATTTCATTGTGGAGGTGACGTGTTTTCTAGTGTTGTGTTTTTGTGCTACATTATTGTAATTTTTATTTTTGTTTTTACTGAACTTGTTGTGTTGTATTCTGTTTTGGTGTGCTTTTATGTTACTGGTGTGTTGTTAATTTACCTTGTGTTGAGTTACTGTGTGATGTTCTGTAACTATGATAGACATGCCAACAGATGCAGCAATGTATTCAGCCATAAGCAGTGCTTTCCATTTATTTTCCAATGTGAAACACCAGCTTAGACCTTAATATTTATATATATATATATATATATATATATATATATATAGATATATGGAACGTTATAGTTAGGAAATAGATTTTTGTTTTTTAAATATAGAAATTCACTGAAAAAAAACAAAGGTTACAGGGTCATTATAGTTAGGTTAGCATTTCAAACCTACAAAACCAGTGACATTCTAGTTAACTGAGCTAACTATAACTTGCACCCCCATAATGCACTGCTTATGACCTCACATATTACTTCACTCATGACATAGTCAGTAACATCACTGATGACATCACGGGGTTTAGCAGCTGACATAAAAAAAACACTCTTCACAGTCACTACATGAGATATTGCACTAAAAAAACAACAATGCAAACACCTCCATCAAGGTTTACAGATAACATTTCAAGGTCCAAATGCAGAGAAAAAACACTTGCATTGCCATCACCAGGTGCAACAAATTTGAATGATTAGTACTTTACAGAACTGAAGCTTCAACGTGAGCACCTGGTTTAGTTATATCTGTAAATGCTTCCCATTGAGTTTTTTTTTCTGTGAAATGAGCATTGTGCAAAGAATAAAACCTGCCATGCATATTTATCTAAGAAGAGGCCAGCATTTCGAGCAGAATGCGTACCCAACTAGAGTACTCTCTACTGGCTAATTACTAAGTGCTACCTTGTTGGGTAAATATATAATGCATCTCCTACACTACAGCTCAGTAAAGGAGCCGAGGTAATGTCTCCAGTGACGTTATGTGTCTGTAAGTTTGCTATTGTGATTGTTCCCCAAGCGTCTTCATCAGATAACTTTATAGGGTGGAACTGCATAGAAAACATACATGGACGATTTGAACTTACAAGTGCTTCTGTGTTTGTTTTGTATTAATGCATGGCAGGGGGAGTCTCAAGGCCCTCATGGTCTCAGCCAGCTCCAGCTTTCTGCAGGAGTCAGCATTGCTCATGCACACAGGAAGCTGCTGTAAATGAAACTCCATACATGTGGAAGCAATACTTTAATCTCTTTCCCTGCCCACATATTTGTGGGCAGGGAAAGACATGAAATCTCTGCTTTCAGCAAGCGGGTGCATTTTTAGAGCTCCCACCTGCTGAAAGTGCTGTTTGCTTTTGCTTGATAGGTCGCAGATCCCACTATGTAAAAACAAACGACCTCCTCCTGAGGGCAGGCACTTCAGGAGGTAGCAAGAGCCAGGCCTGGGGGGTGGCAGTCCCCAGGTCCATATACGGAGGTGGGGCTGTGTGACCCTGGGAAGGTAGTGGTCCCTGAGGCATGGGGAGTCCACACAGCCCCCACATCTTATTTTGATTATAGCCCTGCACAACCCCCCTGCATAGTTTTTTTTAGTCTTGAGGATGTTAGGGGGTCCAATGGCCCCCACTGTATGTGTAATGTTGTTGTTCCTGGGAGGTGGTGGTCCCTGGGGCCCAGTGGGTGTTTATTTTTTTATATAAAGCCCAGGAAGGTGGTGGTTCCTGGTCAGTATTAAGCCCTTGCAGGGGGACTTGTGCGCCCCCCTCCATTATTTTTCACAAACGTCTGCATGCCCCCAGGTACTGCAATTTTAGAATAAGCCCCAGGGAGGTGGCGGTCCCTAGGGTAGTATTGAGCCCTTGGAGGGGAGCCACGTGCACCTCCCTCCATTATTTTTAACAAAATCCTACATGCACCCGGGACCTGGCCCACCCAGAGGCTATAATTATAACAAGTGTGGGAGCCTGGGCTTGTTTTTTTTTTTTTTAATTCACTGTGAATTAAATAAATGTTTTTTGCCCTGGTGGGGTCCAGGGAGAGACCTGTACCAAGGCTAGGGAGTTAGGGTAACTGTACCCTGCCTCTTTTGCTTTTCCTTCACTTATTTTTTGGGGGGAACACTGCTGAAGCTGAGTCCCAAAATGTCTCTCAACATTTCCTGGTTGAAGTACTGACAACCAATTAAATCACAGTACAAGATCAGGACTACTCACGAAGTATTTGCGCTTCTAGATGTGCCAATTTGGATTTTCTTTAATATCTACAAGACTACTACATTTACACCAAATATAAAAAAAAGTCATCTGAGGCCCAAAAGTTACCTTTCTGCCAAATTTGGTGCAATTCTGTCGAGTGGTTCGGGTTGCAGGTGTGTTTAAAGAATCTATGGGAATTAACATTGGAAATGCACCTTTTTTTGACCACCCTTTTTCTCAGCCCCCACTTGACGCATCACCCTGAAACTTTCCACGCAACAATAACCAACTTGACACATTGTCTGGAAAATTTTGCAAAGATTCGTCAGAGGGCGGCAAAGACATAGCCAAGTCAAATAAGCGTTTTGTATGGAAAGTAGTTCCCACCTATACCTACCTACTGTACTAGTAGGTAGTTATAGGTAGGAACTACTTTCAGCAATGAATATGTATATCTATATATATTTTCACTGCCCTAAGGTAACTATAACTTGTGCCCCCGCCATGCACAGTTTTTCCATAAAAACTTTTACTGTAAATATTACATTGATATTATCATTGAGGATGTCAAAGATGCCATAAGTGCCAGAATTTGTGGGGTCATTAGCAGTGCATGGTGATAATGCATCAAACCTTAATAAGTAAACTTACAAGGGGACGCGAACAGGTCAATGCACCTTTTGACTCGCAATTAAGAAGTTAAGAAGTTCTTACCATAGCTCCAGTACATAATCAATAATCAATACACAATAATCAATGGTCATTAGTAATCAACAAAATCAATAATCAATGGAGTCAGTAATTGTCACTTACCATGACCTTTCAGTCATGAATAACCACACCTTTAGTAAAAGTTTAAAATGTTTATTTCCCTATATTAACAATGTTAAGGTCATGTGGATTAATCTCAAAATCAAATGAAACACATGCAGAAACAATACTGGTTGTCCAAAGCGGCGGAAGAAACGCAATGTAATCAAAGCCTGAACTACAACACATCCTAAAGTTATGGTGTAAATCAATAGCAAAGTCAGCTGTGTCAGCGTTATGGTGTACATGAATTTCAGAAGAGGAATCCATCAAGCGTTAGTCTCTATTGTCATAAGTCATGATCCTCAAACTATCATCAGATTAGCATCAGCATGTTGGGCTTCATGCAAAACAATTTAGTAACACAAATTTGGAAATATCATCTAAACAGCACATTTGGTACCTAGAAAGGAAAAGCAAATATGCATAACAATCACATTTCAGGATATTCCTATCCTCGGTATGGATCACCAAGGCAGAATCAGTCTTCATCTTCAGGACAACAGTCGGTCAGCAAGGCATCAGGCTCTCAGTCAGGAAAATATGGGCCGAATGAGCCAGAATGTCGGAATGAATAGTCTGCTCTCCTAGAGTCTGAATCTTCTCCATCTGCGGCGTTGTTATATCAGAGTCACCTAAACTATCACTTAGGGCCAGATGTAGCAAAGTTTTGCGAGTCGCAAATGGCCAGAATCGCTATTTGCGACTGTGCAAAATCGGAAATGGGATGCAAAAATCCCATTTCCGAATCGCAAAAAGCGATGCGAGCCGTTAGCGACTCGCAAAAATTGCAACCCCATTTTGCGACCCGCAAATAGGAAGTCGCAATTTGCGAGTCGCAAACCATATGCAATTGCAACTCGCAAATTGCGACTAATCGCAAAAAGCCCAGTTTGCATGTCCCATTTACCTCTAACTCAGAGCAGGTGGTAACCAATACCAAAGTATAAAAGGAGACCCAGAAGGCATCTGGGTTACTCAAGATGGCGGAGATATACTTGATAGCAGTGAGGAGGAGAGCCCACGCTGCCCAGCAGAGGAGGAGGAGGAGCCAGAGACAGGAGAAGATTTACAGAACAAGGCAGACTCTTTTTCAGCAAACTGAGGAAGAGATCTATGACAAATACCGCCTTAGCAGCGCAGCCATACTAGAATTAATTGAATTACTAAAACCACAGCTAGAACGCCAGACTCTGCGCGGCTGCGCCATCCCTACGCATGTGCAAGTGCTATGCTCACTGCACCTCTTGGCCTCAGGGAGCTATCAGGGGGTCATTGCTGTGGCAGGTGGGGTATCTCAAAGTGCACTGTCAAGGTTCCTCAGGGCATTCCTAGATGCCATACTCACACACATGTCTCACTTCATATACCTACCCAGGAATGAGGCAGAAATTAACAGCACCAAGCTGGACTTTTACCGGATTGCCAACTTTCCCCATGTCATAGGGGGTGTAGATGGGACACATATTCAAATATGCCCCCCTGCAAACCTGGAATATCTGTTCCGAAACAGAAAGTGTACCCACTCACTCCATATTCAGGTTGTTTGTGACGCCCATTATGTCATCACCGACATTGTCGCAAAATTTCCAAGCAGTACCCATGACTCCTACATTTTTAGGCACAGTGGGATACACCAACGCCTGGAACGTGGGGAGTTTGGAGACGGATACCTCCTAGGTAGAGCTGCATACACCTCGTAGACATACACACAGGTCACTGTGCACACCAACCAGGACTTTCTAACAGTGTAATGTTTGTGGCCAACAGGTGACAGTGCATATGCACTACGGCCATGGATAATGACTCCGTTCTTAACACCCAGCAATGATTCCGAGAGGCGATACAACAGTGCACATAAGAGAACCAGGAACATAATAGAACGCACGTTCGGATTGCTGAAAGCAAGGTTCAGATGCCTCCACCGCAGAGGAGGTGCCCTCCAGTATACTCCCATTACAGCATTCAAAATTGTTGTCGCATGCACCATCCTGCACAATATTGCCACCCAACGTGGGCTACCTCTCACCCCTGCAGACCCAGATTCCGAGGATGAAGAGCAGGAGCAACCACATCGCCATCATGGGGATCGGAGTATAGCAAATCAAGGCAGACTGAGACGGGAACACATCGCAACCCAATACTTTGGAAGGTACGTGTCAACTTCAACCATACTCACCTATTGACCAAAAACTCCATTTGTTAAGTGGAACAAAAAACTATCTAATACGTGCAGAAATTGAACTATTTACAATGACTAACTGTTCATGTACATCAAAAAGCAAACCATGCATGGGGCACATTGCTGTCATGTGCCCCAACATCAGGGACAGGGTTCAGTCTATGTCCTACGGCGGCCTCTGCCAGCCTGGCTGGTCCCAGGTTGTTCTGCAGTGCTCTGCCTGGTACTCCCACTCCGGAGCACCCTAATGTCACTGGCAGAGACACTGCTCACTGTGGAGCCCTCTTTGCTGTCCTGGGGGGTGTCCCCTGTGCCCCTGGACAGGTGCCGTGCCTCCATTAAATCAATCACATGTGTGATTTGGCCCAGGCCTCTAGCCACATCCCCTGCAAAGTGGCCAATTTCAACTTGGAGGCTAACTGTCCTTCTCGACAGGCCAGTGGTGTTGACTGCCAGTCTGCCAATTGATGTGGCCATCCTGTCCAGCCTCTGGAGCAGCTGACGGTCCCTGTGCCGCCCACCCTCGCTCTGTGACAGTAGTCCTGCCACCAGTTCCCGCATGGACAGGGCTAGGTCCCCAGTGTTTGTGCCAATGATGTCCAATTGGGAATGGAGCTGCTGCATGCTGGCCTCATTGCTCCTCACAAAGCGGTGCAGAACCCCACTAATTCTCCCTAACATATTGTTCTGCAGGCGCTGACCACGGAGCAGCTGTGCCTCGGTGATGGTGGTCGATGGACGGCCAGACTCAGCCTGCAGCCCTGCTCTCCTGAACCTGCGTCGCCTGCACAGCGGTGGATGCCCTGTGAGCTCTAATGTGGCACTCCTGGCTGTTGCTGGCGCAGCCTCCTGAACCACTGTTGCAGCAGGTGTTGACATCAAGGGGATGGTGTTGGTGGTGCAGGTGGGAGTGGTGGCAGCTCCTGTGCTTTCTTCATGGGGCTGGCTGCTGTGGCTTGTGGTGGTGTCTTGTGGGAGACCTGTGGGACATGGGGAACAGACTGTTAGTGTCTACTATCTGTTGCACACTTCCTAATAAACATTTGCCTATTTACTGCCTACTTGACTACATTGCCCATAATGCATCATTCTGGTGTTTGCTACCCTGAAATGGAGCTATCTTGGTTGTGCATGCCCCTGTGTACATGGTGGGTGGGGGTATGGCATTGATGGGGGTACAGGCATATCACATGGTACTCACCGGTTGATGTAGTGGGCTCAGAGGTGTCCAGATCTCCAAATCCTGTCACTGCCTCCTGCTCCAGGGTGTCCTCCACCCTTTCCTCCAGGGGTGTGGGTGGTGGTACGGATGATGGCCCCCTCCTGTGCCTCTCATCTCCCGGAGCCTTTCTGCCACCATCTCCTTGGTCCGGGAGCGGAGGTCATACCACCTCTTTTTGATCTCATCCACACTCCTGCGCTGGGCTGACCCCCAGGGAGTTCACTGTTTCTTGAATTTCCAGCCAGAGTTGTTTTTTGGTTGAGTCTGGCACATTGAGGGCTGCCTTTCCAAAGAGATCATCATAGTGCTGACAGCATTCTTCTGTCAGCACCTCCAGCTCCTTCTCAGAAAATTTCAGTTTTCTTCTTCTTGGTGTTTCTGCCATTGTAGCTGCTGTTCCTCCTGTTGGCTGTTCAGCAGTTTAAAATGGGTGTGGTCCTCCCTCCTCCCAGGTGTATTAGTAAACTTCCTGGCTGTGATGTCATCATCACGTGCCAGGAAGTGTTTCCAGAGTGTTCTGGAGTGTTCTGCAGCACCTGCAATCAATTTACATGGTACTCGCAAATTGCGACACCCACTCGCAAATTGCGAGTCCGTTTTTTGTACGGTCGCAAACAGCGACCTCGCAGACAGCGGACTCGCTATCAGTGTTGAGACTCCGGGTGCGAGTCGCAAATTGTACACAGGCATTGTACCTGCATTCCTATTAGCGACACGCAATTTGCGAGTCGCACATGCTCGCAAATTGCGAGTTGCTAATTTTTTTGTACCTACATCTGGCCCTAAATTTCCTATTGGTCAGTTAATTGTATGTTCACACTCTGTCCAATAAAACTATTATACCAAATTTATGAATTCTAATATTTCTCCATTCTCATATTGTTGATTGGTTCATCTTGCGATGTCCTCATCATTTGGCTTGTCAGGTAACAATATTGTTGCAGCTTCCACTCTGGTCAGTATCTTCATTGTTCTTGTACTGGGAAAGTCAGTCTCACATACATTACACATAAAATGTTGAATTAGCAGGAACATCATCTCCTAGTAGTGGGTTTTCACAAAAAGCTTCCGTTATGAGCACAATACAATAGACATTTCACAGTTGAATTCACTTGGTCAGCATTTTTATTAAACGCTAAGAAATACAGCTTCTACACTGAGGCCTGGCAAGATAGGCCAAGACACTCGCTAAGTTAAGGCCTACAATTGATAAAGCTAGAACTTAATTCATAACCCTTAATATGTCATATTACTGCATTTGTCCAACACATGTTCAATATTTCATATTAAGTATTCATCATTGATTAGTACATTTCGTTAACCTTGGTGGACATTCTTCAAGGTCACATTTTCAAATGTGTTCATTAGACTTTGTAGATTATTTCATTTTCTACATTAACTCATTATTCAAAATACATAAACATTCATTAATAATTTATGCAATGGTGAGGGCACGAGTTATAGTTACCTTAGGGAATGAGTTAATGAGGTAACTAACTATAACTGGTGAATTCCTATGGTTTCATACGTTTAAAATGTGAGCCTAACTATAACATCCCTTTAACCTTTGTTTTTTTAAGTGAATTTCTATATTTAAAAAAATTTATATTTCCTAACTATACCATCCCTGTAACCTTTGGCTTTTTCAGTGACTTGTTTTTTTTAATGTATAGTAATTTTCATTACTATACGTTAGTACAACCACCGCGCACACAGCCTTTGGTTGTGTGCAATGGTGATTGGACATGGGCCTGGCCTGGGGCCAGGCCCTGAAGCCAACTCCCTATAAGCACCTTACCTTGCACCATGTACGGCCTTCACCCGTGCACAGGGGAGGTTGCCCACAAGACCTGGTCTGCATCCATACCCTGCAGCCTAACCGCCAACAACCCAACCCCATGGTGTGCACAGCTCTTTGGCAGTGAACAGTGATAGTTGGCAGCAGCCTCCCTGGGTGTGTGAGTAGGTGGGAGAGGGTGTATCTGGGGGTGAGAGTGGCTGTCAGATTGTCTGTCTGGGTGTGAGAATGCATACAAAGTTGATTTAGTAGGTGCATCAGTGTGTGTGTGGGTCAGTGAGTGGGTGTATGAGGGTGTCAGTGAATCTGTGAGTGGGTGTTTGACAGTCTGAGTGGGTTTGTGAGTGGGTATGTGAGTGTGTGACTGGGGCTGTGAGTGGATGCACGAGGGTCTCGGTGGGTCTGTGACTGGGTGCGTAAGTGTATGAGTGGGTATGTGAGTGGGAGAAAGAGATTGAAAGAGAGAGAGAGAGAAAGAGAGCAAGTGGGAGAGAGAGACTTTGTTTAGGTTTTTCTGTATGATATAGATAGAATGTGATATTTCTCCACAATTTGAAAAGAAAAATGTATTTGTAATTTTTTTAAGTAAACTCACCTGTCATATGACCCTTAAACTTTTTTACTTAAAAAAAAAAAAAACAGGGAAACAAGTCCAGCTGGAATTAAACCTTGAGTGTTCAGTGTGAAGATCTGTGAACTTCACACTTAGCTTTTAAATTTTTCTTGTACTTTTTCTTAGCACTTTTTGGGTTATTTGGGACCCTCAAGGGCTCCCCTGTGGTCCCAATATGTTGTGAACAAAATGCCATTTACGGGCTATCTGGCATGGTGGGGGAAGCCTCAAGGCCTCTCCTGCGGGTCCATTGCTTCAACAAGCAAGGAGCTGCTTTAACAGCAGCTCCGTGTTTGCTGAAGCAAACCTTTAATCTCTGTTCCCTTCACACATATCTGTGTGAAGGGAACAGAGATGAAAGTTCCGCTTTCAGACAGCAGGGGCTGCTTGGCAGGTTCAGCTTTCTGAAACCGAAATGTTTGCTGTGGCTTAGCTGCAGCTAACAGCTATGTCCCAGAGGTGAGTACCCCGGGAAATAGCAGGAGCCGACCCTGGGGGTGGCAGTCCCCAGGGCCATCAGTGGCTCCATGAGGGGACCCACGCAGACCCCTCCATTGTTGAAGAAGCCCCAGGGAGGTGACGGTTCTAGGGTTTTGGGGGTCCAAAGCAGACACCCTTTACAGTATTTAGTATCAGCCCTGGGGAAGGGGTGATCCACAGAGCTGCGGGGGGCAAGAAGCACCTCACACCCAATTTGTTAAATGCCCCAGGGGAGGTTGTCCCCAGGGTGAGGGGGCATGCAGCCCACCCACTCATATTACATTGTTTGCCCTGGGGAGGTGGTTTTCCCTGGGGCTGTGGGGGGGGGGGTGCTTGGAACTCCACTCATACTACATTATTCGCCCCAGGGTGTTGGCGGTCCCCGGGGCGGCGGAAAGGCCAGGTGGCCCCCTCCTATTAAAAACAAAGTGCCTCTGGGACCTAGCCCATCCAGGGGCTTATTCAGAATCAAGCACGGGAACCCGTGCTTGTTTTAAAAAAAAACATTTTACCTCAGATTTGCGACCCGTCGCAATTCTCAGTAAAAACGATAAAAACATAATGCTTTTTATCCACGGGGCCCCTTTGGGTCCCCAGCACCAGAGCTAAGGGGTCATGGTGTTTGTACCCTAGCCCCTTTTGTATTTTTATTCTTTTTTTCAGGGACTCAACATCAGCGGGGTCCCAAGGTGGCTGCCAACACTTCAACGGCTTCCTTGTTGAACTGTTGGCAGCCAATCAGATTTCAACATGAGATCGAGAGGGGTCGCGAATCCTTCACGTCCCTAGATATACAAATTTGGATGTTCTTTTATTTCTCTAAAACTACTGAATGGATTTACACCAAAATAAAAAAGGTCCCTTTCTGGACCAGGACCTACCTTTCTGTCAAATTTGGTGTAATTCCGTACAGTAATTTTGGCGCTATCGCTGTTAAAAATCCCTATGGAAAAATGAATGGGGAAAAAGTGTTTTGGGACCCCCCCTTTTTCTCGGCCCCCCTGGATGGATCACCGTGAAACTTTCCATACAGCAGCTGATGTGAGTGGCAAATGTTTTGAGAAAGATTCGTCAAGATTCGTCAAGCGGCCCTAAAGATATAGGCAAGTAATAAACGCTTTTTATGTAGAAACAAGGTTTAAACTGTAAGTACCTATTGGTGACTGCCACTAGGTAATACACACACGCACACACACACACACACACACACATATATATATATATATATATATATATAAAAATCCATCTGCTCCATATGAGGGCCGGGCCAGAGACCCTGCAGGGCAGCTTTGGTTGCAAGGGTTAAGTATCCCATTGTAATATTAATCCTAACACAAAAGACCAAGACACCAATTCACTTAAATCTGAGCGTTTATTCACCCTTCCAAGAAGCAGGCTTGTGAATCCTGCTGATGAGTTTCAGCACACAATGCCTTGTTCACAGGTGAGTAGAAGCAAATGTGTTTACTGCCACTGCTTTTAAATTATGATACATGTGACTCCATAGTTGAAAATATGATTCCCACAAAGCACTGTTCAGTACTTATGTCTTTGTCACTGGAGTGCTTAATCTCCATAAATTTAAAATAATGTCACAGGCACCCTAGCTTCAATAAACATTGTACATGAATTAAATATTTCTAATTTATTCTCCACATGCTTTTACTACTGCTGCTCAACATGAACACTGATATTTGGTTAATGGTAGGGAAATGGAGGTGAGTCAGCAGATTCTGTTGTTAAAAAGGGGGATGATTCTTGGCCAGACCTGTCCGTTTTCTTTATCTCTAAGAGCCATTTTAGGAGCTTTTACAATTGCTTGGTTGAGAAGTTTCCTACTTCAGTATGCTCTTGTTTGTGGTACTTATGAAGCAGCATCTCCTCTTACTTATATAGGAGTAAACACCTTGCACAGAAAGAGTGTCATTACTACAGCTTGAAAATCAAAATTTAAAAGGCACTACTTCAAAACCTGTTGTAGACTTTGGAAAGTGGGTCAATATCCCCTTTCTCGAAAATCAGTATAGAGTTGGGACCCAAACAATCCCACTTTGTTCCAAGTTCTTCTTGATCAAGAAAGGGAATGCTCCGCAGAGTACTCAAAAAGTTACTGTGATCTAGGGCTAGTGTCTGTCCAGATGTAAATTGTAAGGAGCTGTGAGTCTGCCTAGAACCCTGCCTGCAATCTCAGAGAGGGAAGGAGTGTGCTTGGCCCTGCAGGAGGAGATGTCCAAGAGGACAGGCCCAGCCATGTTACTAAAGTATGGGGCTCCCAGATGATCAGATTTGGTAATGGAAGTGCAACTAGCACTTCTCTGAGCTATGAGTGTTCCCCGGCATATTCATGTTGTTTAAGTGGCATACTTCACTGAGCATCATCAACCTGAGGCAACAACATTCCATCTGGCATCATCTCAAAAGTACCTTGAGGGACCTGTTCCATCTTTGCCATCTGTGTGTTGTGAGCCTGTGAGGCCCAAGAACCCGACCACAGTGGAATACTACCACCAGCCTGAAGGTCATGACTTCTAGAGGGGAAACATCCTTTATTATGACGTCTTTTTAACGAAGTCGTGGTTAACGAAAGCGCAACAAAGCTTTTTTTAACCACGACTCGGTTCTTTTGTGCCTTAACTACGTATATTCTGAACTACGAACATGCGTGCTTAAGGTACAAAGAAGGGAGTTGGCGAAGGAGGAGGACACAGGTGAAAAGGGGTCGACTAAGCTAAGTCGGGGGTTTTGTGTTTTGGGGTGGGGGGTCCGGGGTATTAGGTTTTGGGGTGGGGTTGGGTGGGTGGGGCGTTTTTGGTTTTTGGGAGGGGGTGGGGGGTCAGGGGGTTTTAGGTTTTGGGGCGGGGTTGGGGGACGGGGCGTTTTTGGTTTTGGGGAGGGGGTGGGGGGTCAGGGGGTTTTAGGTTTTGGGGTGGGGTTGGGGGGGTGGGGCGTTTTTGGTATTGGGGAGGGGGTGGGGTGTCAGGGGGTTTTAGGTTTTGGGGCGGGGTTGGGGGGTGGGGCGGTTTTGGTTTTGGAGAGGGGGGTCAGGGGGTTTTAGGTTTTGGGGCGGGGTTGGGGGGTGGGGCATTTTTGGTTTTGGGGAGGGGGTGGAGGTCAGGGAGTTTTAGGTTTTGGGGTGGGGTTGGGGGGTGGGGCATTTTTGGTTTTGGGGAGGGGTGGGGGGTCAGGGGGTTTTAGGTTTTGGGGTGGGGTTGGGAGGTGGGGCATTTTTGGTTTTGAGGAGGGGGTGGGGGTCAGGGGGTATTAGGTTTTGGGGCGGGGTGAGGGGTGGGGCGTTTTTGGTTTTGGGGAGGGGTGGGGGGTCAGGGGGTTTTAGGTTTTAGGGCGGGGTTGGGGGGGTGGGGTGTTTTTGGTTTTCGGGAGGGGGTGGGGGTCAGGGGGTTTTAGGTCTTGGGGCGGGGTTGGGGGTGGGGTGTTTTAGGTTTTGGGGAGGGGGTGGGGGGTCTGGGGGTTTTAGGTTTTGGGGTGGGGTTGGGGGGTGGGGCGTTTTTGGTTTTGGGGAGGGGGTGGGGTGACGGATGTAGGGTCAATGGTGCCTATTAGTAATGCTTTTATCAGGAATGCCTTTACAACGAAAATCGTTGTTAAGGCATTCGTGGTAAAATCATTAGTAGTAGCAACGAGGTCGGTGTTCCGACCTCGTTGTTAAGGCACTAGTTGTTTAGGAAATTGGTGTTCCGTCGTACAACCCTTCTAGAGATGAGTGACTACTAAAGTGGCCTTCCATGCTGTTCTGCATCCAGCATCAAGCTTTGAGAGCTAGGGCCAGAAGCGCTCCTCCGCAATGGCAGAGGAGCGTCGCCCTGCTGGCTGAGAGCCAGAAGCAGAAAAAACACACAAATAAACAATATTTAACTAGTCTTTCATTTTTCTGCTGCTGGCTGAGCCAGCCTGTGCAGGAAGGAGCGGGGCTGGGCCAAGGGGGGGGGGGGGGGGGTGAGTGCGCTTAACTGCACATGTGTGTTTGGCTGGCCATTCTAGTCCAGCCAAACAGACAGGCACAATTAGGTTTCTCCAGCCCAGCTGTATTGAACAGCCAGGTTGGAGAAACTCCCTGTGCCTGAGCAAGCGGCAAACCAGCCCACTCAGGCCAATCCCCACATTGCTCTTATGCTTAGTCATAGAATGAGAGCAGTGCAAGGATTGCACAGGGAGTCTTTGGGACCAGGAAGCAGAAAAGCAGAGGTGCGCGAGGCAGCCAGCAGCACCAGGTAAGTGTTTTTTATTATTTAATATTATTATTAAACCATCCCGCATGCTCCCCATATGCTCAACCCATGCTACCCCCATGCCCCCTCCAACCGCCCCACTAGTCAGCGTCTCAGCCGTAAGCCTTTCAACCATGTAGAGTGCATCAACAACTCCTGCGTTGGACTACATCTAATCAAACAGGAAACACAAAGCCTGAATCTAGAATTTGAGAGACTAGAATCAGATAGATAATTATGCACATTGGAGGGCTTAAATGTTGCCACTCAGAACTCTTTATGTTTAATACACAATATAAACTGAGCCACAGGTTGCTAAACAGAGTAGTTGCTTGTACACTTCAATTGTGAGCATGCCATCTGCCTGATTCCAATCTATGATTTTGCCATTGCTATAGGGACTCTATAGTGTTGTGTGAAACTAGAGCCTTTTAGTTGCATTTTGCATAACCGTGCAGTATAATTCTGATTACAGGGCATATCATTCTGTTTTGCTGTGAAATTAAATAATTTCTCTTTTTAATAAGGCTTGCACGGGGCTGAAAATTAATTATTGTGCCTGTTATTTGAATACTTGTGTTTTGATTATCTACCTCAAACTGCTTCCTTAAAAAGCCTCTGACAACTTGCCCTTGCTACCCTCAGAGTCAAGTGCGAAAGAGTTGTACTTAGCCCTATTTGCAGAGCCATCATTGAATGGATATCAGAACAACCAGAAGCAAGCAATCCCAATCACCACTTTTGTGGCTGAGTAGCCTCTGCTTGCCCCGTGGCCTCCTGTGCAGGGTCTCACAATGTTATATCAACGGTCATCGCTTGATTAGAAATGGAACATTTAAGCCTCTGTGGATGACCCGACCGTGGCACTAGGGCATTCCCTGGTAAGCTACAAGATTTGAAGCTGCTTTCATTGTTGCTGCCGCAATAGCCACCAAGAGAGCAGCCAAGCTTTGGTGGTGGAGCTAGTAGGACCAACTGCTAATTCCAAGCTTACAATTCCTGAAATAATCATTCAGCAGAGCAGCAGATGTAAAGCTGGTCTACCAAGCCTGAAAATAATAACATTTGTCACAAAGACTATCAGTTTTACCAAGTACCTGTGGTACAACCCTACCCAGGGATGATTTGGAATGCAGAATACAAAACACAATTCTACCGGATAGCCAGATTTCCACAGGTCATCAGGTGCATAGATGGGACCCATGCGTCCATACTTCCTCTTATCCAGGCTAGAATACATTACCAGAACCGTAACAGCACACATTCCATGAACATACATGTCATCTGCAATGCCCAAAACATCATCACAGACCTTGTAGCGAAATATACAGGCATCACTCACGACTCATATGTATTTAGGCACATTGGCATATACCAGCAAATGAAAGAGGGGATTTTGATGAAGGATTCCTACTGGAATGGAAGGTGCACAGTAACATTTTGTGGTACAATCATGTGTCTGTATGTTGTCTCATTTGTGTCTCAACAGGTGACAGTGCGTATGCCTGGCAGCCTTTGACCCTGTCAATCTACTTGTCTCCCAACTATCCCCAGAAATGGTGCTACAGTATGGCACAAAGGTGCACCAGGTCCATGATAGAACGTACGTTTGGCCTCCTCAAGTCATGCTTCCGGTGCCTACACAAGAGTGGGGAGCCTTGCAGTATGCACCTGAAATTGTGTGGAAGTCTGTGGCAACCTGCACAATACTGCCCAACATTGCCTGCCAACAAGGCTTAAACATAGAGGTATCCAGATCTGACTCTGAAGATGTTGACTCTGTTCTACTTGCCCAATAGCCGATAGATGAAAGCAGAGCAGCAGAGGGGAGAAGGCGCAGGGACCACATACCAAGACATTATTTTGCACGGCAAGAAATTCATGTACACAATACCTTCCATGAAAGACAAAACAACTTTTTGGTTTCAACAAACTAGGCAAACCTTTAACTTCAAAGTATCCAATAACAAGCACCCTGTTCATCAGAACTGAAATACGTAATAGCATTGCACTTGTTTTGCGGTTATTTCACTGCCCAAGGAAGCATAAATGAAAAAGGGCAACACAGGCTCACTGTCATTGTACAATCACTTCTGTGAGCTATGTCAGGCATTTGGTGTGACTGTTGAAGGTGCTAGTTGCCAGCTGCTGCTCCTATGGAGGACACATGCAGCAGACACACTACTCAGGCTGGATACCTCACTGTCTGGTGCATCAAGGACACGAGTTATGGGTAACTTAGGGCACAAGTTATAGTTACTTGAAATAATTATGACAGTTGAATTTCTATGGTTTTGTGCATGTAAAATCTGAACCTAACTATAACGTCACCGCAACCTCTGTTTTTCATTGAATTATAATGTGCCTGTAACCTTGGGGGTTTTCAGTGACTTTATAGTGTTTTTTAAAGTAAAGTAAGATACCATTGGAATGCAAGTTGGGGGGGGTGGGTTGGACGTGAGGCCTGGGTCCCTATTTTCCTTATTTACTGCAGTGCTTTCAGTTTTCCACTTCGATTCCATGAAGATGGTATTCAGATGTGCCACACTTTTGGCTTAAGTTCAGAAAATTAGCACTCTAGTTTTTCTTTAGAACATTGTAAGCTGCTAATACCCAGGGAGTTAACTGGCAGTCTGCTGCTGGTGTTGAAAGTGCATGTTTCAGTCTACATGTTAGAATGTTTTAATCAAATAGAAGAGAAAGATATTTGAGAACTCACTTAAAACGTGCTAATTTTTCTTTCTACCGCACTAACCAAATTTCTATGAGAAAATGAACCCCCTCCTTTTGCTCCTTCTAAATTAAATGTTTTACCAGTTTCATTCTCTGAAGATGACTTCCAGTGTGCCACATGTTTGTCTTAAGTAAGGCTGTTAGCTCTCTAGTTGTTCTTTGGAAAACTCTGGGAGACTGCTGTAAAACACAGGGGAATCAACTGACAGGCTGCTTCATGTTTCAGTGAGAATGTCTGACTTTATTCTCATAAGGCTGAAAATATAGTGTAACAGAAAATATGCACTCATATTCGCTCTAGAGCACCTTCTATAACCTTGATGGGAAAATCATGAGAAAACTGTTTTCTCTCAAACATGATTCATGAACTCCCAGCAGGGTAAACTCACCACAGAACACCACAATTCCTAAAATTAGAATGGTGCTATCAACAAATTATTTATATTGTAACTAAAATTTGTTATCACCCTTTATACTTTATCCTTTTTGTGACCCTCAAAACCTTCCATTCACTACAATGCATTTCAATATGGGGCTATCATGTATATTGATCCCAAGAAGCCTGCCATCACTTTCTGGTTGAAGTGCTGACAGTCAATCAGATCTCAACATGAAATTTGTGCTGAGGCTCCACCCAGATATACAAATCTGGTATACAAATCTGGTTTTCCTTAAATATCTCAAAACCTACTAAACGTATTTACACCAAATAAGAAAAAAGGTGCATCCTGGACCAAGAGCTACCTTTCTGACAACGTTGGTGTAATTCCGTCAAGTAGTTCGGGCTGTAGTCGTGTCTAAACTTTCTAGGGGAATTAGCATGGGAAACACACTTTTTTGGTCTCCCTTTTTCTCGGCCCCTACTTCTTGGATCACCCCATACCTTTACAACAAGACTCCTGGGCACACTTTTTTGGGAAAATTTGTGAAGATTCGTGAAATGACGGCAATGATATAGCCAGGTCAAAAAACACTTTTTCAATGGAAACTAGGTCCTAACTACAACTACCTAATGTTGATCGCCAGTAGGTATATATAGTATATATGAATCTCTCTCTCTCTCTCTCTCTATATATATATATATATATGTGTGTGTGTGTGTACTTTATTTATTTATTTATGTGTATATATATATATATATATATATATATATATATATATATATATATAAACACAACCTTATTTTTTAATAGGTTGAGAAAGGCGGAGACGCCGAAACGCGTTCCTGTTTGTTTTTATTAAACCTTAGATCTGCACATTCACGGAGTGCCGGTTGCCTTATTAAAAAATAAGGTTGTGTTTGTATGTCAGACGTGGTGGCGCGCGTCTTATCCAGGCACCATTGGCGATTAGGAGCGGCAAGGGAATTGCCGAAGTTAAGTGTTTCTATATATATATATATATATATATATATATATATATATATATCACCCAGTGGCCATTACCACCAGGTAGATATAGATAGGACCTAGTTACCTAGTTTCTATAGAAAATGCATTTTTTTTACTTGCCTATATCTTTGACCCTGGTGAACAAATATTCACAAAATTTTCCAAAAAAATACAAAGCTCACATCAACTGCTGTCTGGAATGTTTCAGGGTGATCTGTCAAGCAGAGGCCGAGAAAAAGGTGGGGGGTCCCAAAACGTGTTTTGTTCATGTTACTTCCCCTAGGGATTTTGAACAGGGATAGTGGCCAAACCAATGGACGGATATACACCACATTTGACAGAAAGCTAGCTCTTCATCCAGAAACCACCTATTTTTTTTTATTTGTGTAAATCCGTTCAGTAATTTTAGATATATTAAAAACAAATTGTATACATGGGGACACAAAGACTCAGTGAATCCTCCCGATTTCGTGCTGAGATCTGATTGGCTGCCAACATTTTAATCAGGAAGTGTTGGCAACAATCTTGGAACTTAGCTTCAGCTGAGTCCCAGAAAAAAAGAAAAAAAAGAAGTAAAGGGGCTAGGGGAGGGACACCCTGACCCCTTAGCTCTGGTGCTCGGATTGCCCCAGGGCAAAGAATTTCTTTTAAAAACATTGTTACCACAAAGTCGCAACAGGGTTGTGAATCCGCAGCAAAAAAAATCAGAAAACAAGCACAGTCTCCCATGCTTGTTTCAAGAAAGCCCCCGAGTGGGGCAGGTCCCGGGGGCATATTAAAAATAAAGGAGGGGACCCAAAGGGCCCCCCTCCTGCGCATTTTTTATCCCCAGGGACCACCACTTCCCCAGGACAAAGAATGAAAAATAAGTAGGGGGATCCTGCGGACCCCCCCAGCAGCCCCAATATTACCACCTCCCCAGAGATTAAATAAAAGTATGAAGGGGATCTGTTGAAGACCCCCAGGGACCACCACCTCCCTGGGGGAAATGTAGCATGGTAGGAAGGGTGTGTGGCCCCTCCATCCCCCTCAAGGAGCGATATGCGGCCCTGGGGAGCAACACCCGACAGATCTGGCTCCTGCTATCTCCAAGGGTACCCACTCTCAGGACATAGCTGTTTGCTCTGACTTGGCAAAATCTAAGTCAGAGCAAACACTCCACTCCCAGCAAGCAGGAGCTGTCAAACAGCTCTTGCTTCCTGGGAGAGGAGGTTTCCTTAGTTTTCCTGCCTGCAGACATGCGGGCAGGGAAACAGAGGAAACAATTGCTCTCACAGACAGGGAGCTGCATGTTTAGCAGCTTCCTGTCCTTGACAGCAGTACTGGCTTCCGCAGGAGGCAGGAGACTGACTGGAACCGCGGGGCTTTGTGGCTTCCCCCGCGGTCCCATTGCACACTGGGTTTCCTGCGGGGCACTGAGGACAGACGGCCAGTCCCCGGGAACAGGTGCCCAGGCCAGTAATCAGCCAGGGGAGGGGTGCCACGCAATCCCCCTGCCTCACACTGTACATTTACTCAACAAGGAAGCACGTGCTGACTCACTTGTAATAAGTGCTCCTATTGGGTAGATATTTTGTGGATTCCTTGTTGGATAAAGGAGCAGGTGAGCTTCCATTCTGGCCGTGATGCTCATTTCACAAAAATTAAACCTCAGCAGCAAGCACTTACAAACATAAACATAGCAGGTACCCCAGTTCATGCTCCACTGCTGGAAAGGACAAATTATACTAACTCCTAAGTTTGGCGAACGCAAAACAAGTGCGTTTAATTCGTGATTACATATTGAAAAACAATCTGAAATCCTTTGTGGAGGTTAATGCATCTTTCATCTGCTGGAGTGCAATCAGATGCTCTCACACCTACTCTCACACCAACATAGACCGTATCGCACCCACTGTTACACCCAGAAAGACACTCTCACAGCCACTCTTACATTCAAAGACACCCACTCATACCTATTCTCACACCCGGGCCTACCCCCTCTGCGCATGGCCAAAGGCCTCGCACAGTGTGGAGTTGGGTGGTTAGGGGGGCTGGTGACAGGGCCTGGCCCATGGCCAGGCCCTGCATACAACTCTGCTATGCATAGCCAAAGGCTATGTGTGGCTGTGGTTGGATTAATGTATAGTAATGAAAATTGCTTTACATTAAAAAAACTTTACAAATTCACTGAAAAAAACAAAGGTTACAGGGACGTTATAGTTAGGAAATATAATTTAGAAAACCCTAGAAATTCACTTAAAAAACCCAAGATTACAGGGACGTTATAGTTAGGTTCTGAATTTACTCACACATAACCATAGAAATTGACAGTTATAGTTAGAGTTATTTCAAGTAACAGTAACTCGCAATCTAAGGTAAGAATAACTTCCGCCCTTGCCATGCACTGCTAGTTACCCCTGGCACTTGTGACAACATTTATAACAACAATGCAAATATCAATGAAACATTAGAAGTGAAATTACTGAAGAAAAAAAACTGCATGGCGGGACGCAAGTTATAGTTACCTTATGCCACAAGTTATAGGGCCAGATGTTTGAAAAGTTTTTGCACTCGCAAATGGTGCGAATCGCAAAAATCAGCCGTTTGAGAGTGGTACTGCAGAGCAGAACACTAAGGACTCACAGCATACCCACCCATGTGCAGGTATTATGCTCCCTACACCTACTTGCCTCAGGGAGCTATCAAGGGGTCATAGCAGCAGCTGGAGGGGTTTCACAGAGTACCCTCTCCAGATTTTTCAATGTATTTATCAACGCCATGCTAAGCAAACTCCAACAGTACATCAGATTCCCCCACACCCCACAGGAAATACAGCAGACAAAAATAGAGTTTTACCAGATAGCAGAGTTCCCCCATGTCCTAGGTGCCATAGATGGCACACATGTGGCAATCTGTCCACCTTCAGCCACAGAGTATGTGTATCGAAACCGTAAATACCAACATTCCATGAATATTCAGGTGATATGCAATGCCTCCTATATCATAACTGATCTCTTGGCCAGGTACCCAGGGAGCACACATGATTCGTACATCTTTTGCCACAGCGGCATTCACACAAGACTGCTAGCTGGGGAGTTTGGTGAAGGATATCTACTAGGTAATGTCACTCTGTACACTGGTGCATAGATTGCGAACCCATGTCAGATGGCTCAGTTACTCATCACACCTTCTGTCCCTTCCAGGAGACAGTGCCTACGCAGTGCGCACCTACATGATGACGCCCTACCTCAAACCCACAACACCAGCAGAACGGAGATACAATGCAGCACACAGGGCAACCCCCAACGTGGTGGAGCGCACATTTGGACTGCTGAAGAGTCGCTTCCGTTGCCTCCACAAAAGTGGAGGGGCAGTACAGTACAGTCCAGAGACCACATGTAGAATAGTGGCTACTTGTGCAATCTTGCACAATATAGCTACAACCAGGGGCATACCTATAGAAATCAGTGACACTGAATCAGATGAGGATGACGATCCCATACCACCTCTACAGCCAGCAGACAGGACCAGTGCAGCAGAGGGAAGGCAAAGGCGTGCCGACATCTCACGCAACCATTTCAGACGTGAGTATGAATGACAAAAATCCACTGACAACTGTACCTGTAGTGACATACATTTATTACCTTACGTCAGGTAATGAATGATTGATAAATGAAAGAAACAGGTGATGTTAGAAACGCAAATTAACTAATGAACAGAGTCACGCACTATTCCCTCATAGTGGCAACAGCAGTGTAATGGCGGCAAGAGTCACTTTCTCCTCCCACGCACACCACTCGGGTGCCCAGTTAAGTCACTGGCACCTTGAGTGTCACCTTCAGTGGCAGTGCTGCGCCGGGCACTGCGCCGTCTGGTGTCTGCTGCTGGTACGGCAACACTACTGAGGCTTGAACTGTCCTCAGTGTCCCCCAAGGCTACCTCACTGGGAGTGGCAGATCTCTGTCCCATTACATGTTCAATCACATTTGTGATGTGCACAAGTCCCTGGACAACATCCCTGCTGGTATGTGCAGCCTCCACTTGTGCCGCCACTGCGCGACGGGCGATTAGTACTGTTGAGTTCGCCATCCTGTTGGAGGACCTGCAGTAGCTGCCAAACATTGTCCGGAATCTGTGTTCCTGTCTGCGCCGGCTAACCATTTCATGGTGCAGCTCCTGGCAGAGGTCACGTACAGCACTAGTTAGGTCCCTGGTGTCCTCAGAAGCCTGCACCTGTCCCTCACGCAGCTGTGAAATATTGCTATTTAGTGCGTCTAGTTGCCGATGCAGGCCCGTCATGTGTCGGTTGTGCACTCGCAGGTTCCGGTCCAAACTGAGGATCCACTTGTTTTGCAGGCGCTGCTGCTGAAACATAGCAGCCTCAAGGCCCCAAATAAGGACGGGCCCTCGCCTGCCTCATGATGTTGCTGCTGGGACCCTGTTGCAATCCTGCGTGGTGCTGGCTGACCCCTGCCCTCCTGAATCTGGCTGCGCCTGTCTGGTGCTGACGGTGTGCTTGGCCCTTCCAAGTGCTCATCCGAGTCGCCGCTGAACTCTGGCAGTGGTAGTGCCTTGGGCCTGTGGCGGACAGTGGCTATGTGGAGGGACCCACTGGTGTTGGTGTCCGAGGGCTGATGGGTGTCCATCTCTCCTACACATGGACTGTGTGTGGCTGCTGGGCCTGGCCCACCTGCAACAACAATATGCAGCATGTCAGTTCTGTATGTTACATTATCAGTCAGAAAATGGCAATAAAGGTACAGGTACTGCTCTACACGGTGTTGTGTGTGTTGTGTTACCTTGGGTGTCACTATACTTCATGACATTGTTATGCTACTGTCTGTACTAGTTTGTGGACTGCCACTCCCATAATGCATTGTTGTGCTGCTTCTAAGATGTGGACTGGACTACTTCACACACTGCTTCACATTACATGCTAATTCCTAAGGGGCTTTTGTACATACACATATTGTGTTCACAAACAACATTGTACTTACCTTGGCTGGTACTCGGTGTGCCGGAGGTATCGATGTCTGTGACCTCAGTCACAGCTTCAGGAAGGAGTGTGGATTCCACCAGGTCCTCCAATGGTGTGGATGGTGCTTCGGTTGGTGGTCCGCCACCTGTACCCCTGGCCTCCGCAAGTCTTCTTGCCACCCTCTCCTTTGCACGGGAGCGGAGGTCATACCACCTTTTTTTATTTCCTCTATGGAGCGCTGTGCCACTCCAATGGCGCAGATTTTAGATTGAATGTCCAGCCATAATCTTCTTTTTTCGCTCTCAGGAACCTGGAGTGAAGATTTCCCGAACAGGCGGTCATGGCTCCTCACCACCTCTTCAGTCAGGACCTCAAGCTCCTGTTCACTAAATTTAAGCTTGCGCTTCCTTTCTTGCTTCTCCTGTGATGGTCCATCCTGGCTCAGGTGTTTCTGCTCCTGCTGAGTGCTGCTCTGTGTGGCTGGGCTGCTCTCTCTCAGGATGCCGGTTTGGGTGGGGCACCTGAAACTGCCTGGGATGACTCATTTCCTGCTGGTGATGTCATCAGGCTCCTCCAGGTGTGCATTCTCGAACTTTCTCGCAATTTGTGATTTTTTACTGAATCGCAAAAAAATAGCAAATTGCATGAATGCAGGTAAATGGGCCTCGCAAACCACAAATAGCGATTTTTAAGAAATCGCTAATTCCGAATCGCAATTTTGTTACATGGCCAATTGCGACTCGGAAATAGCGATTTCTTAAAAATCGCTATTTGCGATTCGCAAGCTCATGTTTTCATACATATGGCCCATAGTTACTTGAAATAAATTTAACTGCTGAATTTCTATGGGTTTTTTTGCGAGTAAATTCACAGCCTAACTATAAAATCCTTTAACCTTTGTTTTTTTATTAGTAAATATATATATTATCTAGTGGCGGTCGGAACTAGGTAGTTATAGTTAGGGTCATCTTTCCATAGAAATTTTTTTTTTTGACTTCTCTATATCTTTGGCATAGTTTGACAAATCTTCTCAAAATTTTCTGAAAAGAGTGCCCCGGTGATTCTTGTTTTACACGGAAAGTTTATTGCTCAAGATCTTTAGTCACGACTACAACCTGAACCACCGGTTGTGATTACAACAAATTTGGCAGAAAGCTAGCTTTCTGTATACAGATTGTGCTTTCACTTATTTTGTTAAGTCGTTTTGGGTATATTAAAAGGAAAATAAATTTGTATATCTTTGACTGTGAAAAAAGAGAAGCTTGTGCAGGGAAATGCACAGCTCCGTTTGGCTGCCAACACTTCAAACCAAGAAGTGTTGGCAGCCATCATGGGACTTGGCTTCAGCCAAGTCGCACAAAACAAGTAAAAAAAACAAAAAAGGCCAGGGTTGAGTCAGCTTGACCCCTTAGCTCTGGTGCAGACCCCCTGACCTCTTAGCTCTGGTGCTGACCCCCTGAGCAAAAAAGCATTTTTTTTAAATTCTTGCTGTGAATCATGGCAGATCTAGTGAATTTAAAAAAAAAAGAAAGTCAGCGTTTCTTTATTTGGAAGCCCCCGGGTGGGGCAAGTCTGGGGAGGCATTGCTAAGTTAATGCAAGGGGGGTTCCTGTCCCCGTCACAGCCTTGGGGACCACCACTTCCCCAGGGCTTTACAGAAATCTGGTGCGGAGGCCCTGCAGCCCCCCTGCAACTCCAGGAACCCCCACATCCCTGGGGCTTTGCAGAAATATTGTATGGGTCCGTGCAGCCCCTCCATAGCCCAGGGGTCCACCACCTCCCCAAGGCTTTGAAGAAATATGGTAAGGGGGCCACACTGCCCCCCCTGCAGCCCCAGGGACCACAACCTCCCCGGGGCTGTGTAACATTGGAGGGGGGCCGTGCAGCATCCCTCAAGAAACCAATGATGGCCCTGAGGACAGCCACTTCCCAGGGCCGGCTCCTGCTATGTCCCACGGTTCCCTACCCCGAAACATAGTTGTTTGCTTTTGCTTGGTTGGAGCTGACAGCCCACATCAAGTAAAAGCAAACAAAGTCTGCTTTCTGAAAGCCACAAAGCAGAGTTGTCATCTGTCTTCCCTGCAAGCAAATATGCGTGACGGGAAGATGGACGAAACGTTTCTCCCACAAGCAGGGAGCTATTATTAAAAGCATCTCTCTGCTTCTGGAAGCAATGCTGGCTCCTACAGGACACAGGGAGCTGGCTAAGGCTGTGGGGGCCTATCACTCTCTCTCTTTCTATTCCATCCCATAATGAAGAGAGAAAGAGAGATTGTCATTGCATGGTCTCTCCATTCAATGACTTCAAAAAGTAAGACTAGCATTTGGATGCAGGTCAAAGTCACTTCTGGCCTAATGGTCAGGTTCATTTACTGTCACTCAGTAGGCTGAAGGTTCAAATCCGAGTATCATTGGCAGTCTGATTATTTATTTACTAGTGTTTACACTGTTAAACCTTCCTAGTAATGGAACATCCATGCCTCTTCCCTCACAAAGTGTGTGGGCTGAATGTCATAGTTGTGTCTGGGCAAAGCACAGTAAAAGGTCACCTAATGCCTAAAGGTTAAGGTCTCAGATCCTCACACTGACAGTTAAGGATTCTACTCCAGGTGTGTCTGCATCATTTCCCTCCTTTCATTTCTTTTGAACTTCAAAAGTTTAAGGTTCATACTGAAAGGTGATCTCACTTTTTTTAATTGATAAATACATGTTCCTTTTTAATTTGTCCAGAAATATCTCATTCTATGTATCTCATCCATCAAAGTCTAAAAAAAACTCTGTATTGCCCTCTTACTCTCTCTCTCTCTCTCTTTCAATCTCTTTCTCCCACTCACACACCCAATCCGACCCCTACGCACCTACTCACAGACCCACTCAGACCATCATGCACCCACTTACAGGCCCACTCAGACACTCACACACCCACTCACAGACCCATTGACAGCCTCACGCAACCGCTCACAGACCTGTGAAGACACTGATGCTCCCAAAAAGACACTGATGCACTCACTCTCACACCCAGAGACTCACACAGCGACTCTCATACCTAGATACACCTACTCACACCTTTTCTCATACCCTGAGAAACAGGTTGTGGCCAACTCATCATGCACTGCTAATTACCCCACAACTTACAGCTCTCATGACATCTTTGATAACATCACTGATAATATAAATGTAATATTTGCAGTAAAATGTTTACAAGAAAACTGTGCATGACTTGGGTGCTAGTTTTAGTTACCCTAGGGCATGAGTTATAGTTACTTGAGATAACTCTAACTATGCCAGGTGAATTTTCCAGTGGCCAGTAGGTAGTTATAGTTAGGATGTTTCCATAGATAAAGCTTTTTTTACTTGCCTATATCTTTGGAACCGTTTGACGAATCTTCACATGTCCAGAAAAGTGGTCCAGTGATTCTTGTTGTGCTCTGGAAGTTTCAGGGGCTGAGAAAAAGGGGGCTAAAAAAACGTTGCATTTCCCATGTTCATTCCCATAGGACCTGTCAACACGTCTACATCCCAAACCACTGGACAGAATTACACCAAATTTGGCAGAAAGCTAGCTGCTAGTACAAACATTGAGCTTTTTGATAATTTGGTGTAAATCTGTTTAGCAGTTTAGGAGATATTTAAGGGCAAATAAATTTGTATATCTCTGCCGTGATTAATCGTGAAATGTGCGAATGTTCATGAACCTGTGCAAAAAGAGGAGCTGCAATTGGTTGACGTAACCTGACTCGAAACTTGCGACCACCATTTTATGTCAGATGGCACGGTCCCTGGGGGAGAAAATTTAAATTGAAAGTGGCATAAGGGGTTAGGTTGAAGGTATCCTGACCCCAGGGGCGTGATATAGGTGCATTTTCGGGGCAAATTATAGGTTTAAAATAATTTGGCATCACAACGCACGATATTTCTGAAAATGTGTAAATGTCTGTGCATTTCTGTGATTTATTTGCAAAATATTTATGATTCTGGAAAAACTTGAAAGAAAAACCACAGACTCATCCATACACTAGTTCCATCACTCATACATGCACTCAGAGGCTCATGTGCCCAATCCCACACTCACTCATACACAGCCATGCACCCACTCAGACCCACTCATAGACTCACACACCCACTTGCAGACCCACCCAGACCCTCACACACCCACTCACACATCCAGTGACAAAGAAGGGCCCTGTGGCCAACCGGCACTGTGCATGGCCAAAGACCATGTGTGGTGTGGGGTTGGGTGGTTATAAGAGCTCGGCTGCAAGGCCAGGCCTTGAGATCAACCCCAACCACTGTGCGTGGTGGAGGTTTGGAATAATGTATAATAATTAAAATTACTTTACAATAAAAAAAATTGAAATTCACTGAAAAAAAACAAAGGTTACATGGATGTTACAGTTAGGTTCTGAATTTACTCGGACAAAACCAGGCACTGCCTCCATCTAAACTAGAGAACACAGACTGTTCAGTACTATAACCCAAAACTGTTACGTGGCCACCACCACTTTACACCAACAATCCAGGACATAACTCTAGTCACATGTCAGGCTAGAGAGTATGCTTTGTGTGCCTTTCCAGGTCACATAACAGATCCAGGACCTCAGTATCATTATAGATAGGCATAAGAATCAGCATCCACGTCAGACTAGAGTATTAGCTTAGCCAAAGAAACTTCAGGATACCAGTTTCATGTACAGTGGGGTCACTCAGGCAAGGATACATACCCATGTACCATGCAGATGACATCCCTTTCCCAACAAACTGTTATACATTAACAAGGGCCTTTTTAGAGGTGTGTGGAAACAAGATATTTGCTAATAGTAACATAAATATAATATCTGGTGGGCCATAATTTTGGTAGTATGTCGGAATTTCTTAACATGTAGCTCTAAACCTGGTTTTGAATCTCTTCATGGATGGAAATTGCAATGTCTATGTGTAGATTTACACCCTGCTGAAGACGTATAAGGTTTCCCACAACTGAATTTACAAGTGAAAAGCTATTATTATTAACTATGTGCCTGTATGTGCATATCTCTACCACTGAAGTGGAAATCGTCCTATAAAAAGTAATGGGGAAATTGTAAGAAAATGTATTTTATAATAAAAAAATATTGCTACTGGTAAGTAAAACATATTGAGGCACATTTCCCTTTATTTACCATAGTTGCCCACAGTAACAAAGGACAAAACATCAGATTTATCACACCACATTTTTAAGAAAATAAATTATACTTTACACTATATTGTATAAAAGTACATATTAAAAAGTAACAATTAGAAGTTTTTATTTAAAATGTATTAATAAACAGAGAATTAATTGTAAGGCTTAATTTAAAATGTTTTGTCTATTTGACATGTATCCCTTTCTATTAGTATTATTCACTGGCTCCACCAATTTTATGAGTGTGTTGCAGTATCAGTAGTCAGCCCTGAGAGGTGTTTGTCTTACTGTGAGGATGGCCTGAAGTAAATTAAAGTTTGTTTTGCCTGTAGTTCTACTGTAGTAAATTCTATTTTCTATTTTGTGCATTTCAATTCTCTTACTGTTGTCTGTGTCTGTTGTATATGTTCTGTATAAGTGTTCCACTCCTCAAACGCCCTTTATAATTTACTTTCATCCCATCAATTTTATAGTAATTAGTCCCCGATTTCCTGACATGCCCCTTTGTCCCTTCCACATGTATTACTAAATCTTGGGGCCATGTGTACAGAGATCTCCACCACCAGGGTGAAGATCTCCACATAGAAAAGATAGGAGACGTGGAGGCGGAGAGCTCTGGCTAAAGGTATTTAAATCTTGTTTCCAAAGATATGAACCCACCGAGTGTACATTTTCTACATTTTAAATTGTTACTTCCAATATGGCAATATATTTGTAGACACGAATCTTAAAGAAAAGATAGGCAAGACAGAGGTTGAGACCTTTGACCATAGGTTTATGAAATGCATTTTGGAATATGTAAAGTAGTGCTACTTTACATGCTCCAACATGGCTTTGGTAAATAGGCACCTTTGTGTCCAAAATATCATTTACAAAAATATGGTCCCAATAATTTTTTTTTTTAATTATAATCTCCAACAGTGTGCTAGGTTTGTAGATGAAAGTTTTGACCAAAAATGTATGTCTCTGACAACATTATTTTGTTATGACACCATTATGTCATGACTGCTCAATTAAATGTTTTTTTTTAGAAACAAGGCCACAAAAAGGAGCCACAAAATGCAATTGTCTGAAGTGCAGTACACCATTTCATATTTTTTCCTATTCGAACCACAATAACTTGTATGTGAGTCAGAAACGGGAAAATCAGGCTAGCTGCTGTAAATATGGTGGAAATTCCATTGCTGAAACATCAGCGTTTCTGTGGCATGTGTACTGCAGGCTAGTAGCTTCTGATGGTGGAGCCAACTGAGGTTCTTCCATCAGAAACTCAGCAGCTCACCACTCTCTAAATAAGGTCTAGGAACCATGAAGTATGACAAACATAACATCTGCCATAGAGATTGTGGTTAGTGCCAGTTGCAGCTGCTGCCAGGTAGGGGGGCAGCAAGCAGAACCGGACCCCCAGGAGGCAGTTAAAAACGTAATAAATTAACTTACATGCTTCCCTCCTCAACCAATCAAAACACTTCTTGCATTAATGAAGTACCGTGATTGGCCTGGGCAGGCAGAAATTACAATCAGGGACGGAGTGGGGCACTGCGCTTGGTCTCCACCCAGCTGTAAAATACTGCCGGGTGGACAGTTTCTAAGTCCGAATGTCAGTTTGGCCGGCCTCAGATGGCCGGCCAAACTGACGTGCACTTAGAAGTGCGTGTACTACTCCTCCACTTGAGGCGGAGGAGGCTGGCCCTGCCCTGCCCTACGAGGGCAGAAAAATAAAGGGATACTTTAAATCCCCTTATTTTTCTGCTTTTTGTGCGTGGGGCAACGCTCTTCACCTACAGCGGAGGGGCCCTAACTGGTTAGTGCTTTAGGAAGCTAAAATGAGGACACATTTTCAATGCCATCTCAAATTTCTTCCTCATCCACTTCAGTAAAACAGTGTAACATGGAAAGTAGACCATGTACTTCCTACACCAACAGCAGTCTTTCAGTCAACTGCCTAGTAATCAACTGCAGCATCACCACAGTTTTAATAAACAACTAGGGCACTAATATTTTGTATCCCGGACATAAGTGCACTCATGAATACCTTTTTGGTGGATTAGAAGCTGTTATATTTAAAGGCTTTTTTTTAAGTAACCGGCTGAAGTAAGTGAGCATTAAGATGTTAATTTAGGCATGAAACCTGTAGGTTAAAAAACTGAGGAGAGATGTTGTTTTTTAGTAATCTGAGACATCATTTATTTTAAAGGAGCTAAAAATAGTTAAGGAGAGAGACATATGCATATGTGCAGATCCCATTTGCATACCTGTTTACTCAGTACTCAGCCTACCCATCTTTTCAATCCCTAACAGGTCTCTAATTTTAGGTCCATGAACAAGGCTTGCTGGGACAAGCTGAAAAGTGTTGGGTCTATGTACCAGTTCACCATCATCCGTTCCTGGTGTCTTTTTTCCAAGAGAAGTAAAGTGTACCAGTTTATAGTTGGTTTCCATTGCCACATATACTGACCTATCTATCTCTCTATCTATCTATGACTCTATCTATCTATCTATCTATCTATCTATCTATCTATCTATCTATCTATCTATCTACACTGAAAAATCAAAGGTTAAAGTGCCGTTATAGTAAAGAATTGTAATGATATATCACTATAGACTGATAAAAACTTAAACAGAGAAAACAAAGATTAAAGGGTTGTTATATTTAGGTCAAACTTTGTGGAAAAACATACTATTTTAAACCTAAAAACCACTGAAATTCACCAGCAATAGTTATGTCAAGTATCAATAACTCATGGCCTACATAACTATAACTCATGCCCTCTTAAAATGTTGTTTTCAATTATTCCTTTTCAGATTTTGCGGTAATTTTAACAATTATGTCATAGAACATGTCAGTACTGATGCAGTATCTAAGGTATTTAGCAGGGTATGCTAAGGGTGTGTGTTAAAACTACTTTAGGGCATGATTGATAGTTACTTCAGAGAACTATAACTTGTAAATTTCAGTGTTTTTTAAAATTTAAAATAGTATGTTTTTCTTGATAATTTCTCCTATGATGTCACTTCTACCTTTGTTTTTGCCATTAAATTTCAAAGTTTTTAAAATGTATAGTAATTATTATTACAATTCCTAACTACAATGTCAATTTGATCTTTGCTTTTTCATTGAATTTCTATTCATTTTTTTAACGTAAAGTAAATTGTCCTTAACCATGCATGGTGTGGAGTTGGGCTCAAGGTCTGGCCTGTGGCCAGCCCCTGTACCTAACCTGCCTCGCAGGCTCCCAGATCCACATGGCGCACAACAACAGGCCACTGCACATGGCTTACTATTTTATGTAACAATGCAAAAGGTGTCATTTTAAGAACGACAGACATACTGGATTTGTCAAAGGCTTAAAATACTAAAATATTAGTGGTTGGGCCTATTGGCTTTATCAAGGGATCATCACATCAGCATATATAAAACACACCTATTGACTTTGTCAAAAAGTCACTATATTCACATGTATATTTTATATATATGTTATAAATTCACACATTGCAATGTTTAATAAAAGTGATTGTTTTCAAATATTTTCAATAAAGTCATTTTTTAAACAGTTTTCAGGGCACAAAGTGCAGCCGCACAATAAACTAACAGCATAGAGCTCTGTGTAAGTCAGGAGAATTATCATTTTTTAATGTTGTTAGGGTGCTGCTGCATTTCCTGCAGCCCCCACAACAGTAAAAGTTGCACCCTTGCCCTTTCTAGGAGCAACCACAGCAAGAAAATATCAACTTTAAAAAAGCCCTTTGGCTTTATGCAGTGCTCCTTGCCAGAGCAGTAAAAAATGAATGAGAGGCTTAGCAGCTCATTTACTATTCATTTTTTTTATATCTACACACCTATGATGCATCAGAAGCACATGCATTTTATAAACACTTTCAACAATTAGCAGGACACAGGCTGTACAAAATTAAGTGGAAAAGTAACATGTGAGATCATAAGCAGTGCATGGCAGAGGTTCAATTTATAGTTAGCTCTGGTAACTATAACTGGTACATTTTTGTCTTTTTTTAGTTCAAAACATTAATGCCGACACTGAGATAGTCATCTAACTATAATGTTGCATTAACCTTTGTTTTAAAAAAAAATACTGTTCTTACACAAAACTGATCATTTTATCACATCTAATAATACCCTTACTTTAACCTCAACCATTTGCCACAGGGGACTTGCCACAGTGCCAACCCAATCAGAAATGGGCATTTTCCCCACAGGAAGCCAACCCCATGCTGCTCATGAGATTTCACTGCACATGGCGTGGGGTTGGCTGTAGGGCCTGGCTTATAGTCAGACCCTACATCCAACTCCTTGTAAGCAGGCACCCTGAGGCAGCCAACCCCACGTTGTGAAGGGCCTTTTGTTGTGTGTGGCGTTGGGTAGCCGCAGAACCTGTTTTGCAGCCAGGGCTTGCTTCCAACTCCCTGCAGGCAGCCAACCCTAGGCTGCTCACAACCTTTGGTTATATGCAGCAGGGTGTTGGCCACAGGGCTTAGTCTACCACCAAACCCCAGCAGGCTCCCAACCATTAACGTCAATTCACCAAAATGCAAGGGGTAGCGGACGTGACCTCACACACCCATTTTGACCTTCAAATCCACTCACACACACTTTCTTACACATACACACATTCACACTTACACACACACTCGCTCATCTAAACACACTCATCCTCAAGCAAGCACACAACATAGATTTAAAAGTATTTTTATTTCCTTCTCTCGGCTGTGAGGGAGGGTCTAAGTCAGGTAGTTGTATGATATTTTTTTATTACACTAGTAGTGAATATTGAAACATTATTCACTATCAGTGTACCTAAAAAAAAGAGAAAAAACAAAGATAAAGGAGCCCCAACCCACGTCCATAACGGTGTGCTTCCACTGTGTTTCTCGCACTGCTTTTGCCACCTCTGAAGCCAGGGGTCGCAAAGACAGTGCCAGGGGTTGCAAGGGGAAACCCAGGCATTGGCTGCGACCCCTGTCAACACCTAAATGATGTCCATGCTACCAACCCCACACCATGTATAGCCTTTGATGTACGCAGCCCCGGGAAACCCATATTAAGGGAAGGGGCAAACATTTTTTGTTTAAAAAGGGAGGGAGCTGCGGGTTCCCCCATCCCTGATCCTTCTTGGGCCCCGTAGACCCCATCCCCGTAGTCCAAATTCAATTTAAAAAAGAGTAGGGGCATGTGGGCCCCTTCCCAGAGTCTTATTAGGGACAGGGACCTATGTCTTAGGGGGCAGAACAATTAATAAATGTAGGGGGTGTGCAACTCCCCTCCCTGAGACTTTTTCCAGCCCTCTGAGTGCCCCGGGGATGGGGACCTCATCCACCTGGCTGGTAATATTTAAGGAGAAGATGGGCTTCCTTAGGCCAACATAGGCTCGGGAGGGGGGCCATGTTTCCCCCTCCCCTTTTAAAAAGAAACAGCCAGCCGATGGGGTCCCGGAGGCCTGGGAAGGCTCAGAGAATGGGGCCTTAAGGTCCCCTTGCCTTTTTATGAGGCCTGGCCCCAGGGAATAGGGTCCCTGGGACCTATAAAGGGGTGGGGAGGGAGGCCACATTCACCTATCTCCCATTTTATTTACATTTTGCACCTGGGCCTCATTAAGCTCGAAGAGGCACTCGTCCCTTCCCTTTATTGATTACTCAGCCCAAAGGATGGGTTCTCCAGGGCCGAATAAGATTCCAGGAGAGGGGGTGGCACATCCCTCTCCCCTTTTTAATTACATTTGACTTCATGGGATGGGATCCCCGGCGCCTAAAAATTCACAAGGAGTGTGTCTGCATGTCCTTCCTCTCTTTAGCTTTGACCCTGGTGTCCCGGGGGCCTGCAAAGGCTCGAGGAAGGGGTCGGTACCGCCTACTCCCCTTTTAAACAAAATTCAGCCCTGGGGTATGGGGTTTAAGGTCGTTGTGTGTTGATGGCACATATCCTTCGGAGAAAAAACAAACACATTAACCCGAATCTTAAAAAGCCATTTGCACATGTAAAGTTAGCTTGCACATGGAAACAGCCTTTCGTTAAAAGCGATTCTGCCCTTGCATTGCATTTAATTTTGGCTTGGTTTACTTTCTGTCATTTCACACAATAGAGCCGGCTCCTACTACTGTATTTTGTGTCTGCATTTAGATTAGAGAAGATAAGCTGTCGCTGACCTATCCGTGACCATATTGAACTAGTTAGTTGTGAAGACAGCATTGTTAGCGGTTGCATCACTGGGGATTAAAGAAATAGGTTCGGGGTAATTAGACAAAATATCAGCGCAGCTAATTCTGATTAAATTGTCACGCGAACAGGCTGAATTCGAGATAAGAGATACAGTCGTGTTAATCAGAAATTACATTCAAGCAAATGCAGTATGTGCAGATAAAGGTGACATTAAGGAAGAAGGCGGAAGTGCCAATATCAGCTGTTCAGGCGAAGGGACCACTTGGTAAAAGATGAAGAAACTGCATTTGTCCAGTGCTTCTGCAAACAGAATAAAATAAAATGTGACATTGCTATCTCTTGATCACTTAAAAGAAAGCAAAAATGCAAAATTACAAAGAGACATTGGCTAGTTAAAACTATTTCTCGTTTTTCTAAAAAACATTTTGTATAAAATTAATCGTTTTAGGCCAGGCATGATAGAACAGCACTCTGCTAGCCCTGTTGTTACTAGTTTGTTTAGATGTACCGGAGTGTATTTTGAGCCCGCTCAGATGTCTCTCACCTAATGCTACTGGCTGTTGTGGTGTATCATTTCACCTAATATGGGGTAACAGCACTAGGATGTATGACACGATATTTAGACAATAATATCGAAATTTACAGAAATATCTCCAAAAACATCCATCACAAAAATATTGGCATCCTATAGTTAAACAAAAAAAACCACAAACATTGACTGCAAAAATATCTTTGTTAAAAATATCTAAAATGCTCATATATCAAAAACAGAAACAGAGAAACACACAATACCAAAGAATAATTCAATACATAGAAGACTACTCAAATTTGGAAAATAACTTTATTGACAACCAAAATATCATTCACTTCAACAAAAAAAAAAATATCAATCAATCAGCGACATTTATAGAGCTCAACTTATCACCCATGGGGTTTCAAGGCGCTAGCAGGGAATGCGGGTCAGTCGAAGAGCCAGGTCTTGAGGTCCTTCCTAAACTGAGCCAGTGATGGGGACTGCCTGAGGTGGAGAGGCATTGTGTTCCAGGTCTGCACGGCGAGGTAGCAGAAGGATCTGACTCCAGCCGTGTTCTTCCGGACCCTGAGGATGGTAGCGAGGGCCACTTGCACTGAGTGGAGTTACCTGGAGGGGGTGTAGAAGGAGAGACAATGATTGAGGTAGGCAGGTCCAATGAGTTTGAGGGCCTTGTATATGTGGGTCAAGAGTTTGAAGGTGATCTGTTTGTTGACAGGGAGCAAGCGTACGTCTCTAGTGGGCAGAGTTGTGGCAGGAGATGTCTAGGATCAGTCTGGCCACAGCGTTCTGAATTCTCTGGAGTCTTGCTTGGAGTTTTTTGTTGATTCCGCAATATAGTGCATTGCCATAGTTGAGCTTGCTGCTGACGAGTACCTGGGTGACTTCTGGAGCAGGCAATGGGTGTGGAAGCATGAGGAGGAGGCGGTGTTGACTTGGCGGACCATGGACAGTGATGCTTTAAGAATGATGCCGAGGTTGCGGGTATGGTCAGTCAGAGTTGGGGCAGTTCCGAGGCAACTGGGCCACAAGGAATCATCCAAGGCAGAAATGGCGGACCCCAGGATGAGGTTCTCTGTCTTGGTAGAGCTGAGCTTGAGGCAGCTGTCCCTCATCCAATCGGCAATACCCTTCATTCCGTTGTGAAAGTTCTTTCTGGCAGTTGATGGTTTGTTGGGGAGGGAGAGAATGAGCGGTGTGTCATCGACGTATGAGACAATGTTGAGACCGTGGTGTCTGACGAGTGGGGCCATGTAGATGTTAAAGTGGATGGGGCTCAGAGAGGAATCTAGGTGAACTCTGCAACTGTTTTCTGTTGGCTTCGAGGTGAAAGGTTGGAGCCTGACTCTCTGGGTTCGGCTGGTGAGGAAGGAGTGGATCCATTCAATGATGTTGCCGCAGATGCCTGTGTCATGTAGTTTGGTGCACAGGGTGGTGTGGGAGACGGTGTCAAAGGCAGCTGAGAGGTCAAGGAGAATGAGGGCAGCTGTCTTGCTGTGGTCCAATAGGGTACGGATGTCATCTGTGGCTTCTAGGAATGCGGTTTTGGTGTTGTGGTTGCTCCTGAATCTGGTTAGGGAGGGGTGGAAGATGTGGTTCCCTATGAGGAAACTCGGTGAGCTGGGCGTTGATCGCTTTTTCGATGACCTTGGCAGGAAAAGGAAGGAGTGCGATAGGTCTGTAGGTTTCCAGATCCAAAGAGTTTGTGGAGGGTGTCTTCAGGAGGACCTTTATCTCCAGGTGTTTCAAGGGGTCCGGTAGGTGGCAGTTTTGATGGAGCAGTTGATGGTGCAGCATAGTTTGGGAGCAATGACAGCGCTGGCTCGATTTTCCTGTGGAAGAAGGAGGAGAGGCTGTTGCAAAGGTTTTGGAAGGGGGGATGTCTGTGGTGTCTGTTTCAGGATTCTGAATTTCTTGACTGTGACAAAAGGTTCCTTACTGTTGTGTTTGTTGGAGTTGAGCCTCTCCAGAATGGCTTATTTCCTGGTTGATCTGATGAGCTGGTGCTGGGATGTGACAGCATCTTTGAAGGGAGAGGGGAGGGCTCGGTTAGCTGGGACGGTGGAAGACATGGCACAGACAGGGTAGTGGGCCACAGTGGCATCAGCGGCAGGGGAGACACAGTGAAAAATGGAGAAAGGAGGAAAAAGAGGCAAAAATGTAAAAAATAGGATAAAAGAATAGAGGAAGGGAAAAGAGCAAAAAGGCTGAAAAAGGGGACAGAAAAGGCAGAAGGCAGCAGGCAGAGTGACAAAAGGTAACCACTAAGCCACCAGGGATGAGGCGCAGAGAGGCGCCTGTGGCTGAAGGAGGCCCTTGAAACACAACGAGCCAACAGGCTCAGAAGGGAAAAGGCAGCAGCAGCAGCAACAGGTGGAGCTACGCGGTGGGAGCAAGGCTAACGCTGACCAGAGGGCAGTGAAGTTGCTCTATTAACCGTGAAAAGGCCACCGTTAAGAAGGAGAGGGAAAGAGGAGGGGGTGCTCACGTGGGAGGCGGAAGGGCGGGAAGCACAGCACTTGGAGGGAGTGGGGCTGCGGGGGCAGCAGCGTCAGGGGAGATGCGGGGAAAACGGAGAAAGGAGGAAAAAGAGGCAAAAAGGTAAAACAAGGATAAAAGAACAGAGGAAAGGCAACAAAGCAAAAAGACAGAAAAGGGGCATAGAAAGGGCAGAATGCAGCAGAGAGAGTGACAGAAGGCAACCATTATGCCACCAGGGATGAGGCCAGGTGTGTTCTGCTTTACCTCAGACCAAGAGGGAATGAATTGAAAGGAATATAAAGAATGCAGAACTCTTAGTCTGAGTAATGAATTTCTTAAGGCACTTTCAAAGTGACATGAAGATAATGATGTGAGCAGCACACATGCAATTTTTAAAATAATCAGGGCAGTAGAATAATAATGAGCAAAGAAAATGCAATACATCAACAATGAATATAATATAGGTTCTAGAAACCCTCTCTCTTTGAGTAATCTATGAAATTCAAGTGCTGGCCATAGCATGTCAGTGTTGAAAAAACACATAGAAACTGGTCAGATCTCACTGTGTATTTCTAAGACCGAACTGTATCCTGCTCTACCATAAACATTCTCAGCCTGGTACATCTTTCTCTGCATTCCTCCCCCATGTTATGTTCCCTTTTTTAGTGGGAAAAAGCAAAAACCCGTTAGCCAGCTGTGATCGGAAAAGTACCTGCACCACTAATGTGACAGCATTTGAAGCTAAGCACAAAATGGAGTCAGTGGTCAAGATGGAACCAGTGGTTAAATACAATAGCATTACACTCCACCCTTTGACCAGTGACTCTCATAACATACTGGTCTAAAATTAACTCTTTTCGATTTAAACATTATAAGCAGATTAGGTATGCATTGAACACAGCAACATATCATTATTATAATACAAATCATTACAATTATCCCGCTTGAAATATTGCATAATTGCCCAAAATTGGGCAAACAGCTAAATAACCAGCCTCACCACCCTTTGTCCACATCTTGTTTTACTCCTTTCACCAACTCATGTAAAGTGTCAATATGGGACTGAATAGAATTAGAGTGGTCCGACAGATTAAAACAACTGAGGCTTTCAAATTCTGAGCAACCCTATTTGTGCTTTAATACGAAATAATCAAAAGCGGCCCTGTTCTGCAATGCAGCTTTTCTAGTACCTTGTATATCTAGCAATAATTCAGCTAAAGCAATTGAAATATGGTTAATGTTCTTAACATTAAACATGCTACCTTGTTAATAACTCGAGTATTACAAATAGCTAATCCTGGAACTCCTACAATTGAAAGACTTAAACTCATATATTCTGATTTAGATAATAATTGAAATTCAGAATCACAAGTCTCACTTAATTTAACAGTTTCCCTTGGATAGTGACTATGTACAGAATGAATTGAAAATATCATGAGTCCTAATCATGTAAAGGTACATGGTCCACTAGTTATATTAGCAGGAATATCAGTAAAGGTGGTATTGCTGCAAGATAATAAAATAACCATCCCACAGGTAATTTGACATGCTTGATGTGACTAGTTTCAGTCATCATATGAAGACAAGATATGTAATTGTTCATATGTTTGCAATGTTTATCGGTTCTGTAGTGACATGGAATTTGTTGTTCCCACGGGATCTCTTGAGGAGACCCCCTTGTTGCCTCTAGGGGCAGTTGAGCACATTTTCTGATTTTGTGACAATCACAGGTCAGGTAGTAACATAAAACATCTGTGCTAATATTGTAAGTAATCACTTGGGTGAAGTTGTCCCACTTTCCATCCATTACGTCTTGGCAAGATCTACAGTACTCATAAGGACTAAAATGGGATAACACATCACTTTCTTGAACGTCTCCATCTTTGTGAGTGACATTAACAATGTAAAGTAAGACATTTGCTGGAGTGGGAATGGCCACCAGACAAGTTGATATAACATCCACTGTACTTTGCATCGGGCCATGCAGAAGTCTGACCTATTGAATACGACTCATTGCAGATTTGTCCAAAGATTTTCGGTCAAGTGCAGTAAAGGTGTCGATCGGCATGGTCTATCAATCATTTCAGAGCGGGGCTTTCGATCCCTCCTGACCTCACACGCACCAAGGGAGACCACGCAGCACAGCTAACACACAGATACCTTGTAGTATGATCTGTAAAAGAGATAATTATGATCATTCTCCCAAATAACATTTGTCAGCTGGTACATGTTCCCACCTCTTCTTCCTGGTTTTCATGATTAGTAAAATGTTATCTTTGCTCTTGGCTATTTCTGATTGTTCGGGAGGACGATTTGGGGATTTTACCCACAACTTAGCACCAGGGTTTTTCTCAGTTGAGTCAAAGCCTCTATCCCCATGCACTGTGAGAAGGTCTGGGGCAGACCCCTTTTTCACTATTTCTCCAAACACTGAGATAATCACAATCTGCACAATTCTGTCTTCAGATTGTATCATCAAGTCACTAACTCCACTATTGAGAAGAATAGTTTAAATTTCTCCTTGGTAGTCTGCATTGATCACTCTCCTGAATACCTTTGAGTGCCAACCCAGATCTGGGAGCTATCAATCCAAAATGCTCAAGTGGAATCTGTATTCTGCCACCTGTTTCACGAAGTGCCATGCCTCTTGGTTTCAATGTGTAAGCTTTTAAGGCATGTAGCTCAAGATCTGCAGATTCTGGTGAGGCTCAGTAAGGAGCTGGTTTTATTTCCCAATACATGATGGTGTTGGTCGCTACATGGGTTTGTATCTGTAATACTGGGGTTAACATCCACATTAGCCGAGGATATGCATTTGTCAGTGGTCTGTTATTCAAAATTTGGAGGGCTTCATTTAAATGCTCTCTACAGTTTTTCAAGGTTCCACCTGATAGTTTTTGTAATTGGGCTTTCAGCAAGCCGTTCATTCTCTCAATCAGTCCTGCAGCTTGTGGATAATATGGAATGTGTTAAATCCAATCAATATTGTGTTGTAAATAATAGGTTTGTACCAATTTTCCTTTGAAGTGTGACCTGTTGAAACTCTGGACTATGAGTGGGACTTCATAATATAAAATTAACATTTCCAAAGTCTTTATGGTGTTGTATTGGATGGCAAATATGCAAGGGACGGCAATCAGGTAACCAGAATAAGTGTCCACTACTTTGCAAGCGTATTGACACCCATGACTAATCGGAAGTGTGCCAATGTAATCAATTTGCCATGTCTGCCCTGGCAATTTCCCTCTCCCCAACTGACCTTTCACTGTTTGCAGGACAGATCTCTGTTGTGTATTTTGACAAATAGGACATTGCGTGATCACAGTTTTTATCAAGTCCAGGAGAATGTGTATTCCTCTAATCTCTGCCCACCTGTAAGTGGCTTTCTCTCTGAGATGTCCACATTTTTGGTGCACCCACTTAGCAATCCCCCCAAGTCAGAATTTGGTGTTTCCACTTTTGCGTCTGAGATTTTGGCTTTGTCGTCTGTTATGGGATTGAACCAGCATTCTAATGAATTGGTGGGGCAGTGGGCATCTTCATGATACACAGTAACTATACTTTGCTCTAGCATTTTCCCAGATTTCTTGCCACAACTTTTTGCCCAACATCTCCTTCGAATGTATTTGCCAGTTATGTGCATGTCATGTGGGAAGCCAGATGGTTAACCAATTGGCGGTTGACCAAGAATCAGTATAAATATGACAAGTCCCAGGTAACTCTTGTTTCATTGTCTGATACACAGCATACAATTCTGCATATTGACTACTCTTCCCTTCTCCTGTAGTAGATAACAACTTCTTGGTGACCGGGTTATATGACACTGCTTTCCAATGTCTTTTGGCCCCTACATTCTTGGCTGAACCATCGGTAAACTATACATGCTTCTTATCCTCAGGGGACAAGGACTCAAATGGCTCACCTCATCTCACTGGTGACTCTTTTAGCTGTGGTACCTCCTGCACCCTCTCATCAACCTGCACAGGGGCCTGTGAGACCTCTTCAAGTAGAGCTGTTGTTCCTGCTGGTCCCACTGGGGCCCTTTCCTGTATGTAAAATTTCCAATGAATGATACTAATTTCTTGTGCATGTCCTATGCAGTGAGTTTTAGGTGAACTCATCACCCACTACATTATTGGAATCTCAGGTCTCAGAATCACATAATGACCTAAGGTAATTTGCTCAGAATCCACTAGATCCCAGTAACAAGCAAGTAATTGTTTTCCAAGGGAGTGTATTGCTCTCTAGCATCAGGCAGCTTTTCAGTCCAGAAACCCAGGGGCACCCTCGTTCTTCCCTGTTTTTGCCACATGCTCCAATTTGCATATTGCCCCTGACGGTTGCATGCAACTCAATGTCTACTTCCTGTACTGGCCATAAGTCTAAAGCCTGTTGAAACGCTTCTTTGCCAAGTCAAACACACACTGCTGCTGTTCTCCCCATTCAAACTCACGTTTCTTGTCACTTTGTGAAAAGGGGCCAGAATCTGACTCAAGTGAGGGATACCCTGTCTCCAAAAACCAACATTCCAATGAATCACTGTGTCTCCTGGTTAGTGCGGGGAATGGCAAATTCTAAGATCTTTTGCTTTGCCGGCGGCAACACCTCTCTTTGTCCCTGATTCCACTAATACCTGGAAACTTCACATTTTGAGAGGGTTCCTGTGTGTGATCTGGATTAATCATCCACCCTTTGCTCTTCAAGATTTCCACAACCCGGTCCAATTGAGTCTCCACCAGGTCTTGTGTCTCCCCCTGAATCATAACATCATCAGTGTAATGGGTCAATTACACCCCTGGAACAACAGATACTTCATTCAGGTCTTCTGCCACCAGCCGGTGGCAGATGGTGGGTCTATGTAAATAGCCTTGAGGGAGCCATAGCATCCGGAGTCGTCTGCCACAATGAGAGAAAGAAAATTGTTCCTGATTCTCCGGGGCCAATGGTATAGAAAAGAAAGCATTAGCAATATCAATGGTTGCATTCTTTCAGTCAAAGTGATGGTGTTGGGGACCACAGCAGTCAAAGGGGGTGTAAATATTTTCGGCTTGTGTCAACTCTCATTCTATAGTGCCCACCAGATCGGTGTATGGGCCACAGAGGATTATTTTAGCACCACAAATGGGTGATGGACGGAATGCTCAAACATTTTCCCCACTCACCCCTAGTCACAGATCTGAGTTTAATTCATTGTTCTTTTGCTCATCATGCCAGCCCAGTTTGGACCCTGCCATATGCAAATCAGTCTTGACCCTCTTCCCCATGGGAACAGTCCAGCCCAAACTGCCAGGCCAGGTCCTCCCTGGACCGGAAACAAGCATCCTAGGGCCAGTTTCAGGGAATCACCCTTCATCAACCAGGCTAGCCCGAATTTAGTGGCACAGTGAGCAAGAGACCCACGTCTACTATTCATTTACCATACGTAAATTCAACCTCCCACCGTGCATGGACCTGCAGCCAAACTTCTGTAGCAGCCAACCACCGTAAAGGCAGTCAACTCCACATTAGGAAGGATCATCTGTTGTGCACTGTGAGGGGTTGGCCACTGGGCCTGACCAGAGGCCAGGCCCTGCACCTAACCCAGACATGCAGCCAACCCCACGCTGCACAAGTTCACGGTGTTGGGTTGGCCACAAGGCCTGGCCTGCAGCCAGGCCCTGTGGCCAACCGAGGCCCCAAGGGCAGTTTTCCCCACACTGCAAATAGCAATCCGCCATGCACAACAGAGGGTTGTTCACAGGTTCTGGCCCTGTAATACATCCTTTAGGGACTTTTTTTGTAAAGGGGGAGGAGCCATGTGCTCCCCTCCCTGAACCTATTATGGCCCTAGGAAACCCTACCCCAGGGCCATATACATTTTTAAAGGGAGGGGGGATGCATGCCCCCTTCCCAAAGCCTCAATAGGCCCCATCCAGGGCCACTGCTCAAAATAAAGGGGAGGGGAGCAAATGCCCCCAAGCCTTATTAGGCCCTGGGAACCCCAACACCCAGTGTCTTTAGTTTTATTAAATGAGAGAGGGCTATGTGGCTTTCCTCCTGGAAACTTATAAGGTCCTGCGGACCCCATCCCCCAAGGCCACTACTGAAAATATGATCTCACATATGACATGTTCTATGACATCATTTATGACAGCAGTAATGAAATCCTAATTGGCATCATTGATGACATTACTGATGACTTCGCTGATGAGATCATCCAGTGAGTGTGCTAGTTTGTTTTACAGTTTACATAGTGGTGAGTAACTGCCATATTAATTCAACATAATTTTGTACAGTTTGGGAGCATCTAATGGGTGTAAGTGATTACAAAACACGTGGGCTCAAAATTCATCATAGCTGTGAGGTGGTATTGAGCACATTATTAATGTCTTCATTCATGAGTAACTCTTTGTGCGAATGACAGTTGGCTTGTATTAATTATGCTCCACACGATTTTTTGATTCTGCAGAAAAAGTTTCCAACAGGAGAAAGATTCTATGCAGTAGATACTGTCTTTGTAAGCAGCCTTGAGTTATTAGAAAGAATTGTGTCAGAATGATCATTTATACTTAACATGGACGAGTGTGTGTGCCAGGTACTAACCTACAGATGAATGCTTGTTTTGCTTCAGAAGAAGGGCTATCTGTAAAGTGTTCACCATAGTTTGAAGGGTGTATGTATTATGAACTTTAGCAAATTCAGATCATGTTTATTTTTAGCAAACTGCTTTTTTGTTATAACTGTTTCGTACTCTGTAGTCTATTTTTCTCATGAGAGTATCACTGTTTGCAAACAGTGTGGTGTAGAGAGATCTTTCTCCATAGAGTAAACACTGTTTACGGTACTCAATTCTCTACTAATATCAACTTCATTTCTTAATGTAGGTTCAGTGTGTGTCAGGGGTTTCATATAGATATAAGGTGTCTGTAGTAAGGCATTTTTTGTTTTGGAATTGGTATTCACTAGTTTGGCTTTCTCTGAACAGTTGTATACAGATTGAACACCATACTCAATGAGTATTTCCCACATATCTGTTGTTGACTGTGAACTATAGTACGTGTAAAGCCATAGCAATTTATAGAGCAAATGCAGGAAAAGAAAGCTTGGGTGATCTTATCAGTGTTCCTATCAAGGATGTCATTTGAAATGTCATCAGTGATTTAATAAATGATGTCACAGAACATGTCATAAGTGATGTCTTGTGTGAGGTCATAATTGGTGCATGGCGAAGGCACAATTTATAGTTTGTGCTGCTGACTATACGCTGGTGACTTTCTGTGGTTTCTATAGTACAAAATGTTAATGTTGTCACTGAGAATTTCACCTAACTATAACATTACTTTATTCATTGTTTTTTCAGTGAGTTGCTAAGGTTTATTTTAATTGAAAACACATAATTTTATTACACCTAACTATAATGTTACTCTAACCTTTGTTTTTTTAGTGAATTTCGAAGTTTTTTTTTTTCAGAATAAAAATATATTTATAAATACATAGAAACGAACTACTCCAACAATGTTTGTGCTGAGAATGATGGTGTAAGACCCCCGCATTTGTAATGAGGCCCTTTAGGGGCAGATTTATGGAAAGTGGTGCTGCACTGAGTGCAGAGTCACTTTCCCTGTGTCCCTTAGAACCCCCTTACCGCTAACATGTGTGCATCATCTTTAAAATACGGTGCACCATGGCCCAGGTCAGGGGGCAATAGCTACATTTCTCATGACGCTATTGAAGTACTCTGCAGGAGTAGTGCCAAAATATTGGCGGTACTCTTGCAGAGTGTATAGGGCCACATTCTAAAGAATGGAAGCCCCCTTTTAATGCCTGTTCTTGAGCAGGTGTTAAAAGTGCCGTAAAAAATGGTGCAAGGAAATCCTATAGATTTCCTTGCGCCATTTTTCCAGCTCCCCTAACAGGAGAACACCCCCTTTGCATACATTATGCCTGGCACAGGCATAATTTAATGCAAAGAGTTACGGAGCTGAGCAATGCATGCATTGCGCCACCCTGGAAATATGGTTCAGGGATTTCGGCCTCATTGGGCCACATTGACGTAAAAAATAATGACGTCAAGTGGCGCAAGGTGGTGCTAGGGCATTACAAATATGCGCCTTAGTGTTCTCTTATCAGTACCCTTTTTTCATGTAGCTTATGGAGTCCCAATCACTATCTCCCAGTGATGTGTAGTATAAATCTATGCATTTAAAATGGAAACTGAGTTGGCCCATCAAAGGTGCCGGAGAAGCACAGATCATTAGTTGGAAGGCATTAGTAGTTCCAAATGTAGTTTAGGAAATGTGGAATATTGCTTAGGTTTTGGAAATAAATAGGTCAACTTGATACTAGTACTATAGGCGATAAGATTTAGAAAAGTACGAAGTTACTATGTTTGCCTTCGCCTGTCAAAATATTTTGTGGGAGATTAACTGTACAACTAACCTATTTTTTAATCTTATTTATTTCTTACCTCAGCACCCAAGGACAAGAGGAGGGCTTTGAAGGCAGGTCAGGAAGACAAGGGTGACCCCACCAGTGCGACAGCTGGAAGGTCTGCTGGTCCAAGTAAGTCCTCCTGTTACATTATTATTATTACTATTTCCCTAACTTTGACCTCTCCCCATTTAGAATATTTTTTATTTTTTTTACTGTGGCTGTCTCCTTTTTTTCTCATTCATCTTCGTTCTATCTAAAGTTTGTTAAGTTCTTGTTATCCCTACACTATCCTGTTTTTTTAAATATATTTCATGTTTCTGTAGCTGACATCCTCCTGTCTGTACTAGTCTGTAACTTTCTTCTCCTTTGTTCGTAAGCTTAGCTTTCCCTGCTCCTTAAACAACCGGTGGACTTGTACTGTTAGACTAAGAGGGTATATTTTAGGGCAGGTACTTTACCAAGAAGATTGCATGGCCAAGTGAGCTTTTCTACATGTGTTTGTTGAGAAGGGTTTCTTTTTCATTCTCATGCTCAAACAATAAAACAAGAGAGTGGCCATAGTCATGGTGGACCTCTCAATATTGTGTTGTAGGTATTATTCACTTATACAATAGTAAACCATACCAGCAGTTTTAATGATAGTGCGGCATGGCTGGAAAGTAATATAAGGACAGTCCCATTGCATTTGCCAGGCAAGACCTCACCATGTGTTCTTGATTGACCAATTATTCCACCCCTTCACTGCACTTCAGTGACTTAGCTCTGCCCCTCTATTAAAAAACATTTGGGTTGACTTGGCTTGACTACCTGGCTTTTCTAACATAGCTAACCAACAAAATTCATAAAGTGAATGAAAGAAGAAGATGGAACAGTAGTGATCTATTGTGGCTGTATTTTGTTGAATTAGCTCTTATTAAATAACAAGGAGAGGCGTATCTGGCATCTAAAATGTGTAATGTTTTTTCCAGCCCATCGACTACCAGTGCTGGGGCCAGTGGCAGCACCAATGTACTGGACACTGCAGCAGTTGGAGGGGGAGAACCAGCGGCAGCAAGGAAAGGCATTGGTAAGTCATATTTCAATTGCTTGTGAACCCCTTGATTTAGCAGCTACAATGGGGGGTTATGTTCTTAATGGCCTCTTCTGTCTGCAACTCAGCAGACATAATGAAAGCTACTATTGACTGGTCGATGGAAAAGGGAAGGAAGGATAGGCGGTAAAAGAACGGATGGGTGAAATGGTGTATGAGTGAAAATGTGTGTGGGTGGTAAAATGATGCATAGATGGTGATAGGAGATTCATGAGTGGGTAAAAAGGTGGATGAAAATATATAAGGGTGAAAGGAGGGATGAGTAAAAGGATGCTCAGGTGGGTTAAAGGGTGTTGATGTGTAACAATGCAGGGGTAAATGGATGGATGGATGGTTGAATGGATTGTTAAAATGGTGGACAGGTGAATGTATGGACAGATGGGTGGATATATAGATGTATAAATTGAAATGGTGAAAGACTGAATAAGAGAATGAAAACTTTAAATGGTGGTACGAAAGGTTAAATAGGGCGAATAGAATAATGAAAGGATGAATTGAAAGTTGCTTTGATGAATAAATAAGGGAGATCTTCTAGAAAGAGACATGTTCACCTACTTCACTTGGTTATCAAAGCTTGGGTTCGTAATGGGGGTGTTATTTATTTTTCCATCTACTCCCTTAACTTAACTATTTGTTAAGCAGGGCAGATATGTATCCCCCCACCCATAATCATTCATTACCTTCCTACCCATGACATTTAGTCACCCATGCTATGATGTAACTGCAGTACAGTTACATTCAGTAGTACAACTGTATCGTCTGTGCAATTTGCATCTGTTCAGTTAATACAGCGTTTATAAAGATGTCAATCCATCGCAAACTGAAAACAAGGAGAGTTTTCCTTCCATCCTAGTGCCCAATCAGTCACCTCCTAGAACTTTAGCCCTTTATTCTTTCCTAAGTTCTGTCCCATCCACGCAAAAAAACCAATCTGTACAGAGTACCAGCAGCCGGTGGCTCTGCAGGAGTAGGAGAACAAAGTAGCTGCCTTGACCGCAGGTCCCAGCTCTTCCAGCCAGCAACCAGCGCCTTCATTCTCCCAGCAGCAACAGCATCATCATTACCGCTGCTGTCAGGTCACAGCTGCCCCCCTTCCCAATCAGACCTCATATTCCAGCACCACGTCCTACAGTATATTTAGCAGCTGGACCACAGGGTAGTACAGATGTAGGGAACCTTCAATGATCTCTGAACCCACATGGAGAATGCCCTCTTTTGACCTATTTTTTATTTTAATTTTGGTGGGATGGTCATTTGTTGTGGGTGAAGAAGGGGGAGGAAGGCAGTTGGGACTGTTTTCTTTTTTACTTTGGACACTTTGAACTTTTCCTTTGGACATTGGTTGGACTTTAGTTGGGGACAGGGTGTTTTGTTTGGGGAGACAGATGGGCCTGTCATGGGTAGAAAGGGTGGGTTTTATAATTGTCAAAAATAAAATGGGAATAATTTATTTTACTTTATTTATGTCTCAAATCTTTATTTTGGTGTTTTACTTTGCACTGCTGCCTTTTAGCGTACCCTATTTTTTTAAATCTGCTTTAAAAAGTGTTTGTCAGTTAGTTATACCCTTGTCTAACTACCCTCTATAACTATATCAACCAGTAGGGAGTGATTGCCTATCTGGCCTACAGAAATGTAGATACATACAAACAACATCTTCAGTAGAAGTTAATTACTAACTAAATTCTTTCACTTCACTTCATAGTTATCTTACCTGAATAGATGAAGCAAGGGCTGATACCTCTCCCAGTCTTCTTACTGCAGGATTTCCCAAGATGCCATCTTATGGTGGTGGTAGTTGTTTCAGGCTAGTGCACTAACAGTGAAGACATCACAAGCGAGGTTCCTCTTCCACCTAGGTGAACTACAGCTGTAGGATTAATCAAAGGGTTATCCATCACAGACAACTAGATTGAAAGAAAACATAGAGTTAGTGGGTTTTATTATTTATATAATAACTTTAGAAAGACTGAGACTACCACAATGACACACAACAAAGAAGACCTGATATGGTAACAGAACCAGCAATAGAAACTTCTTCTGAGCAATGGGGAGCCAATATTTCATTAAAACCAAACTTATGAAATCCTCAAGTCAGGAGAAGTAGGCACAAAGTCAGGAGTGGAGGGGACAAGGTTAAGCATTTATGGAACACAACACAAGGCCTAAATGATGATGTTGACAAATGATGTGTGGGTGGGTAAATGGTACCAGTGTGGGCTATTGCTCGGATAACAAAAGATCCTGCAGTGAGTTGGTGTCACTTTCATCACATACGCCCCATCAAGTATGTCCTTCATTTATGATGCAAAATTAAGTCACAACTTAATAAATCACACAGCCAGGGGGAAGATGGTTAGGGTTTCGATGAATGGATGGTAAAAGGTGTGACAAAGACAAACACTATACACAACAAAGACAATATTCATCATAGTCAATACATGATCTAGTAAATCTGCCCACTTCGGTAAACCTACGATCCTGTGAGACCCCGGGGCAGATTTACTTAGAAACCTGAGTGGATTTCTCAAGCCTGGTGATTTCCCCGATGAGGTCCTACCTTTATAATATGGAGGGTTTCTGATTTCCCTAGTATGGGTACTAACTATTCAAAGGATTAGGTATGTGACAAGGTCCTGATGAATCACACTAGATCATGTATTGACTAAGCAGCGAGAAACATGTTGACCTATTAGATAGAGTAACGCAGGGGATCCTGTGTTCACCTTTACTATTCTCCACTGTGGGATTTAGTGATTATATATTATATATATTTTTTTTCTTGTCACCTGGGGAGTGTAGACATTATTTTACCATATCCCCTTTTGCCATTTTTAATCATGCCAGAGGTATTAGTACCATAATAAATAGCAATTTGTACCTCTAGGCATTTTTAACACCCTAATACCAATCCTCATATTACTCTTGACCGGCTGTGCATTATTCTCAAAAGATCTCCGGCAAAGAGCCCCTTTGTGGGGCCCGTCAGGCATTGCAGCGCCAGCCTGACGAGGAGCAGAGCCCTATGATGAAGCATGTCACCGGAAGATGAGTGAGGGCTCTTGCTTCAAATATATGAATTTTCATTTTTTCAGAACCATTATCTTGAAAGAAACCCCCTTGTGTTTTGGAACTGTGTGTATAATATATTTTTTTGATACATTATTGGGAGCCATACACACAGGACCAGGATTTCTTCCCTCTGAATCTCCCACTTTTGCCCCTCCTTGGTGTTGTTTGATGATTATACCAACTCAACATGACACTCTGGACCTCATTGCGAGTTTGGTGAAGGGGATTACTCCATCACAAATGTGACGGATATCCCATCCACCGTATTACAAGTTCCATAGGATATAATGGAACTTGCAGTACAACGGATGAGATATACGTCACGTTTGTGATAGAGTAAGCCCTCTGCCAAACTCCTAATGAGGCCCTCTGACTATCCATGGAAGTTGTAGAAACAGATCTTACCCTTTCATTGGATTACCCATGCATGCCCAGGCGAAACAAAAGGGAGATAAGAGATACATTTTCAATACATTTATTGAAACAGACGTAATTTTGTGTAGAGATAAAGAGCTGCAGTAATTAGGAAGATGAAACAAAGCAAGTGACCGGCATTGTGAACATAGTAAAGATAATGATCAATTCAACCATGGTAAATGAGTCCTTAAGTTTTTTAGAGGTTCTAAAGATTTCTACCTAACCCTCAGACTACACTGAGGGCATAGTGGGTATACCCTTCTGCGTGCCCGATCTATAGGCTTAGCCTTAGCTTTATACTTGGAAACAGTGTCAGTGGTTGGCTTCTAGAGTAGATGGCAATCCTCTCAGGAAGCTGGTGGATAAGCATCATCAGAACTGCATGTCAAACACAGCGTCCATCCCGGGATGGTCGCCGCTGGAATGTCCCTCGGTCCCTTCCGGGTCAGTGCATCATTTATATGATAAAACCACACTGTGTTAGAAGAACAACTCTGATGCAATGCTATGCCAAGATGTCAGAAGCTGTCTCCAGAACTGCCAATGCAAGCACTAGGATATTGTCTACTGTGTTCCTACCCTTGAATAGAATGTACTCATTACATGTTGACAAAAAGCTAACTAAAACAAGCAACTCGTACAACGTATTCATAGAATAATATCATTCAGGTGAAGTGAAGTGCAATTAAAACATGTAAAATATGAAATATAAAATGAAGCTGAGAAATGGGGAAATCAACTCTGGTCCAAGAGATCCTCACAACACCCTCCCATGCTCGTGAAAAAGACAAAGGGCCTGTTTAACAAAAAAGGAGGAGTAAGTCCATCTTGACTCTATATTGCTAATTCCAGATAGGAACCATCTTGTTATTTAGCTAGCTCCAAGACACTTTCGGGTATACTCTGTGCTTTACAAGCTGATTACATAACATAACATTATAAGTTTGGTGGCCGAGGACGCCATGGTGGCAGCAGCAGTCCAACCACCATAGTGTTGGCAATCCGACCGTCGTATTACGATATATGTGGTTACATAGAAGAAAGACCGCTGCGGTCTCACCCACACTGCCACCTAATCAATAAAACGGTGTTGGTCACAAAGGCCAACGCGTGTTTTGGATGGTGGACTGCCAGTGCAACCATCATCCCAATCACGATGTTGCTCCCCGTTGACATGACTGTGGTGGTCCAACCATCACATCTGAGCTGGCAGAAACAGAGGGATATATGGCTGCAACTCACCTGTGGGCAGCTTCACACATCCGGGGCTGCCATGGAGCCGATCATGCATGTCCTGACGCTTCTTGTACTGCTCAATTGTACACAAAATCAACATTGTCGTAGCCGCAACTGATGGTAAGTCAAACACCAACCTGTTTCCTCCAACTCCGCAGCAACTCAAAAGGCTGCCATTGACCGGCTATGTGGGCTGTGCTGCGTGCCCCAAATATATGTTATGTTCAGAGCTGTACACAATGTATGTCCTAACACAGCAACATAGTGCTCCCTTTTGCCAGGTCACTGACACTTCTCCTCCACACTCTACTTAACTTGATATGTGTGCACATCTCAGTTTCATGGATAGTGATGTGTTCATAACATTGTGTCACGTAACAGCAAATCAACATCAATATCACATCTGCAAATTTAAGTGACACCCTCACATTGTACACATGCCATGGCCTGTCATGACAAAACACATAGATCTGTATGAATGTGTCATTGAACCCAAATAAACTTTCTCTGCAAAATCCTTGTAAAGGACTCACACATATCACCCACATGGCAAGGGAATGTAAGGTGAATGGAATGCAGAATAATTTGTGTGACAAATATCCTAAGCACACAATGTAAACAATTTCTGCAGAGTAGGTATGGTGGCATCAAGGGGACCCCAGGAAGGCTGCTGCTCTTGAACACATTTCACTTTGCACATGTTTCAAAAACACTATTTGCACAGGAGCTATGGCCAGATGAATACCAAGGACAACCAACAGCATAGCCAAGTGCCATCCCCATGTGGCAAATGTGTACGTCACCAGTAACAGCATGGGTCACACATTTATATAAAGTAGGTGTAAAGTACACCCATTAAAATAGACACATGTCCATTCAATTGTGCAGGAAGGAAGCACAAATGAGCACCCATGATTGTGTGGATAAACAAACCTTTAGCTTGCACACATTAAACACATGCCCAATCTACACCGGGGGGAGAAATGTAACCCAATAGATGTTGGCAGTGGCCAAGGCAATAAGAAATACTTACTATATGAAACAACACCCAATGCAGTGCTACCTTCATTGGATCACATCCCACACATCCATACATAGAACAATTGCCCTTGTCCTAGCTCTGGTTCCAAAGTGAGATATTACTGGCCTCAGCAAATAGATCATCAATCAGGGTGAAACAAACATAACTCATAAATTATTCATGAACATCAAGAAGGTAGAAAAGTAATGGAAGGACAAATGTATAGCAAAGCAAAAAACTGAACTTTATTTTCAAGCCTCCTTAAATGGAGAAGAGGCCATTGGCCAGCCCTTGGTAAAAGGTGTACTGAGCACACTGCTGTGTCCCACAACTTACCTCACAGATCACTGCCACAGAAACCTCCACAGGAAGGAGCATTTAGCGGGCTTTCCAGGCACCTCAATGATCCCTTGGGTTGGGTGGGTAGGATGGAGTTTTGGATGTGTGGGTTTGGTCTTGGGAGGGGTGGGCTTCACTTTGGAAGGTGTTGGCATCTTCTTGGGCTTGGGTGGGATAAGGCAGGGTGTGGCTGGGGCAGCTGTCACAGAGGAGATCTTGGACGTGGAAGGGATGGGCTGGGGTGAGGTTGAGGTCCTTTCTGCATTTTCCACAGGGGTAATAGCAAGGGCAAACATTAAACTTTCTTTTGGAAAATGTGGAGGGTGTACAGGAGGGATTAGGGGTTTGGAGTTGAAGGAGTGATTGTGTCAGGTGTGGCTTTGCATGTTGTCGGTGCTAGTGTGTGAGTCTGAAGTATGTTTGTGTTTAGTTGGCGTCTGTTGCATGTGTGAGTACGGATGTTTGCGTCTCTTGGTGAGCTATGATGTGGGTGTAATAATATGGTGGGAGCGGTAGATGTGTCTCTGTTGGTGTGGGAGGTGCCTGGAGGTATGGTGGATATGGTGGCTGTGAATGTGGGTGCTGGGGTGGTGTCCTGGGGTTTGCTGGATGTGGTGGTTGTGTTTGTGGCTATTGCGGTGGCATCTGATGAGAACACCCTTGTAACATTGTTTTAGTAAAAGGCAATAGTCCATTGACTATTGTTGTGGCTCAGGGAATCTTCAAAATCTGAAGAGGTATTTTAACATGTTACTCAATGGAAAGGCACCTCTCTGTACTTTATGTCACACAAACACGGATTCCATTGGATTGCTACTCACATGATTCCAACATTTCTACATGTAACTCCCTGATGTAAGTCAAAAGTCAGGAAATAAATCTTCAACAATTCACATTTACAAAGCACTTAGCTGCATGATTCAACATCAATGGCATGGAAATGCATGTTGTGAGTAAGTACTGTAGGTCTACCTCCCATGTCCTTCATTGCTCCTGTGATTGTTCATGGTAAATGACATGGTGTAATGGGTTAGGGTATGTGTGACCTAACAAACAATGTTGGCACACTCCTGTCTGTGGTCTGACATGATCTGTATGCCCATAATATGAAACTATTTAACAAGAGATGTTGGCATGCACACATATGTGATGGAATCAGACATCATCCAATGAAAACAAGTGGATCATTTATGAAACAGTAGTATAAATGATTCTACAAAAGTGCAAGGTACATATGCTAATATGCAAGCACAAATACTGATGCCTAGAGTGATGTTATCCAAATCATTCAACTTTACCAGGGGAAAGTATTGCTCAGTGACTGCACACAAAGGACAATATCAGATATGTCACATGTATGATGGCCACCAACCTATGAGAGACAGTAGTGAGGTACCAGCACTCTTGACACACTGAAGACAAGTGGCCTGTGGGGCGTAGATTCCAATATAATCTCTTCTAAAGCCACCTCAAACTCAACTCCAACAAAACAGAAATCATCATCTTTGGCCCGAACAAGACAGTATGGGACGGCTTCTGGTGGCCCACTGTCCTCGGACCACCCCCAACACCCTCCACCCAGACACGCAACAACGGCTTCATCCGGGACTCATCTCTCTCCATGGCCCAGCAAATCAACACCATTTCATCCTCCTGTTTCAACACCCTTTGCATGCTACGGAAGACCTTCAAATGGATTCCCATAGAAACCAGAAAAACCATAACCCAGGCACTCATCAGCAGCATATTATACTACGGAAATGCCCTCTACGCTGGTACCACAGATAAGCTTCAGCAGAAACTCCAGAGTATCCAGGATGCAGGCGCACGTCTCACCCTCACCCTCCCACGGCACAAACACATCTCTGCTCACCTCAGATCCCTTCACTGGCTGCCCATCAGCAAAAGGATTGTCTTCAAAGTCCTCATCCACGCTCACAAATCCCTCCACAACACTGGACCAGCCTACCTCAACGAACGAGTGAACCTCCACGCACCCACTCAACTCCTCCGCTCTGCTGACCTCGCCCTTGCCACAGTCCCACTCATCCAACGTACCACCTCCGGAGGCAGATCCTTCTCCTACCTTGCCTCCAAGACATGGAACGTCCTCCCCACCAACCTACGCAAGATCCAGGACCTCCTGACCTTCAGAAAGCACCTAAAGACATGGCTTTTTGAGCAGTAAAACGGCATCCCTACCTCCCTCCCCCCCATAGCGTCTTGAGACCCTATTGGGAGAGTAGCACACTTAATAAATTTTTTGATTGATTGATTGAGCAGACATGTGGCTGAGTACAGTGATCTATTACCTTGTGTTTGATGTTGTGGCTGACACACTGAAGACAAGTGGACTGTTGGGTACAAATTACACCCACAGCATGAAACAACATAGATGATTGACAACTGCACTCAGCCATGTGTCTGCTCAAGAGAGTATATTGGTAGTGGATTGCACTCTGTTACTTCCCTGGTCACTAGGGCAAGAGTCAAGGCACATCACCAAGCACCAACTACAATATCTACACAAAATGTAACTCATCTTGTGTATCGCACATTGGCCATCTCCAATATTCCTGGGGAGATGGCTGCCTCTAACACATCAACCTGGTAACGAACAGGTATGAATCTGCCCGGGGCTCATCCACTTGTAGGTGCAGTGCTCCCCTCAAATGGCCATCAAGCTTGGAGTAGGCCACCGCCAATATGCAGGCCATCAGAGGAGTCAGGGTTTGGTGTGCGCCCAACCCACGTTGGGAGGACAGCCCCAGCTGGATCTCTGTGATCCTCTGGGCCCAGCTTCTTAGGTCCTCGCACCTTTTTCTAAAGTGGATGCTGAGCGGGCGATAGACCCCCAGGGACTGCACCTTCTGAGCAATGGCTCTCCAAATCCCGTGCTTCTGATGGGCATTGACCTACATGGATACAATAGACAAATGAAGAGGTAACTAGGCAGCAAGGTAGAGTATGGATCCATGGCCCTGATGAATGCCTGTGACCTGTTAGGGCTTATAAGAATGGGCAGCAACATGTTGGCCATATAGTAGGTGACTCAAAACATAACTGTTGAGACATCACCTTTCTTTGTTTTTGGCAATGCCTGTACTCTTCACTAATAAAGGTAAAAAGCCGGGTAACACAAGGTATTTGTAGTTTAGCTGTCTGGATCCCAGTTTTTATCCGGTAGTTCCTTATTAAGAACTCCCTCCTGCGCTGAGGTATCAGGCAGTTGAGTCCGTCCTGCTGGTACTGTCCTACCAGGGCGGGGATAGGAAGCCGATGATGAAGCATGACACTATTAGGTGTGTGAGGCTTCCTCTTCCATAAGAGGAATGACCGCCCTATGGCCATAATAGGTACAATCGATCCTCGAGTGGATGTTTCTGGAAAAGAGAACCATGATTGGTCTTCTCTTCCGTAGCAATCAGATCTGGTTGTGCTTTTTCTGATATTTAAGGAGTCATGTGACTGCTCCCTGTTCTACCCTTTCCTCTCTATTTTATGTGAGCCATAGAGATGACCATACAGGGAAAGGTCCTCTTCAACAAGTTTCTCCAGCTGCTCTGGAGAGAAGGCAGGGGCTCTTTCACCTACTTGACCTTGCATGATTGCTCCCAAAGGCGACACACAGAAGCTGACGTGGTGGAGGTGTTGATGGCAGCAGTGTCAGGAGGCAAATTAGTTATTTTCCAAACCACAGCGTACATGTATGCCACGTATGCAGTCATCACAGTTGATGGGCACAGCCACTGGGCTGCTACCGACACAGTCAACGATGTTAGCCTATGGCTGTGTCTGCCGCTGTTGGAACCGCCCACTGTGCAGTGCATTTCTGCTGGTGGCGTGAGGTTCCTAATGTCCAATGAAAGAGGTCAGGCATCAGCCAATTTGGCTGTTGAAAATATAGTTTTGTTGACTTTTATCTGAGTCACAACATCTATTAATGTGTAGTAGCATCTCAACAGATGTTAAGCTCCCTTGATATGTAGATTTTCCTATACAGTCATCAATGTAGTGCGTTGCTGGTCACAGATGCCATAGAACCATGGTGCACTGTACCCCACTGGTGACGATATTATTGGTGGTCGGAACATACTCCATATTATCAAGGAGCACAAGAGGAGCAGATAGGTGTGTTATGTGCACATATATGTGTTAGACACATGTCTAGACAACCATGGGCATCATAGCTGAACCTTGAGTAGTAGACAGGTTTGATGCATTATGGGTATAAAGTATTTACAGTCAGTAATGTTTTGTCACATGACTTTGGTATTAATCATTAGATATGTTGGTCTGGACTAAGTGACTAATGCTCCAACTAATTTAATTCCACAACTAGGTATCCTAGAAGAGGGAGTATGCAACAACCTTCAGTCTACCGTCCATTTCCAGACCTACAGACCATGGAAGAACATGACATAATAAAGCAGTTCCGTCTGAATAGGCAAACAATCCAAGATCTATGTCGTCAGTTGCAGTCAGATCTCATGCCTGCAAACATTAAACCAACATGTATACCACCCATTGTGAGACTCATTGAAGTATTATACTTCATGGCCACAGGGTCATTTCAATATACAGTGGCTATATCTGGTGGTATGTTACAACCTATGTTCAGTGGTGTTTTAAGATATGTGCAATGATAAAACACCTTAACAGCTATATCAGGTTCGCCATATGTGAGGATTTAGCCAATGTGAAGGTTGACTTCTATGGATTTAGTTGCCTTCCACATGTTGTGGGAGCCATTGATGGCACCCATATTGTTTTGGTGCTACCGCATGCCAGTAAACAAGTCTATTGCAGCAGAAAACACTTCCATTCGATCAACGTGCAAGTTGTATACTTGTCAGATATGTACATTTCAAACATCTGTGCCCGGTTCCAAGGCTCAGCCCATGAATCCTTTGTAATTCTGAACAGCACCACACCCCAGCTGATGTCACAACTGCAACCGGAGAGGGCCTGGCTTCTTGGTAAGTTACCTCTGTCATGATCTTGTGTGTGCAATATCAGGTACTACAACCAGAAGTATGTGACTCATTGTGGCACTTATGCCTCATTAAAAAACAAGAGAGTCAGAATATTCCAACCGTCCTTGGTTGTTAACACCGCTGAGAAATCCAACTGCGCAAGGGGAAGTCCACTTCAATGAGGCCCATGGAAGAACACAACGGCCAGTTGAGTGGGCTTTTGGACTCCTGAAGGCCAGATTTTACTGGCTGAACAAGGCTGGGGAAAGCTCCTCTACTCAGCCGGAAGATGTGTCAAATCACCATGGTGTCCTGCAGGCTCCATAACATTGCCCTGCAAAGGAACATCCCTTACATCCCAGAGAAGGGGGAGCCTGCAGTGCTACTGGGTGAGAATCTGGAAAGGCCAAATGAAGATGATAGTGGCAAACAGGAAGGAGCTGAGATGCGTAAAGAACTTATCAACAGCTTCTTCTCATGAGTGTAGGTATGTCATGAGATGCAATGGCATTGACTGTATAATGATCTCTTTTTGTGATGATGTGAGGAGTATATTTTTGTTGAACAGTTTGAAGCTAAAGCTCTGGCAAATACTGGAAAAGTGCGTTTGATGAGGAGGCTTTTGACACAATATCAGTTAAGAGATGTTGACTTGTTTTTTTGAGATTTATAACATGAACTGCATGCTTTAGAATTTTGCTATGCGACTTATGTCATAAGTATGGTTTCACAACTATACTGCTTGTTTTTGCATTTTCTAAGGTACCTTTAGCATTATATCTTCATTGGGACATTTCATAGATGTTACATTGGCCGGACTATGATGCTGTTTGGACATACAAAGTGGACATGGATTGTTCCGGGGAATGTAGGTCACAGACTTTTGGTGTACAAGACCTGTGCCAATACAGCTTGCACAGTGATAAGATGGAAGTTTGGAAGATTCCATTGGACTTGTTCCTTGTGGTGTGGTGGCCTAATGCATCATGTGTGTCATCATGCGGTCAGAAAATATGTAGTCCTAGACTGAATTCATGGTTGTTTCCCTTCGCATTGGCTAAACGCTTTTTTGTATGAATTGTATGTAGCTGTTAATGTGCTTCATCATTGTAGGCAAAAGTGCCTGTGGTACATCGCTGACATTTGTTGTGCCATATCACCAGATGCAGAAGCATTGGATTGTAATGACCCTCCGATCAGAAACTGTTGCACTGCCATCTGTCTGAGTCTTGCATTATATGATGTCGGATTCCTTTTATGAGGAAGGTGATGTGAGTCCAGCTGATGACATCAACCAATTTCATGTTTGACTGTTCTACAGGGTAATGTCTGATGTATCCCTTCCTTCCATAGTCTTGAGGTCTGTACCTGTAAATTTGATCATTTACCCAGCATGACTCAATCATGTATGGTTTGATATTTTTCAGACATATTGACAGCCTATGAGCTGAGCAATGTAATACATGTTTTTCATTGACGAGACACTTGTATGCATGTGTTCATGTGGAATGGTTTTCATCCAGAGCTCGACATTGAGCACATGCAACATATCCCTGCTCCCACAAGTAGCTTGTTTTTCATTGTATGGTTGACATATTCTCACATATCTACATTGCTAAATGTGAAATTTAAGACAGCAGGCAATAATTTTGTCACTTGTGAATTTATTACAGCGCTAAGGGTGAAAACAAACTTGTGGCAAAAAGTAACATAAATGAAAAGTAAAGGGGTCAGTCAAGGTGAATGACATCATAGGAGTTGACGCCACACCATCAGAAGTCCAGAGTACTCCTACTATTAGAATCGGAATGGGGTTCAGGATCAGTCTACAGAGTGAATGTGTAACACTCAAAGGAATACATTAAGGATGAGGCTTGCTGGCAGTGGTGCATGTCTTGCCATCTGCACTTCTTGGATTTTGACATGGACATCCCCGCTTGTGAGGATGGGGGGAGTGTAGCTGCTGCTGAGGTAGGTGGTGTTTGAGATTGAGGGTGGTCATCTGGCAAGGTCTTCCTTCCTGTGTCTGCCGCGGATGCACGTGGGCTCGATGTAGTTGGCCCACAGGAAGGGGTAGACATTAGGGGGAAAGCCTTTCTCAGGGTTGTATGGACGTCCCTAAGCATGGACCTCCATATGTTGGTTCATGTCCATCTGCAGCTGCTTGATTTTCCCAGAGTTCAGTTAGCACCTGGCCCATCATGCCTTGAGACTCATGATAGGCCCCCACAATGTGGCTGATGGTATCCTGGTTGTGAGTGGTCCCAGTGGCCTCACTCTGCCAGTCCACAGCATCCCCCCCATGGACCCTACCCCTATGAGCCTATACCCTTGTCAAAGGGTGCCCTCCTCAACTGGGTCATGGACCCTCAGTGTAAGGATTGTTGATTATTTGCACCTCAAGATACAGGACTGGGGGGTGCAAGATGGTAGCAACTGTGTTAGGTACACAGGTTAGGTGCCATTTTATTGTCTGTTATGTTGAAGCAACTTGGGAGGGAGGTGTTGTTGTGGGTCTGTGAAAGTCAATGTTGCTTTCTGACCAGGCTGCCCAGATGTACCAGGACTGTCATCTACGTCCACATGTCCAGGAGTGTTGTCATCACTGAGGTCTTCATCCAGAGGTGGGTTAGGAGTATGGTCAGTGGAAGATGTCTGTCCAGGTGCTGTGCCAGCTCAGCCTTCTGAGAAATAGAGTACAATGTTATTGGTTGAAGTGTGAAATCTACATGCAAAGGTGTTTTTGACCTTGGATTCTCTTAAGTGATAGGTTTTCTGTTTGTGCTATGTTACCATGGCATTGAAGTTGTTGAGATGACATGTGTGAAGCTTGCAGAAACTATTAGGCTCAAACTGATGATCAGTTGCACTTTAAATGAGGGAATGAACATGACATCTTAGAAACAGCTATGCCAACACAGTGGACATGTGTGTTTGACCATTTCAAGGCCTAGTTATGTGAGATGCAGATGAACAGTCAACTTTGTGGTATATGTAGCTGTAGCCATCATATGATCAGTGTTGAGTCAATGTGGTAACTGCCACTGCCACTCTGATGAAGCAGCTTAAGCCATTGAGAATATTTGATGTACACTCTTGGTAAGGTGTCATTCCTGTCCTAAACAGTTTAATGTTTAAATACCAGGACAAGAGCAAGCTAGGTAGGCAGACATATCTCTGAGTTGAACATTATATGTAGATTACTCACACCCATGTGATTGACCATCATTTGAGGGATGGCATACAGGTGTATTTGGACAAGTGCAGAAAGGCCTGTTGGTTAGAAGTACAGAAACAGGGCCTCCTGGTAGTTGTAGTCATGTCACTTGCTGCCTCCCCATACTACACAACTGCTAAATTCCCAGAGAAGTGTACAACTTTTGAGAGATGACACACAGGTGGATTTGGATAAGTGCAGGAAGGTCTGTTGTTAGAGATGCAGAAACAGGACCTCCAGGTAGTTATAGTCATTTTACTTGCTGAGTCCCCACACTACACAAATGTTAAACTCCCAGGGGAGGGTATACATCATTACAGAGATGGCACACAGGTTTTTTCGAACAAGTGCAGGAAGGACTGTTGGTTAGAGATGCAGAAACAGGGCGTCCTGGCAGTTGTAGTCATGTTACTCTCTGTACTTCCCAACACTTGACAAGTGTTTAGTCTTACATATCTGTTGCCACACTACAGTTAGGTTGGCCCGTACATTTACATGTTGCCCTCAGGATGCAGGATGGCCAAGACGTTCTCCTCCCAGGGACAGAGTTGTGATGGGGCACTGGGAGGACCACCACCAGTCTCTGTGTGTTGCCTGGAGGCAACGCAACGCACCTTTCCCTCAGGTTGTTGTGCCTCTTTCTAATGTCCTACTCGGTGGTAGGGTGATACCTACAGCATTCACTCTTTTAACTATGCTTTGCTGCATTTCCATTTTCCTACTGGGAGGAGTATGCTGGGCACATAGGCTCCAAACAATTGTGGCTCTGCTCTAATGATTTCACCCACCATGACTCTCAACTCATCTTTAGAAAAACGGGGATTATCAGCACATGACATGGGTGTAAAATAAAGTGGGTGGAAGGGACTTACTTAAAAAAAGTAATACAGGGTGAAAATGGACAAAAGTGTGTGAAAGGTATTGAATTGGATTGTGAAAAAAGAGGTGCCCTTATTTGTCAATGATGTGAAAAACGGTGGGCTATGTTTTTTTTCTTGCAGTGGAGAAGCAAAGGATCATGGTCTGGGAAGGGTGTATTTTATGGTGTGTTTTACAGGTGTGTCCACTGGGCTGATATTTGGCAGCTATGTTGTTTTTGGATCCATGCAATGGGCACATGGATGTTGCTTTGCTGAATGAGTACTGTAGCGGACGACTGCCATGAGATGACCACCACAAGGAGACACCCTGATCGACCCAAGATTGCAGGGTGCTGCGCAGCTGGCGGGTAGCGACTTGTTTTGGCCATTCAGCCCAAATACATTGTAATACAGTGTTCTTGGGAAAGTTGGCACAGCGGTAAGTTTGGGACTACTGTCGTGGACGACAGCCAAACACGTAATCAGTCCTGAATTCTAAAAACCCATACTATAAAAGGAATAAAAGTAATAAAATACTCACTCCAACAACAAACCAAACAAGTTAAGTTAAAAATAGGTCAATTGAAACATAAACAATTTACTAAAAAACAAGAGCCAAAAGTAAATGTTTATGGAAGCTTCCCATTCAGCATCCATATTGACAGTGTCAATGGAATACAAAATAGATTCTGCTTCCGCAGATGACAGAACCACAAGAGCCTTGGTGAGTAGGTCAAATGTACAAACTTGGTTGGAGGCTTCAGCAGCCGCTGAGGTAGTAGCATCCGGTGCAGTGCCTGCAGTGGGTGCGCCAGAAGGAGAGACTCCTGAAGTTATAGCATCCATAGAATGGCTCATAGAAGGCATCCTGAAGCAATCGTAGTTTCATAGGACAACACCAAAAATGAACCCTTAAAGGGGACATCAGCACAGATAGTATTATTGTATTGCAGGACAGATTTCAAATGCACACTTGAAAGGACACCAAAGATGGCAGAACACAGGCTGCACACAGTAGAACCGTGCTGGTCGGAAAGACAAAGACCAATTGTCATTTAGTTCCTCCAGCAAAAGTATACCAAAGTACTGTATTATGGATTCATGACATAGCTGGGTATCCATTGTGGAGCAGAAAAAGTAGGATTAAAATACCACCACTTAGTATAACTCAAGTGGTATGCTTCTAAATACATTCGAAAACAGAGAGTGCAAACACTCCCAAAATAGTCTGGAAAGTGCTGGCAAACCTTAACCCAATCCCTTTAAAAAGTGAACAACATCCATGGAGTTAATGCCATTAAAAATGTGACTCATAAGTTCACAAAAATGTCATGGAAAGTTGGTGTTTTACAGCGACTGTATTTCAGAGGGCGACGCTGCATCTTGCAATTCAAAAGTTTCATAGGCAAATATAAGTGAAACGACTTTCTGAAACAATAGTGCTTTCAGTCGGCTCAGCTTGTCAAAGTTAACATTAATGGTCGGAATGGAAGGCCATAAGTTAACTACTCTAATCTCATGCATGGGAGCAAAAAATATGTTACCAAGCAGGTCACTATTTGAGAAACAGAAACTACATAAGTAACACCTGGTCTCATCCCACAACAGCCTTTATCATTCAGTATCAAGTGACTTCCATTTGAAAATAACTAAAACAGTGGATTAATCAGGGAAACTGGTACTCCCTTTAAGTTACAGGCCTGATTAGCCATGGACACATTAAATAGTCTGTGGAATGTCACAATGTCCCACACCTTGTGAATGAAACTCCACCCTAAAGCCCCATATCTGCCTATTGGAAATTATTTCAAGCATGAAGTGAACTAAAATGTGGAGTTTGGCAGTGAGATAACCTCATGGATTAGCCATACCTGTGATGGTGATTCTATTACTGTGAAAGGCAATTTTTGGTAGCTTCTCTACATTAAACTTTGTGTATGTAGCATCTTTCTTTGCCAAAATGTATTGTCTATATGTTAGGTTAAAAGGCAAGAACAACTCTGTTGTGTTCATGTGCACCCAGGGCACGCAGTTCATTTTAATAACTCGTAATGTCCAACTTAGCCGTATAATATATCTAAATATCTAAATTGACTTTGAACATGCTGTAAAAATGACGTGTCATTTTGTATGATGTCAATTGCATAAAACGCAAAGTTATTTAGTGCTTAAATACACATGGGTAATATATTCATTCTGTTATCAACAGCAAAAGCTTTTTCTAACTTATCGGATCTATTTGCCTTATATGCACAGCAGCTTACATTTGAGAAAGCTTCCAAATGTCATTGTAAATGGCATACAGGAATCTATTTGATCGTTGTGAGCTAGGACCTAATAAGAAATCCTGCAAATCTATTTCATCAGAAAAGAGAGACAGGTTCTCTTTTATGGCTGACAATGTGGAATGTTGTAACTATTGCTGACATAGTTTTTATACACTATAAGTAGTAACAATCCCTGTGTGCTGTGACTGGATATAGTGAAGATCCAGTCTGAGAGATTTAAAACTCTGTAAGGAGTTTAGAAAACATATATGACAACCATTTGTCTCCACTTGCCTCAATAACCACCCATTGGGACCTGAAAGCCTGGAGTTGAATGTACCATTTTATACTATGCCACTGAGCAGTTCTTCAATATAATTTACTACCTGTTGCCAATAGTCAATCCATGCAATTGAAGGGATACTGGGCACATTCATTTCTTTACGTTTTGCTAGACCTAGGCAAGAAGTCTGCTGCACCCTGTAAGTCAGAGCAATCATCTGTAGAGGAATTAAAGATGCTTTAAATAAGGCATCCATGGCCTGCACTTGCCAATCTTTTCTTCCCCAAACTGATGTTAAATCAATCATACCTTTCCAATTTTCATAGCCTTTAATAGCTTATTGGGAAACTAATGAATTTGAGTAAAATAATGTTATGTTGGTCAGCATATTTTCCTTGCTTTCGAAAGTGTTATTTTAAAATAATGAGATGCAGGATCTTATGTATCATGCCCAGAAAAATATGTGACTTTGCCTAAATATATTTATGAACTAACCACCGGTGGAGTTGGGCAAAATTCCTGTTGTGTATAATTAAAAAATGTGTATGGAGTGCTAGCTCCAAGTATGTCATGGCGTGCATAGTAATAGTAACAAAACATTTCACCATAATTGGGTGAGTTCACATACATATACTCACTTTCAAATGAAGTCTAATATTCCAGCTCAGAAATCATCCATTGTGACGTTAAAAACATATGGAATTTGAATTGTTTCTGTAGGACTAAAGATACTATTGGGGACCTTATCCCAATCAATCCCATCTGGAACTGGAACAGCAGAAATGTTCCCAACAGAAAGGTCTCTTCACACTTTGTGAAAAGACAAATGAGACCTTAGCTACTTGTTCCACAGTAGAACATTCTGGAAGATAAGGTCCATTTATAAGCAAGAAGAAAACAGTCACAAATCCAATTCACAGGAACCGAGAAAAGAAAGCAAGTATAATCCACAAATAGGACCATGGGTGGATCAGCTAGGTGTGTTTAAGCCAGTGAAGCAATTTGCATATACTATGAGGTGAAGTGGTAGAAGACTCAGAAGAGAATTTGTCAATGTCAACAAAATTTCCAGAAGCAGTCTGTGTGAAGACAGGAGACTCTGCAGGGGAAAGTCAACTGGTAGACACCTCCAAAGATGGTCGATCATAAACAATTCAGTTGCTTTGATTCGTTACAGTGAGAGGGGTCAGGGAACTACCTGGGAGTTCTCAATGCCTACTGTGTAAGACTGGCCATTTGACTCAATTTCACTTGCACAGTCCAGCTGTTAGGTGCTGGTTGCTCCCTCACTCCTTCCGTGACACTGTGTGTGAAAGGACACTCAGCTCGGAAGTCTTGGAGTTCCTCTAAGACAGTGACATGTTCATTCATGTCACAAGGTGTGTCTGACGCCACTGCACAAACACCATCAGGATCTGGGCACACATCTGGATGCCAAACAGGACTTCATATGGGATTTGGACACCCAAAGATCTTCTAGACCGATTATGTAATGCTCTTGGGACTCTATAAAGGTGGTGGATCCACCTGCGACCTGACCCCAATACTCTAGCTATTAAGGATTGACTTAAGTCTCAGCTCTTCCTCTCCACAATCAAATTTCCCTCAGGATGGTAAGGGGAGGAATAATAAACAATCACACCCAGGGTTCCCTACATGCTTTAAAGGCAAAAGCAGGGCCCTGGTCTAAGTGGAATGCAGCTATTGCATATGTCCAGATAAATACTTGCAAATCTTTAATAACAGTGTGAGCATTAGCCAATCGCTGTGGTCATGCAAAAAGGAATCTGGAGCTAGAATCTTCACCAAGTATAATTTATATTTGAATGGACACTTCAAATTTAGGGTGCTACAGTAGTCTATGTGTATGCACTGCAGCAGTCTGTTTGAGACTAGGAGTGGTGTCTGCAGTAGGCACTTGATTTAATTTGTTGGCAAACATTACTACTAAGGACATACTGCTTTGTCTCTTGGTACAGACCATGCCACCAATAACGTTTTTGTAGAGAACCTGTGGTTGCCACATCAACATGGGCAGATGTAACCCCCTCATGTGCAGTTCTAATTAATTCTAGCCTGCATCTTTGGTTGGAGATCACCCACCCACTGGAATGGTTACATAAGGAATGTTTGGGCACTTAAGTGGTAGGAATATTTTGCTGGATATGCTTTTGGTAATGGTGTGCTATTGCTTAAAGCATTAACAGCAGTTATCATTTCTTCATCCACCCTTGTGTGGGAATGAGTTATCATAGCTACAGTAGCAGTCTAAACTTCAGATTTGGTTGCCACATCAGCTAATGAATTCCCAACAAAGTGTATTCCAACAAGTTCATGACTTAATGCATGAACTACATGAGCCCCTACAACCTATCTTTAAGTTCTGCCACTTTCCCCAGAGCACTTTATGCTTGATAGTATTTCCTTTAGAGTCTCTGAATCCATTTAGGTTCTCATAAAGTAAGTTTTCATTAAAAGACTGGACTCAGTAATACGAATCACACACTAAAACAGTGGGGAATTCAGGATCTGTATGCTTCAGTGTGTCAGGATTCTTCAATTCGATTTCCTCAGAAGCAGAAGATAACTCCTCAGTCCCGACCCGAGCTACTCACAATTAATTTTAATCCTTCGTGCTGAGTACCCCGGAGAAGGAAAGGGGAATGGGATTGTAGAGAGACTGCTACAGAGATGATGAACGTCAGTACTCAGTCTGCCTCTTCACGTCTAAGATTGGATGCAGCACCTGCATGAGTCACAGTCGCAATTACTAGGGACATACAACATCAGTTTTACACTTTCTACTCTTAACACTTAATTCTCTTTAATTCTATTATTTCTTCACTCACCCTGAGTTCTCTGTAGCCTTGCTTCTCTCTATGAATGATAAGCTCTTCTTAAAAAATGCTTATTACTGATTCTGGAAGAACTTCTCAACCTTTGTTAGAGATTGGTTTTATGTTGCTATATATATATATATATATATATATATATATATATATATATATATATATATATATATATATACTTGGTGATAATGCGTTCTCCAAATCAGCTGATGTTAGGTGGTTTCTACTTTACATTAGAGAGTTCAATTACGTTTATTGCATTGGTAATTCTTGCTTGTGAAAGTTTGTTTCTTCTGTCTTATTTTGACTTCTGTCAATACTTGTATTTGTAAATGCTTATTTATTAAAGTTTGTTTCTTCTTTCTTACTTCGACATCTGTTGATAACTTGTATTTGTAAATGCTTGTTTATTAAAGTTAGTTTCTCCTTTCTTACTTCGATATCTGTCGATAACTTGTATTTGTAAATGCTTGTTTGTTAAAGTTCATTTCTCTTTTAAACTCTACTTTGGTTTATTACCGTTGCATTTGTAAATGCTTACTTGTTAACATTAATTTTTCTGTTAAACTCGGCCTTCGTTTATAACCTTGGTATTTGTAAATACTTGCTTGTTAAAGTTTGTTTTTCTTTTGACTTTGGTATCTTAAACAGGAACCTAGTAAACATAAGGCTTATTCATACATTAAACTCTGTAGCCTTGCCAAACCTCCACTGGAACGGTCTACTATCAAACTCCTAGAATAAACCTTGACAATATTTATCACGTTTTCTGTAAAATAGTCTTCAAGGGTAATTTTACCTCACAGGAGTTTCTGCTCTGAAGCGTGCTCTCTCTCCACACAGCTGATTCCTGTCAGACCTCCGTTGAAGTGAGAAGCTTCCAGCTGGTGAGCTCGTAACCTAGCAACCAACCGATTGCAAGACTAGAACTGTAACTAACCTTCAGGACTCACAACGGCCATCTTGAATCTTCTCTTCTTGATTCTTCCTTTGAAATAAACGCAAGATTACTCTGCAAACCTTCTTCCAGTTTGGGCTTTGCTGTCTCCACTGAGGATATCTCTTTGCTTTTCTCAAGCATTTCTTTGATTTGATTGGGCAAGTTTGTGTGGTCATGACACAGTGCCAGTATGAAAGCTTTAAGTTCAGCCAGCTGTGCAGTACAAATCCTATAGGGACTGCATAAAAGTTTGTTGAGGGTGGAATTCTCCATCCCTCATTACTCCATATACAGCTGTGCAAGCCGTAAAGTATTGGTGCTTGGTGTCTATAGCAGGCTGAATTGAACCATCAGTGTATATATATGATGTATTCATACTGATTAAGAGGCAAAATGTTAGCGGGCATGGGGTAGTCTTGTTCGTACTGGGTAATTTCTTGAGTTTGAAATGTAGGGTCAAAAACTTAATCTACGTCAGTTGCAGTCAAGGAAGTGGCCCATTGTATCAATCTGAGAGGTAAGGCTTTTGTGTTGGGAACAATGGCCTTTGTGACAGCCTCTAAGGCTAGGGTGGCAATTATACAATTTCCTTGAGCCAGTGGTCTTTCGTTTATGAAAGCCATCTGAACTGAAGTCAGTATTTTTTCAGTGGCGGTAAAACTCATTTTTGCATATGAATAGAAATATGTCTGTAGTGATCTGAAAATGAGTGTATGCTCTGGTGTCCAATGTTTACTGAACAATTCTGGACAAATTAAATCACACAGCTGTTTTATGCATTGTGCATAATCTGGGATATATGTTCTGCCAAAATTGAAAAAGCCTAACAAGGATTGTAGTTTTTCGTGGTATTTGGTGGTTGTATTTGGGTGCCCTTCTCAAGGAAATGTGGTGACAGGCTCTTAACTTCATTTGATAACTTATATCCTAAGATCAGGACAATGAGAAAAGCAATTTTTGTTTTCTTAAATTTGAATTTGTAGCTATGTTCAGCAAATCCCAAAACAATGTGATCTACTCTGGCTAGAAGACTATTTAAGTAATTGTCTGTAAAGAATATGTCATCGACATAGAACAATGCTTCTGGATCAATATTGTGCAATATTGATGTTAGACAGGCAGCAAACAGTGCAGGGCTGTTCTTATACCCGTGATGGAGCCGGAAATAATGGCTTTGTGAGCTGAGTGTGGAAAAAGCAGTTAGATATCTGTTTTCAGGTGCTATGTTTTGGCACAAAAAACTCATTTGAAACATCCAGGGTTGTTTTGCATTTTTTACGGGCAAGATTGTTCATTAAAGCTGCACTATGTGAATTTTATATTGCAAATGTGCATGTGTAGCTGTTCAAATGTCTATAATCTAAGAGCATTCTATGGGAATGATGTGATTTAGCTTTTGGAAATAAAGCATTATTCATAGGAGATACACATGGTTCAATTACTCACTGGTTCTCATGTGAGCTTTTGCTTCATGTTTTATTGCACTTGCGGGCTGGACCTTATGGGTATTACATGATAAGGTGAGTCCTAATCCCAGTCTACATGGTTGTGGTATAGTACAAGGGCTTGTGCAAGACTTTAATTATAGGCTTGTTTTACTTCTTCAGGAACCGGGACCAAGAAAGTTGGTAATATTTCCCAAGAGGGAGAGTGGTAACAAACTCTGCGGGCAAATCCTTTTCAGCCACTAAGCGTTAGTGTATCCCAGAAAATTACTTTAATTGTGCATTTTATGTCCCCCTCAACCTCTATATTCAATGTATATACTCTGTCTAGAGGGGTGGTTCGTCGATCTAGGGATTCAACTTCTATGTAGTCATTAGGTGCTTTTGCATCCAGAAACTCTTGAAGATTCTGGAGAACTATTGTGACCTCTGACGCACTGACTAGCAGAGTCACTACGCATGTCCTGTTCTGAAGTAATGTTCTCAGTATGTGCAGAATATTTAGCCAATATTCCCACAACCAACCTTCTTCTTTTTGAATTTGCATGTTTTGTGGAAGTTTCTCTTCCTTTTTTATGATGATGTCAGATGAGCGTTGTGAATCCCTTTTTGGTTTCACAAATACTTCTTATATGCCCTCTGACTGACCTGCTCTCTCAGCCCATTTGTTGGATGAGACCTGAAAGGAATGAGAAGGGTGTGTATCAGTGTACTCATACTTGTCAGATTTTTTCAAAGTTTCACAGTAACCTAAATATAAAACAATTTCAGAGCCCTCCGGCTGCAGAGATTCTCCTCTTGATTTAGTTTTCTCTTTATTGTTTTTTTCTCTATCTCACCATTTCTTAGACATCTCTGGTACTTGCTTGGTATTATCCTTTTCAGGATTATCTTTAAGCTGTGGCTTGTTTGGTCTGCTCCCTAGATTTGTCGTAGCCTATTGATGTATAGGTTTTTACAATAAATGTTCGTAATTTGTGCTCTTGATATAATAGTGGAACCTGTGTGAGGTGTTTGTGAACTGCCAGTGCTACTGCTTCCCATTTAATGTTTCCTAAAATAGTTGAAGAAACTGTGGCAACACTGGCAATCAGTTTAATCCACGTGCCCAGTACTAATTTTGTATCTGTTTTAACACATCTGGTAAAACAGCAAGAGATGGTGTACCATGAGTCATGGTATAAATTGCAGCAAAGACTGTAGCCCATGTGACACAGTCTTCAATTGAAGGTAGCATTCCAAGTGGCAACCACATTATGAGAATTCTATGTTCATCTTGAGGTCTTAAATGGAGAAACACTGCTTCAAGCTGGATTTTTCGCATTCCAGAATGGAATTTCCTCCTGTCTGCTGGGTACTTTACTCATAATAGACCTAATTGTTACTGGGTTAATCTCGGGCATGCCAATTCTGATTAGATAGCTTGAGCTGCCTTCACTGGGGAAGTTGTTAAGGTATGCATAACAAATTGTGTTACATGTTTAAATAATCCAACTAGATTATTGTATAAAGGCTGCAGGTCACCCACTGCTAGACTTTGTATGTTTGGACATGGTGTATAGCTAGCTAGGACTGGCTATGTGACCCCGTTATTGCTGAGGGAACCCAATCTAGCACTGTCTACAACATGTGGTACGGCACCTTGAAACCAATTCTGGTGTTCTGGAAATTTTAAGGGTATTTCCTAATGTTAATAAGGTCTGTAATGGCCTTGTACATTGGGAGCTTTGTATGTATGAAATGTATTTGCATATGCATTGACTGCAGCAAAAATGACCTATGAATTAACAACTTCAGTTTTGTATGCATTGTGTGCCTCGCCCTCGAAGATTACGTCTCCTCCCCCATCAGTTAGCCCATTTTGAATTAAATGTTGTGTAACAGAATGTCTGCAATTACCAAGAATTTTTATTGGATTCACTATTTTAATGTAGGGAATCCAGAGATGAAAAGTACTAAAGTGAGGTACCCTTTAAAGGTTCAAGCTTCAACAAACTAAAGACAAATATAGGTGCTTCCTATATTGCTGAGGAGGATTTGATCCCTACCGGATGTCTCCATAGTAAGGTGAAAAGAGCACCTTGGGCACACAAGAGAAAACTATTCAGGAGACCTGTTAAATAAATACCTGACCTATGTAGGTTGATGGCACCATGTTACATGGTTCCTACTAAGATAATAGGACTGCTAATTGGGATGGCAGAACTTCAGAATATGGTGGACTGAACTCTTCCAATCCATCAGAGACTGTCAGCCTAATTCCTTGCTAGCTCACAGTGCCTCCCCTGATCCCCTAACCTAGAGGAGTGGAACTTGATTATGGCAACTTAAATGTGACACTCTGACTCCTCATTGAAGTCATGGAAAAAGATCTTGCCCTTTTGTTGGATTACTCATCCATGCCCAGGCAAACACAAGGGAGATACGAGATAAGTTTTCAATACATTTATTGAAACAATTGTAATCTTGCTTAGAGAGAATGAGCTTCGATAATTAGGCAGATGAAACAAAGCACATTGACCAGCATTATGAACATGGTAAAGGTAATGAAGCTGTCTCCTGAATGGGTAACAAAAGCACTAGGATACTGAGTACTGTGTGTTTAGCATTAGATGGAATGTACTGTTTACATGTTGAGAAAAGGCTAACTAAAACAAGCAACTCCTACAATATATTCCTAGAATAATATCATGCAGGTGCAGTGAAGTCTGTAAAGGTCATTGCTAAAAGTGATGCAGCTAAAATATGAACAGTATGAAATACAAAAATTAAGCTAAGAAACAAGGCAACCAACTTGGGTCCAAGAGATCATCACAACACTTCTAGGACTATGCTCAGGACAGGTGTCCTCATGATCTTGAGGGTGAATAGGTGAGGTAATGCCTATCCATTACCTCTATCAGACACATGACCAGCTGCCCAAGAGCTCCCAGGGCTGGCTACCTGCTTATTTAGAACAGTTTTGGGGTGTGCAATTGCAGCCCACACTCATAAATCCATGCTATCTCACAATTACCCTCAGTCTTCCTTTCTACCTCCTGCACCCTCCTTGGATATGTGCTATGCTATTAGAAAATCTGAGGCACCACCTTACACCTTCCCTCTCTTCATCCCCTCTTTTCACATGTACATAACTACCGATCTGCACTCACTTTCTCTTACCACCCTTCATATCATTACTACATGTGTGTTTCACAGGAATTTTTATCTTTCCCTATCAGTACTTCACAGCTGTATGACTGTCTCTTCTTGACTCTTGGCCACCCAGTCAGGATCTCTTCACTTAAATATTTATAAGACTACAATGAAAATATCTTAAGCTTTTTCTCTGCCTGCTTGCTATCCATCTTGTTTCCTGTTTCCTCCTTGGGCACCACCTGTTTTATACTCTTTCATGTCAAGAATGTTGAGTCATAATGACTCCTCCATCTAACTTTCTCATTTTATCCAGTGTGGGCCTGACCTATAGGACAATTAGGCAGTGCCTGATGGGCTGGTTTTATAGGTCAGTGTGTCGCCTGGTTTTATGGGGGAATGTGGACCTCTTTTATGGCATTGTGGACCAATTGTTATTAAGATTTGCCTGCTATTGCCACAAGCATTGCCTGCAGCAAGCACAAATGAATCCAGTCACTGCTGCCGTGCAAAATTCCTATAGAGCTTGTCTTTACAAGTTGGAAACTGCCCTGATTTGTAAATATGGGATAGTTTTTTAGCTATTCAGTTCACTAGTAGAGGACACTTTTTTTGGTGCATGGGCATATGTTCTATCCCAGTCCAACCCCCGTTCTATCATGACAGTTGCTTGCATTTCTTGACTATTTTTTACCATCTGCAAAAGCTGTTTCCTTTTCACTTTCTCGTCTACTAAACCCATGAATCTCTCTCTTCTTTGTTCTGATTTAAGTAATGTTTTGCAACATTTCTATCAGGGGTGGTTCTTCCATTAAGGTGGAGAAGCATCGTCCCCCCTGCCAGCAGAGGCAAACGAAAAATGAAATGATAATAACACGTTTATTATTCTTTCATTTTTCATTAGGAGATGAGTCTTGTGGGTGAGGCCATAAAAACATTTGTGGAGGGCCAGCAGGAGTGGTGGGCACTGCTGTCAGTGTGCATGTCGATTTGGCCGGTGGTCTTAGGATGGCCAAACTGACATGCACATTGACATCTCTGCAACCCAGCTGCATTGCTGGGTGGAGAACAACAGCAGGCACAGGCTCCCAGTCCTGCTGGGAGCGCAAAATCAACCCGCTCCATCCAATTCTGATGCTGCCTGCATGAAAGCCACATCTGAGTTGGCCGTATAGGAGTCTGGGAACCTCACCCTGTGTGCACACACACATCAGAAGGGCAGTGTGCGACGAACGATGAAAGACAGGTAACATTTTTTCTTCTATTGTTACTTATTGCTCCCTTCCTCATATCCCCCCACCCCATTACATTTCCCTGGCTCTGGCTGCTACTGATTTCTATATTGGTTTAATCCACCACCAGACACTCCCTTCTTCTTTATCTCACTCGTGCAGATTATTTTTCATCTCAGCTTTCTCCCCTTATCAGTTTTGTCTGTCTTTCTCTTCATCCTTCTTTCCACATTTTGTATTTTCTATCATTTGTTCTCACTCAAAGTCTGTTGTAAAAAAATGCTTTGGTCTCTAAAAACGAGTGCCAGTGGGCTCCACCTGTAACCACCAGCTAAATGTAAACACTGCCTAGGTAGACACCATGCCCGAATGCGGACACCATACTAAAAACATAGAGTGACACTAAATGCAGACACAGAAAAACGATAGAAGGCATTATCACTGACAGAAAGGTAAAATAAGTTACCTTTGTGAAGCAACGTGTGTAGTGGCTGGTGAGAGCTTGTGTTAGCAGCAAGTCTCAGGTTGAAAAGCAGGCTATGAAAGCTAAGTCTTCCTGTCATCTGTGTTAGGTAAAAGCAACTGAAAACTACGGGCCAGAGACTAGATTGGGAAACAGAACACCTATTTCCCTGCAAGCTCTATGAAACAATGCTAAGGTGAAGCAAATATTAAACGAGCTTGTGTCTTGATCTGAGTTATTTATTTGAGAATGCCTCAACAGTGTTTTCAGGTAAAAGTTTTATTTATATTATTGGTAATTTGCAGGCCTAGCCACAATGACTACTCAGCGCACAGTGCTGTACATTAAGAGCAAATTAGAGAAATGAAAGTATTACTTCTTCTAGTGTGATGTTCATTTTCATTTTTAAGTTTATTCTCTTTAAGAGTATGATCCTTTGTTGCTGCCATGGGCATAGTGACTCTTAAAGTAGCAGTGCAATAATCTTTTGTATGGATAGACGGATGGTGGATGGAAGGATACGTAAATTCTAGTCGCAGTCATTGTTAGATCTGCATTTCCATGGGAAAGCATCTTTCTTTTGCTTGGAACTTCACTGCAGTGTCACAAATCTGAAAAAGAAAAATGAGGGATCCCAAAATGAATTTTTCTATTCATTTTTCCATAGTCATACAACTGTTTCCACCACTACTTTCTTGATGTGGTGGCAGCCATTCAGATCTTAGCATGAGATCTGCTGGCTCTGCGGATCCTCCAAGTTGTGAAATATACAAAGGTTTTATAGCCTTAATTTCTCCAAAACTACTAAATGGATTAACAGCAATTCACAAAAAGCACGCTTTCTTGACCAAAATCTTGTTTTCTGCCCAATTTAGTGTAATTCTTTTCAGAGGTTTTGGCTGTAGCTCTGTCTAAATGTCCTATGGAAAAATGAATGGGAAAATGCCTTTTGGGACTCCAACATTTCTTGACCCACGCTTTACCAGTCAGCCCAGAATTTTCCAGTTAAGAGCTGAGATCCAAGAACATTATTTTAGAAAGTTATGTGAAAGTTCACCAAACAGTGTCAAAGTTATTAGCAAGCCAAAAAATACTTTTAATGACCACCACTAGGTGGTATGTGTATGCATATCTATCTATCTACGGGGCACATTTAAGAGTCCCTAGTGCCTCCTTGCATCACATTAGCGTCATTTGTCTTTTGCCGCTAATGTGGCCCATCGAGGCCAAAATCGCAGCGTCAAATTTACAAAGTGATGCTATTGCCTCCTACTGTGCGCCATGGTGTGCAGTATTTTGGATAAGGCGCATAAATGGTGGCAGTAGGAGGGCGCAAGGGGCAGCAAGAAAATTGGCATTAAATGGAATGTAGCGCCACTTTTCGAAACCTCGCCTTATCTGTCTATCTATCCTATTTCAAATATTAAGATTTTGCTTTGTGGCCGACTATATCAAAGGCAGCAGAACATGCCTTTCTTTGTGCAGTTGGCAGTTCTTTTTCTGTTCTGATTTGTTCCAATTATACAATGAGCGGAATGTTGTGCAAGCATTTCCCAACTAACAATGGCTGCATCCACAATTCTCATAACCCCAATTTTAAGTAAAAACTCATTCTTGGACGAGCTTGCTCATTTGAAATGTTTTTCAGGCAACAGAGAGGCAGCATTGGAAAAGGATAACAAAAAAGTCGTCCTTGTCAGTATTTGATTGGCCAAAGGCCCGCTTGCAGATAATCGCGGAGTAATTGCAATGTAAAGAAAGGGGCTTCTGTCTGTATCCAAGCGGTTGCCTCGGGGTGAACTCCATTGCCATGAAAGTAGAAATGTTTTTATCGTCAATCCTTTCCTGGCACCTAGAATTATTTCCTTCATGTCTGATAGCGAGGACCGAGGGTGGTACTGTGCCCCAGGGCGGGGGGGGGATGGAGGGGATTGGTGGGAGGGGGGGTGCGGGGCGCTTTTTTTCTGCGCCCCACTCCCAGCTCCCAAACTTGTTGGCCGCCATGAACACCTGCCACTCAAATTCAGCTGCACGCAGTGGTAGAATGAAAGAGCAAATCAGCTTCGCATTCCACCGACTGCCCCCATCTCACCCACACATCCCTCCAACCATTTTGAAATATATAAACGTTGTTCGCAGTTCGTAGCGTGCACACGAGTGCGCACAGAGTTTATCAGGCCCGCTTGTTAAATGTGATGAATCTGCATTAGCATTTCTGCAGGGCAAATCACAGATAAACATGGAAATGGCTACAAAAATAAACGTCTCACACGGAAGATCGTGTTTAGAAACTCAGAAAGACATGAGAAGTGAGCTAATTCGATTTATCCACAAGAGAACTTTTACAGAGAATAATTTTACTTCTAAATCTAACAGTTATAATAGCAGCACGTTTTAGTTTAGTTTTGATAGTTGTAAGGTGTATTGATTTACAGGATCTCTCTGTCACAAATGAGTACTACTGTAGCACAACAAGATGAAACAAAGGGGTGTGTAGCAGGTTCATTTAAATAAAGAGGGCACTGCTCACAATAAGCCCCATTGACAAGATTGTTGACGTCAGTAAATGAGATTTACTCCCAGAAAAAGGTGTAACTGTCAAATGTATAACTTTGATGAGATTCAAAACGCTAGAAAAAAAGTTAATCCTTAGGAAACTCCAACATCATTCATATATCTTGGAGGCTTTAAGTAGCATTTATAAGGTATAGAAGAAAGGAGGGATTTGGTGACCACAATTTTCAATGTGATGTCTGGATCCTACTCTTGGCCTTACCTCATGGTGCGTTTGAGCCACAGATGGACAGAAACTGACAGGGTTTCAAACGTTTTGATAATTTTTTGTTATCTTTTTCATGTCTTGGGATCTCATTTTGTCTGGTGCAGGTATGTTTATGCAATATTCCAACACCTGGAATTGCCAATACTGGGGGTCTTTGTACTTCCTGGATGCGAGAAAACTGTGGTGTACTGACTTGCACCTTAAATAAACTTAATAATGGGGAGTTCAAACGTATTCAGACTTGTTTCCCACCAAAAACGTTAACCAGCTTTTCGATTGTAAAGTGTCCAAATGATTAGGGATGGAGGTTGGATGAGAAGTGGTAATTAGGGTTGCCATCTCACTGTTTCTATCAGCATGACCAGTATTTTTATGTCCTGGCCCACCGCTAAAATAATTATGAAAATCAGGTAAAGCCAATATTATTCTCCTTAACAGTACATTCTTAAAACAGTACATTTAAGAAACCAATTTCAAATGTTTTCTAGAGCTACCTTCATCATCCCTGATAATTAAAGTATACAAAGACAAAAAGGCTGTGCTAAAAATGAATACAAATAATTGTATATAAGTGCTATTTAAGTATAATCTCAGGGTCTTTGCAGAATTTCAAAATGTAAACAAATGCCCGGCATATTTCTCTGGGAAAGCTGGCAGTCCTAGTGATTAGAATGTGAAATTCCCACTACTGTCAAAATTCCTAATGAGATCTGTACTAGAAATGCTTTAAATGCTTTCATCTTGGCAGTAGAGTTTTTAAAATGAAAGGAAGTAAATTCCGGAGGGGTTGAATCTAACAACTAATATACCTACCCCCAGACAACGTGTCTTTGGTGGAATGGATGGAAAGGAGATTGAGGGATGGTGACTTTGGATGGCTGGCCAGCTTATATATCTGGAAGAGATGACAACGATTGATGGGATTCCTTCCTTGCAGTGTCTTTGAATAAAGCAAGTTTGAATCTGGTTCTGTCTTCCGAGAGTCTGTAATTCATCTGTATATTTATAACATTTCTTCACTTATTTTATTAATTCATTTAATTATTTGCAGCAATTGCATTTATATCAGAAATGTTTTACAATACAAGTGTAACAGTACATAATTATTAGATGGATAGTAATTTAACACAAAAACTGTAAATACAGGCAAAAGAGCGCTTCAGGTAGAAGAGTGTGTTCCTCACCTGAACCAGCAGTTTCAGGATGCGGTCTGGTGTTGGGAGCAGTTGTCTTAGTCTCAACTCAGGCATAATGGTGCTGTGTGGAGGGCTTGGAGTAGCTTGGCACATGGGAATGTCTGGCAGGCAGCGGGTGGGGGGTAGAGGCAGAGGTGTGCATGAGAGGAGCGTGGTGAAGCAGGTGCACCGCTTGGGGATTGAAAATGAGAGCGTGCATTCGTGCGAGGCCATGGTAATAAACATTGAAGAAAGACTAAGAGAAATTAGGAAACAGACATCAGAACACGCTCTAGAGCATATTGGCAGTTTGAAGGAAAGGACGTGCAATGTGGTTAACAAAATGCATGCAATTTCCAACCCCGATCGTCATAATTGATTCGGAGGAGGAATTAGATATACGTCAGAGAGGGTGCAACAAGGAACAAAAAATATTTCAGCAGTCAACTGTACAGGTGGACCATCAGGGCTTTTCAGAAGTGCAGCTGGTGCACAGATTATTCAGCCTTATGATATATAAAGTGCAGAGATGGACTGTAGACAATCATGTTATGTTGCCCGCACAGGTTCAGTCAGATTATGATCAGGATTTTGGTGGACCTCTTGAGGTTTAGGTAGGTCAGGATTTTGTGGAGAATTATTTTCTTAACAAAGGGTATCAATTACAGTCAGGTCAGCAGCTTAGTGGTCAGGTGCAGCACAGGGCGGCTGGGTTAATGGCAGGGCGTGACAGCTCTGTTGGACTGAGCGGCTCAAGGGAACAGACCACAGCAACACGTACAATGGTGAGTACTGCAGAATTAGATTTATCAGCAAGGTTAGGGACACCCTTAAAACGCCGGTAAGAAAGGAGAGCTGTTTCTGGAGTGAGTAGCCTGACTTCGAGGGATTTGGCTGGAGCAGCGCTGGAATCAGGGCACAGAGAAATATTGGAAAAACCATCCAGCAGCCGGAGCACTGATGTTTTTGGTGGCTGTTTTGACATGTAGGAAGAGATGCTGGATTATGAGGATGAACAGGATATTGATGAGGGTGAAATTATGGATGATTTTGTGGGCACTAAGATGGGATATAAAACAACTGAGAAGAGAGTGTTGGTATCTAATGAAGAACGGAGTATTGGTGTCTTGCAGAAAGCGGTCCCAAGATGGACCAGTGCTATCGAACAGTTGGAATTGAAAGTTGTTTCCCGGCAGGCGGATACATCCCCAGAGGGGAGAAGAAAAGGGTCTTGGGAATGAATGGGGATTAAAAAAAGGTACTCCATTTAGTTTCTGTTGCAGTGGGGACTAGCCCTGGTACGCCATCTGCAAAAGGGTTGGTGAGTTTAGGCGGTAAGGATATATCCATTCAGACAAATGCTGAAGGGTCACAGAAGTGGCAGATGACAAGTTGGACTTGGTCGTTCTTGGACAATGGAGGTTCCAGTGCAGAATTGTAAATGGGAATTCGTTGATGTTTTCAAGCTATTGCAAAGAGAGGTTGAAACCAAATATAGTTCTAAAGAGGAAGAGTGGAAATTAGCTAAGAGGACTAAGGTACCTACTACAATTGAAAACTTGACGTCTGGTTTCCTTATCTTTGCAAGTGTGTATTGCGAACGGCATCCTGTATCTCTTTTTTCAAATAAATGTATGGGGTCCGTAGGGTTCAAGTGGATTATGGAGCTTTTGGTTGGTTTAGGAATGATGACGAATTTAGAGCCAGGATGGCTTTATTTCCAGAGAAAGAATGGGGGAGGGGGTATTGACAATGAATTATGGATGCAGTGGCTTAGGAATTCCAAGAATGTTCCAGTTGAACACACAGCTAGTGGTCTTCCCCTACAATATAAACACTTTCAGGGTCACCCCACCAAAGTTGGGGTGGGCAGCTTTCCAAGATGTCAGTTTTCTCTGAATGGATCATGCTGGTCTTTCAACAGAGAATCATGCACCCGCCTCCAGTGCAAATTCATGTATGACTGCTCAAACTGTGGAGATAGGCACCCACTGGTGTAGTGTTTCAAGGGGGTACAATGGGGATGCCAGGCCAATGCAGGCAAAGGTGAGGATAGGAGAGGGGGTCAGATTCAGCAAGTGGTGGGGTAAGGGCCGTACTCCTATTAAGTTTGATATTTTAGCCTATTGGTTACAGTTTTATCCTCTAGAAGAGGATGCTAAGGTATTGTACTGGAGTTTTTCAGAAGATTTGTGTTTGTGTTATCAAGGTCCCATGGTACACAGATGGGCCAAGAATTTGAAATCTCCTGTTGAAAACCCAGATGTAGTGAGACATAAGCTTAAAAAGGAGTTGGAGTGTAGAAGAATTGTTGGGCCCTTTGATTTTTGATCTTTTACCGACTTAACCATTTCACTTCTAGGATTGTTCCCATGAAACAACAATGAGAGTTTGGGCTTATTCACCATTTGTCTTGGCCTGTGTGGGAATCTATAAATGATTTAATTGCACAGGAGGATTCTATAGTTCATTATGTATCAGTTGGTGAGGCTATTAAGTTGGTGAGCGCTTGTAAAATAGGGGCAGAGATGGCGAAGTATCACATTCAGGCCCTCATTATGAGCACGGTGGGAAAGACCGCACTGCAGGAGGTGGCAGTAACTACCGTCAACAGTCAGGCGCTCTGGGCCACCAAATAATGAAGCACATGAAAAACAGGGAACCTGAAAAACAGCCAGCAGAGGATTGCCGACAATGACGGAATAGGCCGCCCACAGACCGACAGAAAGGCCCAACTCCCCCAACAAATAATGAAGCACTAGACCGCCGTCAGTTCCGGGGCGGGAACCACTGCCACGCAAAGCCAGGTGGAAATGAACCAAAGAAAAGGAAACATTCACCGGAGGCTCACACAGCACGCCGAAGCAGACATGGAGAGAGAATTGCAAATCATGCCAGTCCTGCTCCTTGCCATATACCTCCACGACCGAGACCGCTGATGAAGACGACAACGGTAAGTACCGCAACCTACTAAACAAGGGAAGAAAGGGCACAGTTACATACCCACCCACTCCACCCACCCTGCAACGCACCTACAACCCCTCACAACAGCACAAGCCATACACCCCAGAGCCAGAGGTACTTACCCGACACAAGTCAAATGAAACCTGCCCAAAGTACACACGTGCACAACACCCCCCAACAATGAAACGAGTAACCACTGATCCAGAGTGTGTCAACACCAACACTGGCCACACAAACTTTATTAATGCTCCAGGAGCAAAAGAACGTCTACATTGGGCCAATGGCCAGTCCATAGCTAAAAGGCTGATGGGCCCAAGTGGCCCCAACTTGACTCCCACATGTACACATGGTAATACACCATAAAGGGGCATCAGTGGGGCAGCCAGGCACCTCAGGGAAGAGGGGCAGGAGGGTGCAGGGGTGGGGACTTATGTCTGGGAGGGGGGCTTGGGCTTACCTTTGGGAGGTGGAGGGGGTTTGGTTTTTTGTCTTGGAAGGTGGGGGAGTGGCCTTGGACTGGGGTGCAGCAGATGTACCTGGGCCAGCACGGGGCCTCTTGCTCACAGGGGAAGGTGCACAGGAATGGGAAGGGCAGACTTGGACATGGGAGGAGTGGACAGGGCAAGGAGGTGGGCACGTTTAGGGACGAGACGGGGTGGGCCAGTGTGTTCAAAAAGGTCTACATGGGATAGGATAGTTTCTTAGGGGCAATCAGGGTGGACCTGGAGGAAGGTGTGGAAGTGGACAGAGAGGGAGTGGTCGTAACAGGTGTAGGTGTGCGTGACGTGGGTGCAGGTGACTGTACTGTATGCTGAGGTGTGGTAGATGTGTGTTGGGTGGGTGTCTGGGAACGTTTGAGTATCTTGGGAGGTGGGAGGGTGGACACAGTGGGACAAGACAGGCTGCCAGTGTAAATGGATGTTGTCAGGGTGTCTGCAGGACTGGTGAGTGTGCTGCATGTGACAGTCAATGTTGTTATGGTGAGTGCAGGTGTGGTGTCTGGGGTGCATGACTGGATGTCTGATGTTGTGGTAACTGCAAGAATGGGGCCAGAAACACTGAATGAAGGTGTAGTGCCTGTGAGTGTGCATGTAGAGGTTACAGACAGGGAGGCGGGAGAGGTGGACACACTGGGGAAAGTGGATATTGGTGTGTGTGCCTTTGTGTGTTAGCTGTGTGTATGCCTGTGGTGGGAAGTGTGGTGCTTGTGTTTCACTGTGTGCCTCTTGTGTGTTGAGGTGTGTGCATGGCTGTCAGAATCTGTGCTTGGGATGGGTGAAGGGAGTGGGGTGCTGGAAGGGGTGGAGGTGCTGGGAGGGGGGGGCGGAAAGACCAGGGACACTGGCTGCCGTCAAAGAGGAGGTGTCAGGAATAAGGCAATGCGCGGTCCAGGTCTTGCCCGAAACTCCGCTGCGTGTCTCTACAGTGCTTTCTGTGCACCACTTGTCATCCCCTCTGGCTCCAAAGGTGGCCATCAGCGTCATCTGCTCTGTGGCAAAGCACATAGAGCTGCAGGTTCAGGACATTGGTAGATAAGATGCACTTATCAGTGCTATTCCATGAAGGTACTACAATTCCCATGTTTCTAGAGGCAGCAGCCATCTTGGGGCGTGGCAGGCCTATAAAGCCCACCCACACCCACGCACGTTGCTCACTATTTTGAAGACTTCGATGCAGTCAAACCTCGTGGGGGTTTCTTCGAAGAAGAGCAGAGTTCCTGAATGGCAGAGTGGCATCCAACTGAAGTATCCTTGTTTCCATGGTGCTTTTAAAAATGAGTAGGTTGTACTCGTAGCGGTAAGGCCTTGATGAATCCAATTTTGGAGGAAGTCGTTATTTCCAAAGGTAAAGCGCCCCTTAGCACAACGAGCAAAGCGTTTTCAGTTTCCAGAGTACAGCAGACTTGGCATAATGAACAAAGGCGTTTCAGAGCACAGGTGTAAAGTGCTCTTTGCACAGCAATTCAAGCGTTTCAGTTCACAGATATAAAGCGCTCTAGGCACAGCAATTCAATCGCTTTCGTTCACAGATGTAAAGCGCTCTAGGGACGGAAATTCAAGTGCTTCAGTTCACAGATGTAAAGCCCTCTTGACACGGCAATTCAAGCACTTCAGTTCACTGATGCAAAGCGTCCTTGGCACGGCAATTCAAGTGCTTCAGTTCACAGAGGTAAAGCGCTCTTGGCATGACAATTCAAGCACTTCAGTTCACAGATGTAAAGCGTCCTTGGCACGGCAATTCAAGCACTTCAGTTCACAGAGGTAAAGCGCTCTTGGCATGACAATTCAAGCGCTCGAGTTCACAGATGTAAAGCGCTCTTGGCACAACAATTCAAGCGCTTCAGTTCGCAGTTGTAAAGCGCTCTTGGCACGGCAATTCAAGTGCTTCAATCCACAGGTTTAAAGCGCTCTTGGCACGACAATCACATCACTTTAATTCACAGGAGTAAGAGGTTCTTGGCACAACAATGAAAGTGATTTAGGCCACTTGAGTAAAAGCGCCCCCTTAGCATAATGAGCGTAGCGCTTTAAGGCAAGACACGTAAAAGCGTTCCTGGTATTATTAAATAAAGTGCTTCAAGTTCAATGAGTAAAACGTTTTGACCTATATTGTAGTGAATGTGAAAGTATTTCTGGAGATAAGCAAATCATAGTTTTCATTGTTCTTTGAAAAGCTTAAGATGTGAAAAGCATATTTAATTCTTTGAGATTTTCTAAGTCATGATCAAAGGTTTATGTTGTGAATGCATAGATATTACAAGATTGCTATTCTGAGTATAATCATAGTCCAAAGCTCTTGCCATCTCTTGATTCTGAGGTCATAGTTTACTCGTGTTCCATGTTTCAAAGAAGGGGCTTTGCCCTCATTTCAAAAGGGGTCTCCATCTGATATCTTGGAGCTGCATTTAGTCAAGAGTCTATTGATGAGTTACATTTCTATGAATGAGTAAATGCATATTTGTTCTAACCTTTACTTTTCAGATCTCTCTCCCTGCTGTTCCCTACCCTAATTCCCTTCCCCCGACTGGCTTCATCATAACTCTGTGCTATAATAGCCTTCTGAGTTGGTGATGCCGGAAGGTGGGCCTTTTGTTCAGTGACGTGCAGATCCCGCAGAAAGGACACTGTGACAGGAGGCCAGAGCCTGAAAAGATCTCTGTAGGTGGGCATTGGTCTGCTGTACCTGTGATGCGAGCCCATGAATGGCATTGACAATGGTTGTCTGACTTACGGAGATGGTCCTCAGGAGGTCAATAGCCTCCTCCGTGAGGGCAGAAAGGCTGACTTGGGCAGGGGATGAGGTACCTGGGGTGAAGGAGACGCCCAACCTTCTGGGTGAGCAGGCATGGGCAACTGGATGGGGAGCAACTGGGAGGGCAGTGATGGTATGGGGGTGGTGGATGATGACAAAGAATGGGTGGGCCCACTTGGGTCCACCACCACCACGGATCTCCCATCAGAGGAGGTGTCAGAATCACTCCATTCAGTGGTAGTTGCCTTCCCTGTGGTACTCCCCTCGCCCTCCAACCCACTGGTCCACTTGGTGTCACTCGACTCTGCCTCCTTGGAACCATGGCCACTGCATCCCCACTCACTGGTGCCACTGCTCCCTCGCCAGATGATTCTGATGTACACAGACAACAGGGGTGGGGAGACAAAACAGGAGAGACATTTGTAAATAGATAAATGGATGTACATAACTGGTTCACACATACTCCCACTCAGCAAATATACCACCAGCCAGCACCTACAGATATACTCATGGATATGCCCCTGACTATTGGCCACAACCCTGATATATATCCATCTCCAACATCACAGAAGGACCGGAAGAACTGCAGACCTGTCCCTTATCATCTAACTGCCCATGGGGGCCACTATGCCAAATGACATCTGTCAGAGTCCCTGCCACTAGACAGCATACCTACTACAGCACTCTCAGACATACATCAAGGAGGCATACAATGGTCTCTGTACTCACCCCTTTGTGTCTTCTGTGCAGCCTTCAAGTGCCCAAACAAGTCTGGATACGCCACCACCAGAATGCGGCACATTAGGGGGATCAGTGCCCGACGGGCACCCCTTCGTCATTGGGCGGACTTTCCCAGTTGGGCCTCGCAGGTCTTCCTGGCCCAGCGCTGCAGGTCCTCCCACCACTTCCTGCAGTGGGTGCTCCGTCGATTGTAGACACCCAGGGTCCGCACCTCCCTGGCGACGGCCTGCCAAAGTCCCCTCTTCTGATGGGTGCTGACCGGTAGGGGACATGCAGAAAAATGACACAGAGGTCAGACAATGCCCATTTGATACAGCTGGCTATAAGTCCCCCATGGGACAGACACTTAAACAGCAATACAGCACCTCACACACGCAGTATGTCATGCATTCCACGGCTGTACAGTGTCAAATTGTGCACACATGTTTACAGCCATCTACCACCATTTCACACAACCATGCACCCCAATCCACCTACTCACCTGTATCTCTGGTCGACCATAGAGCTTGGCGTACAGGGGTAGGACCCCGTCCACCAGCTTCTCCAGTTCCTCGTGGTGAAGTCTGGAGACCTTTCCCCTGCCACTCGTGCCATTTCCAGGACCAGGGTCAGGACACAGCAGCACCCTCAGTGGAGTACTTGCATGCACGTAATTCAGTCAAGTGAAGTTTGGGTGACGAGATAGCGTATACTACGCAGTAGTGTGCCCCGTCAACGCCGGCAGCGATCATGATAGGCCCATATTCCCCATTGACAACCGTGTTAACCAATAAATGGGTGCACGGCGGTGAACACCGCCTTATGCCATTACAACAACCACTAGCGATATGAGGTCACTTCCACTGCTACATATCTGGATTACTCGGGGCAGACATTTTGCACACTACTACGCAGTTATTAATTTCTCATTGGCCCCATGCAGACCATATGGACCCTATCCCCCAAATGCATGGCCAAAAGATAATTTACTCACCCCAACAGTCCAGATGTATCAGTGAGGACATGGCACTCCAGTTTAACATCCTATAATGCATATGTGTCATCGACTTGTTTGCCAGCAGTGCTGAATACTCAACATGTTGGGAAGATGAATATGTGTCCCTCACATGTGTTCTCTACCCCTCCCATGTACAGACCCATGTGGCGAGGGAGGGCCCCATCGGTGTACAGACCACTTGTTGATTTGGAGACCATGGTAGAGGGTAACATCATCATCAATTACAGACTCACTCGAGCTACTATTCATGAACTTTGTGCATTACTGGATCCAGTACTGAGACCAGCTAATCGTAATCAGCATGCCATTCCTACTGAAGTACAAGTGCTCTCTGCACTCCATTTCCTGGCCATGGGCTCATTTCAGGTGACAGTGGGCATGGGTGCTGGTGTTTCACAGCCAATGTTCTGCCTCATACTGTCCAGATTCCTGAATGCATTTGTATGACACCTGCAGTCATATGTGAGGTTTCTCCAAAGTGCTGAATGACCTGCCATCAAGTCAGACTTTTATGCCTTTGCCAACATCCCTCATGTGATAGGTGTCATCGATGGCACCCACATAGCTCTCATCCCCCCAAGAGTAAGTGAACAGGTATGGTATACAGAAACAGGAAAAACTTTCACTCTATGAACATTCATTTGGTATGTACTGCAGACCAGTACATCTCATGTGTGAATGCCATGTTCCCGGGATCAGTCCATGATTCCTTTGTGCTGAGGAACAGCAGTGTGCCACACATGATGGAACAACTACATGGGGAAAGAGGATGGATCATAGGTAAGTGGGTCTGACACATTTTCTACACATAGCTGACAGCCAGCCTGTATGAAACTGAGGGCTGTTAGTCACAGTCCTGTTTTGCCCACTTTTGCAGGTGATTCTGGGTACCCCAACATGCATTGGCTCCTGACACCAGTGAGGAATCCTAGGACAGATGCAGAGAGGAATTACAATGATGCCCATGGGCGTACTAGGAGGGTGATAGTGCGCACAACAGGTCTCCTGAAGGCTAGAGTCAGTTTTTGTATGTAGAGTCAGTTGCCTCCATATTTCTGGAGGATCCCTGACCTATGGCCCTGAAAAGGCGTGTAGAATTGCGGAGGCCTTCTGCATGCTGCACAATGTGGCTGTGAGGAAATCCATTCCCCTCTTGGAGGAGGAGGGTGCTGCATATCCAGACCAGCTTCCTCTAAGAGGGGATGAGAGTGAAGGTGATGATGAAGTGGGGGAAGATGTACATTCCAGGAACCAACTGATCCAACTATACTTCCAGTGACTAAGATGTACTATTTGCTGCTTTTGTTGCCTTTGCTGCATACTGTCGGTATGACTTAACCTCTATGTGGGTGTTCGGTCAATAGACATTTTCACTGTAACAAGGTTTGCATGTGACATGTGACATGATGAACAACTTGTTAGACATTTCTGTTGACACCACCCCATGTTGTGCATGGGATGCCATTCCTGCAATAAAGGTATGATTATATGATTACAATGACAATTGCATTCACAGTTCGATTTGATTCAACATACTGACAGGGGACATTGACATTGGTGTACATGTGTTTTATTAGGTGTCAGGGATGCCAGGGTGTTCTTTACAGTGATGGGAGTGGGCTGCTGGTGGATGTCCATACTGGCTACATGGGTTCAGCGATTGTTGGCAGTGGTAATCTGTCCATCTGTATTTAACATGTTGAGCTGATATTGCACGGTGAGGATGGCGATTGAGTGGCACACTTGGGGGACAGTTCGTGTCACAGTCAGTTCTTTGAGGGTGCCTTGGTCTTGGCAGGTGTTCCAGTGCTATGTCTGGGCCTGAGGGACCGTTTGGGTGCCTAGTGTTGGCCTGTACAGGTAGAGGTGCTGGTCTCCTGTGTGTCCTTAGCTAGTGGCACGACTTCAGTTGCTGTTGCTGCTGTTTATGGCTGGTCTGTATCTTGGTCTGTGGTAGGGGATTCCTGGTCTGTGGGGGTCACAGGCTGTGTTGGGAAGTGGTGCAGCAGCACCCCTGCAATAGTGGCCATGGTGGAATTGAGCTGTTTCCACTTCTCCATGGCCTCCTGGTGGTATGCTATCTACAGCCTTTGATTCTGCTCCATGGTGGCCACGATCTGGCCCATCCTGTCCTGGGTATGGTGGTATGCTCCCAGGACCTCAGAGATGACCTCTTGGGCTGCAGCATCCATCCTTTGGCCTCCCCCCTGGACCACTGTTGCCTTCCCACTGGGCCTAGCCCCCTGTGCCTGTGTCCCCTGCACAGGTCTGGCGGTGCCACTTGTATTGGGGCCATCGTCTTCCTGCATGTGAGTTGGTGGTGACTGTGGCCTCTGTCCTTGTGTTCCACCAGTCTGTGGCCTGGATACACAGGTGTGGGGCCGGTTGCCCGGAGCTGATGTTGGTAGCTGAGTGGAAGGGTGTCAGTGGTGTCCTGGGTGGGGCTGCTGAATGGTGACAGCCCAGGACTGTGTGAAGGGCCAGGATTTTCCTCACTGTCCAGAGTTCCCTCTCCAGTGTCCTGAGTGGTGCCTCTGTCTCCATGTGGGCCACTGCCACTCCTTGTCCTGTCCGTCAGGTTGGCATGGATGGTGGTACCTATTGGGGGGAATGGACATGTATGTTAGAATTGCAAAATCAGATGGGGTGCACAGGGCAGGCCTATTTTGTGTAGGGCTTCCACTGGTGGGCCATGCAGGGTGCTTTTGTGAGGTTGCCATTGCATTTTGCTTGGGATGTGGAGGTGCATTGTGGGTGGTGTAGTGGCATTGTGATGCCTTGCAAGTAGGTGGCTGTGCACAGTGGGAGGGATGTGGGCCTGTTGGTGGGTTTGTGGGCATGCAGGGTGACTGGATTTAGTTATTGTGGCCTGGGGGTAATGGTCCTGGTGGTAGTTGAAGGGGTAGGGTGGTGCATGCATTCAAGGTGTGGTGGATATGGGGTAATTGTGGATGACTTACCCAAGTCCATTCCTCCAGTGAGACCAGTGAGGCCCTCAGGGTGCATGATGGCCAGCACCTTTTCCTCCCAGTCAGTGTAGTCGGTGGTGTTGGTAGGGGTCCTCCCGCAGTCTTCTAGACAGCAATGTTGTGCCTGGATGCCATGGACCTTACCTTCCTACGCAGGTTGTTCCATCTCTTGTGGATGTCGTCCCTCGTGCGTGGAAGGCTTCCCACTGCATTGACCTTGTTGACAATGGTCTGCCATAACTCCATCTTCCTGGCGATTGGTGTGTGCTGGACCTGTGCCCCGAATATTTGTGGCTTAACCTTCAGTATCTCATCCACCAAGGTCCTTAGCTCCCTTTCTGTGAAGCGTGGGCGCTTGAGGGGTGCCATGGTGTGTGTTGTGGGTGGTGTGTTGTGTGGATATTGGTGAGGGTGCTGTTGTGTGGTTGGGTGTGTGAGTCGTGTGATGTGGCACTCAGTGTCTGCCTATAGTGTTGCCCGTCTGGCTTCTCCTATTGGCAATGCAAAGGAATGTTGGGTGTGTCTGTGTGTGTTTTATGGTGTTGTGGATGTGTGTCAGGTGTGTGGCTTTCAAACTTGCCAATGTGTGCATTTCGTACTGTTGGGTCCACTTGCTGGCCGTGGCGGTCTGTACAGCCAATAGTCGTTCGACATCCACTAACCACCGCAGTGATTTCTGCATCATTATTTGGAGGGCGGGGAATTGTGTGCTCGGCGGTGGCGGGGTGGGATGTGCAGCTTTTTCTCTGACAAGTCCCTGGAGGTGACCGGTGGTAGGAACATTTTTGGCAGATTCTGTTTTTTACATCTTCATATGGCGGGTTTCTGTTCACCGCCAATGGCGGAATTATGTTCACCGTTGACACGGCGGGAGACGGTGTTTACTGCCATGTTCATAATGACCCCCTCAGTCTGCATTTAGATTTATTGCCTGTGCATCCTAATAATTTTTCTCTTTTAGGCTTACAGTTTGACGATATGATATTTGTTGATAGGATGTTGCCTACGGGGTGTTCAGTTTCTTATTCTCTTTTTGAAACTTTTAGTTGTTTTTTGCATTGTTTTTTTCAGTACAGGAGTGTTTTTGGTCAGGTGACACATTACTTAGATGACTTTTTTTCTGGTAGGGTGGGCTGGGTCCACCAGCTGAGAGGTTTGGCAAGCTTTCAGATGGCCATGGAAGTTTTGGGGGTTCCACTGGTAAAGGATAAGACGAAAGGTCCATCTACCTGTATTACATTTTTGGGTATAGAATTTGACTATTTCAGCATGTGAGACTGCCAGTTGATAAAGTTAATAAGTTGATTTCTTTGTTGGATGAGGCTGTGACCAAACCTAAGCTGTAGTTACGACAGGTGCAAGCCTTAGTGGGACATTTAAATTTTGCCTTTCGAGTGGTGAGGATTTGAAGCGCATTTTGTAGGCGACCTGGTTTCGCAATAAAAGGTGCAGTTTTGCCACGCCAACTTATTAGACTTAAAGCCAGTAACAAAGCAGATTTACCAATGTGGATTTAATTTCAATAGAGTGACAATGTTAGCAGTCGATGATGATTGGTTGTGGCAAGTGCATTTTTTTCTGATGGCTCTGTAGCACATGGTTTTGGGTGTGGTCATTGGGCGGCTGAAAGTTGGCTTGAGTCTTGATGGGCAGCAAGTCATAGTATTGCTTTTATGGAGTTTGGGGTGACAAATTGGGTAATAGGTGCGTGTTGTTTAATGTTGATAATCAAACAATGGTCCATTTGGTCAATTTGCAGAAGGCGCGTGATGAGAAAGTTTTGAAGTTGTCAAGGCTCTTTTTGCTAAATTGTTTGAAATGCAACATTTCATTTAAAGCAAGATTTGTTCACGGATGTGAATAATGATATCGCTGGCCTGCTATCTCGTTCACAGTGCCAGAGATTCAGTGGACTGGTAACTGGGAATGGATGTTCAGAAAACGCCTCTGCCACAGGATCTTTGGGAGCTGGGAATCTGAGGATATTACAGCTGATTAGGCAATCCATAGCTCTGACCACTCAGAAGGCTTATGATAAGGCCTCATTTGAATCAGTTAAGTCAAGTACAGTTAGGAGATGGGAAGGTCTTTCTATGCTATGGCAAAGGCATGATGATGCAGTTTGCTTCATTAAGGGCCAGATTGATCTGGGATTGGCTGTGGTTACGATTTCTGGGAAGATGTCAGGTATTTCATTTTATGGTACGTATTACTGGGGTTATGACTCAATGGAAGGTGAGCTCTGTACAAGAATTGTTTCCGGTTGGGCTAGGGAGGAGGGAGCAAGGGTTGACAGAAGGCGCCATATTACTGTTCAGTTGTTAAGAGATATTTTGGGCACTCTAGGCAGGATTTGCTTTTCTCCCTGAGAGGGTGTGCTTTTTTCCATATGCTTATCTTGGTTGTATCATGGGGCACTGAGAGTTTCTGAGTTGCTGGGTCAAAAGTTGGTGGAGGTTTGCGACGTTGTCACATAAGTATTCCAGATGAAGGAGTCAAATTATGGATGGTTTTGTCAAAAACTGACAAGTTGGGCAGGGGTCAAGAAATTATTTTAAGGTGAAATTTTCAGTCTGATTGTCCAATGCAGTGTTGGGTTTCATTTTCTACTTTCCTTTTATTTTATGTTGGTGAATAGGTGCTTACACATGAGATTGGTTCTGGGTTAACTTCTTTTCGGCTCCTTGCTGTTTTAAGGGAACCACTTGGTAAGATGGGCATATCTCCTAAGGTATAAAGGACACATTCATTCCACATAGGCACAGCTACGGGCAGGTAACAATGATAAAATGATTATGGATCTTGGGTATTAGAGGACAGAGTTCTTTAAGCAATATTTTAGACCGAGTAATTCAGCTAGTTTATATGCTTATGTAATCTTGTTTGGGATGTTGTTTTCCTTGGTTAATTTTCTCTTTCTTTTCAGCTTGTGTGGCGGGTCCTGACAGTTCCGGTTCCTCAGTTTGGATTGCGGGGCACTCTTTTGTTTGTTGGGCAGTCAAGGAGGCTGAGACACATTGGGACAGATTTGAGAGCCCCTAGCACCATGTATCGCCACATTGTCGTCATTTATTTATGCTAATGTGGAGATATTCTGTCAAAAAATGCTGCACCATATTTACAAAGTGGTGCAATGCATACATTGCACCACTTTGTAATCATTTGCACCACATTATGCATGCACCATGCATAATGTATGCAAAGGGGGCGTTCCCCCTTTAGGAAGACCACAAAAATGGGGCAGTGGAATCTAAGAGATCTTTTGTAACTAATTTTAACGCCTGCTCTGTGCAGGCGTTAAAATGGGGCACACCATTGGTAACAGCGGGCCTCTATGTACTGTTAAGTGTTATCACCGAAATTTTGGTGCCAACCCTAAACATCAATAGTGTCAAATATTGTGACACTATTGCACCCTACCCTGCACCATGGTGCCCTGTATTTTAAATACGACGCACATATGGTGCGGTAGGGGGGCACTATGTGGGGCAAGAAAAGTGGTGCTGTACTGGATGTAACACCACTTTTCTTAAATCTACCCCATTGTTTTGGTCATCAGTTAGGTATTGATGGTGCCAGAGTAAAAATCTGGTTGGGGGAGTGGGATGAGATGTGGTGAACTATTGGGAGAGCTTTCAAAGAAAATTGGCGCTCAGGTTTTTTGTCCTGATTTGTAAGCATTGCATCTAGGTGAGTACGATTTGGTCTCATAGTCAGGTATTGGTTTTTTGAAAGTTATGAAATTGGATTTATTCAGGCTACAAGTCAGGTGGTCTGGAACACATATCTTGTGGACAGAACTGGTCCCCAGGAGATTCTGGAAAGGTGCAAGGAGTTTTTCTGGTATTGAGAAACAGCTCAAAAATGTGACCAGGAAAATGGGAGGCTTTTGTAGGCAGCAGAGGATTTCAGTTTTTCAGCACTTAGAAATTGTTTCCAAAGATGTTTTCCTTTATAGACAGGACGGGGTACATATATCTTTTTTGGGCAATGCATTTTATCTTCTTAAATTACGCCTGACAAATTGCTGAATTTTTGGGAGAGAGGCTCTGGGATACTTAGGTTTACCTTTGGTTTGCAAGATATAGTAGGACTGGATGGGGCCAAAAACACCTACGGGTTTTCCTAGGTGGCATATTTTAAAGACATTTTATTGGTTGGGAAGGGGGTATCAAACCAGAACAAAGAGAGGGCAGGGATATTGAGAAGGACCAAAGGGATGGAGGGGCAAGAGTAACAACATAAAGTGGAAACCAGGGCAGAGGGTTGTTGAATTTTTGGTGAAAGGGTGGGTTGGGAAAGGGCAGTGAATTTTATTAGAGGTTGGCATTAGGATAGGGTTAATGAATAAGTGAGGACATGATTTTATTTTGTAAGGCGTAATGCCAGGGTTGTTTACAGTTGTCAGAACTGCTCTATTAAAGAGGCCTTTTACTCCTTAAAACTGATGTAGCATGGTGCTTTGCATGATGTTTTCGCCTGATTACCTTTCTGTCTCGAGCCACTTTTTGGTCTTCCATTGCCAGTGATGGGGTTATATTTACAAAGAGAAAAAGAAACCATGCTTCTGGGTACCATAAGTTACCTCCACAGAGGACTGTCAGAGCGTATGTGATAATAATGTATAATGATAATGTATTTTTGTCAGGCTGGATTCCTAAAGAAAAAACTTCTTTCCCTCCCACAAAACAATTTGTTTTTTTAAGTATTATTAACTTTAATGGATTATTGGAGCTGTGGAAGAGGAGGCATCCTGTCATCATACCAGATTTTCGTTTCCACTATGTGCCAGGGAAAAGAGTAGGAGTGGCCCCTTTCAGCATTTTTGTCTAACCTATTGAAGATTCTCTCATTCTTGTGAAAGAAACACAGGAGATAAGTTGCTGGAAGCCCATGGTTAATGTAGTGGGATCTATCCTAGGCCTCAGGCACAACATGTCCAGGTTAATGTAGTGTTGTTAATATAGAGAGGGATCATTATTCTCAAATCAGAAATGAGCAAAGCAAAATATTCAGCCAAATATTTGATATTATAGCCTTTTCCAGCAATAATGGCTGATGGGGTACTTCATATATGAACCTTAATTAAAGACTCCATTATTAGAGTGATATGAAACCTCACATCTACTAATAGCTATTTATTATGCTTCTATGTCAGTGGTTCCCAACCTTTTGACTTCTGTGGACCCCCACTTTACCCCCACTGAATCCTTATTGGAATCCGGGGACCCCCCCAGTGAGTCATTGTGAAAGCTGGGGACCTAATATGTTAATATTATTTAATTTTCTAAGCAGTCACGGACCCCCTAAGGAGGCTTCACGGACCCCCAGGGGTCCCCGGATCACAGGTTGGGAACCACTGTTCTATGGCATTATGTCAGCAGTTACGATATTCGTATGCTCATTGAAATGACACTGTTGTTTGCATTCAATCCCATCTGGACCATGTTTGGGGACACACCTTTTTGTGTGCCGACAGCAGAACTCATTTTCTGAATTTCATTTCCTTTTTTTATTCCATTATCACTTTAGTCAGTAGTTCCCTTCCCCTGCATGTCTACGGCAAGACATTACTGAATTTGTGCGCTTGACCATGTGTGCGCTTGACCCTCTTCCTTCCCCTTGGCCTCGGAACACATGCATTCCAAGCCTTGCTTTGGGCAGTGTTGTTGTCTAGAGGAAGGGAACTTCTGAGTTTTCACTCAGACACCGTTGGCAATGCGAGGATGATGCATGCTACTCCGCTTGGATTGACTCGTGCAGAGCAGGTATTGCCTCCCACTTTAGCGATTAACCTTGTGGCGCACACCTACTGCAGAACTGCTATTATCAAAGTTGAGGTGATACAAAAGCGGCAATAAGTTATGCACTTTTGATCTATCACTTTAGAATAAAGGAAACAGTTTACCCACACTGTCGCGCTTCAGATAGAAGCAGACTCAATACTTCACCACTACTAGTTGCAGGCAGTCTGTGTCTAATTTCTCGAGGGGTTTACCAAGTTCTAATTTTAATTAATTGTGACAGTTCTCTCTGAATAGCTGATATTATTTCTGGCACTTTTCGTGCGTTTTCTCCTTTTTTTTAAAGTTATACATACTGGGTCCCCTGACTAAGTAACTTCTCAATTTCCTTTTCAAGCACTTTGGGCGGTTCACTTGTCTATACTCAATTCACCAGAAGGAGGTGATTAAGGGTGAGTGTAAATTATTAGTTAGTATTCCACAGATCCGTCTACGGCTATAGAGTAATTATTTTTTATTTATTTTAGTTTTTAGGTGTCCTGTTATTTGTTGGTCCTGTTAAGACCCAATATCCTCAACTGAGTTGAAACATCATCTCCGCTCTTAAAATGCAAACAAACCAACTAGAGATGCCCTTAATTGATATAAGGGCTTGGATTTATTATGATTATTGAAATTCATGGATATTTATGGTTATGAATACATATGTTTATGTTGTTTTTTTGTCATTTGTCTATACTGTTTATTATTATTATTATCGTTGTTTTGTATGGTTCACCATTAGCACATCAGACACTATGCACAATGAAGAATATAAAGAATATTAATTGATATATATTCCTAGAGATGACGTTTTCATAATTTATTCTATGACTATTATTCTTATATACAGCCATTGTGTATCCTTCAATTACCTGCATCTTTAATAGAAACCATTCTTTCTTCACAAATATTTTATGCCCTGGCTCTTGTTGAGTAAAGGCCGTCCTTGTTTTTTTAAAGACTACTTAAGTGGGTGGCATAATGAGTACTGCAGGCCTAACAGTAGTATTATGTTTACAGGCCCCAGGGTACAGGCAGTACCCCTTTAACAGGGTCTAACAAATAAACTGAATGTGCTAATTGGGTGTAAGCCAATTTCACCTGTTGTAAGAAAGAACTGCACATGCAATGTAGATTTTCCTAGTAATTTATGACGGATTAATTTTATTAAAGACACAGAGGCGAATATTATGCATTATTTTCTTACTTTATTTTAAACAGTAGCAGCCAAGAACTACAGCTCCCAAAAGGACTAGCAACAGGCTAGCCAATGGGAGTAAAAAATAGTCAAACGTTGGACCAATAAGGGAACACCACAAGCCATAGAGTCTACCCTTGACTGCAAGCAGCCCTCTTTTCTTGAGCGAGCAGATCAAACAGAGTCATAAAACAAAGGGTAAATAAGTCCAATAATTGCCAAAGCGAGAGAAGCAGAGAAGAAGTCCTGAACACGGGCAACCAGCCAGGTAACCGTTGCTGTAGGATGGATGTCCTGAAGATTCTGGAGAGTTGAATCCTGAGGTTCTGCTTTGACAAGAGTGGAAATGGAGGAACTGGAATTATCCTGATGACTGTGGTAAAGCTGGAGTCACTGGGAGGGAAAATAAAAAATACGTGTTAGTAGAAAACAGCGGCGGGGTAATATTCGCCTCTGTGTCTTTAATAAAATGAAGACTTTCCGTCATAAATTACTAGGAAAATCTACATTTTATGTCAAGACCAGAGGCTCTATTATGCAAGTTTAAAGCTTATCAATGACTAAAGAAGTTGCAGTTCTAACAGGTTTGCAGTAAAAGGTCCTAAAAACATTATCATTAGACCAATCGGCCGACCTGAGAATGTCCTCCAAACTGGAACCCAGAGAAAATGCCTTAGACACCATAGCTCCCCTAGAAGAATGGGCTCCAAAAGTGGAAATATCTATACCTGCTAGGAACATGACCCATTCAACCCAACGGGCTAAAGTGGCTGAAGAAACTGGTTTATGAGGCTTACGAAAGGAAATTAAAAGTTGGTTAGCAGAGGACGTTCTCAGGTTACAGGTTCTTTTTTCATACTCCTTTAAACAAAGACCCACACAGAGTTTTGGTTTGTCAAGAAAGAAAGGATAAAAAACAGAATGTAGATTGGTTTTGGTACATTTTGAAATATGAAATAGGACACCCGTTGGTAAGAACTGACGGGCAGAAATGTCTAGAGATTTAACATCCGAGACGCGTTTAATAGAAATCAAGCACAACAACATAGTTAGTTTGGCAGAAAGCATTTTTAGAGAAAGTCTTGAATTGTCTGGCCAATTAAGCAACAAGTTCAAGACTAAAGAAACATCCCAAATATGGGAATACTTGGCGGACGGAGGTTTCGACAATTTCACACCCTTCAAAAGTCGACAGATTAGAGGATGTTCCCCAATTGGTCTTCCATCGAAATGACAATGGTGCATAGAAATAGCAGATCTTTAAAGGTTTATAGTTCGATATGACTTACCTGCACTAGCTTGAGTGGCTAAGAAATTAATAATTAAATTCAGATCCGCTGAAAAGGGATTGGCACATTTTCCCACACACCAGCCTGACCAAAGAGACCAGGCTGATCTGTAGGCTCACCTTGTACCAGGCACACAGGCGTTACTCATGAATTCTGAAGCCTCTGTCGAAATTGGAAAGACCTGTTGGGGAAACCGGAGATCTTCCAAGCTGAAAGGGTTAATGAATCGCTGAGGTTAGATTGTGGGGAAATCAGGATGGGTCCTGAAGGAGAGACGGAAACAATGGAAGAAGAATGGGAAAGTCTATTGATAGCTCAAGGAGGGGAGGAAACCAGACCTGTGACTGCCAAAAGGGAACTACAAGGACCAGAGATGCTTTTTGATGCCTGACCTGGACAAGCACTCTGTTGATTAAGATGAAAGGAGGAAAAGCGCAGTTGAGCGACCTGGACCAGTCCTGGAGGAAAGCGTCCGTAGCGATGACCAGAGGATCGGGCGCCAGCTGAAGAAGAGTGGAAGTTGAGAATTGAGCCGAGACGCAAAGAGATCTATGCGAAAGGGGCCCCGTTTGTTCACGAGTTGTTGAAAAACTGACGGGTGCAGCTTCCAATCGCTGGAATCCTTGAGATCACAGGAATGCCAATCTGCAGTGGAGTTCAAGGAGCCTGGGAGGTATTCGGCTAGAAGGGAAAATTTGTGGGCCAGACAGAACTCCCAAAGGCTCTTGACCAGGAAGGCAAGGGGTCTGGATCTGGTGCCTCCAAGACGGTTGATGTACTGTACTGCGGATATGTTGTCCATACGGAGAAGGATGGAGCATTGGGCTCTGTTTTTTGTAAAACGTTTGATTACAAAGGAGCCTGCAAGAAGCTCTAAACAATTTATATGCAATTTTGACTCCTCTGTGGACCACATACCGCCAGTCGATATCGAACCACAGCGGGCTCCCCAGCCCATGAGACTTGCATCTGATTGTAACACAAGATTGGGCGCAGATGGATCTGCCGTTCCAAGCATCTAAATGGGATATCCACCACTGAATTTCCATCTGAGATTCCTCGTCTAGAGAGACGAGGTCGGAAAAAGCCAAACTTCTGTGAAGATGAAGAATTTTCAGTTGTTGTAGAGCGCAATAATGGAGTGGTCCTGGGAAAATGGCCTGGATTGAAGAAGAGAGAAGACCCACAACCCTCGTGAGGGACCTGAGAGAAATTAGATCTTTTTGAAGCATGAGAGCCAGTTCTCTTTTGATTGCGGTGACCCTGGCAGAAGGAAGGAGAAGAGTGGCCGAGACAGAGTCTGGTTGAAATCCCAGAAACTCTACTTGTTGGGAAGGGACAACCATAGATTTTTCGTGATTTATAAGGAAACCTAGTTCTGTGAGGAGCAAAGTTGCTGTATGGAGATGAGAAAGAAGAGAAGATACGTTCTGATGCATGATAAGAATGTCGTTGAGGCAAATTATAAGTCTGATACCCAGAGACCTGAAATAGGCTAAAACAGGTTTCAACAGTTTCGTGAAGCACCAGGGTGCCGACGAAAGGCCAAAAGGAAGGGAGGAAAACTGATACATTTTTTACCTCCATTGGAACTGCAAGAATTTCCTGTGAGCAGGATGAATAGGAATGGTGAGATAGGTGTCCTGAAGATCCAATCTGACCAGCCAGTCGTATTGAATCAGAATATCCCTGAGATGGAGGATAGTTTCCATCTTGAAATGCCGGTAGACCACAAATTGATTGAATGATTTGAGATTGACTACCAGCCTTAGTTTTTTGTTCTTTTTGTGGACGAGAAAAAGGGGACTGATGAAACCGGAAGAATCGAGGATGCAAGGTTGGTTCGCGTTTTTGTTTAAGAGCGATTGAATTTCTGAAGTAATGAGAGAGGACATTGACAGAGACAATCTTGGGGGGGGGAAGGGACTGGAAAGGAGGAGAAAAAACCTCGATGAAATAACCCTGTACGGTGCTTAGAACCCAAGGGTCCGATGAAATTGACCTCCATTTTGGAAGGAAATAACGTAACCGGCCTCCCACAGGAAGGCCAGAAAATTGGCTTACCTTGTGAATTGCTGGATCTGGCGTAACGGTGTCCACGGTTGCGGAAGCCTCTTGACCTTTGCGGATAAAACTGCGGTTTAAACTCCTGTCCATAGGAATTGAAGGAGTTGGAGGAGCCTCTTGTACCTTGGTTTCGGTACGCTCGGCCGGTAAAGCGGCTCCTGCCTCTACCAGCCCGTGCAAAAACCCGTTGGTTAAAGACCTTTTTTAACGATTGTTGAGCCTTATCTAATGAGGAAAAAGTGGAGACATAACGGCTGAGGTCTTTAATAAAAGAGTCGCCAAATAGTTTGCTGTCGGCCTGGATGCTAGGATCCAAAGTGGCTAGATTAGCTAGTTTAGGATCCATTTTTAACAGGAGACCCTCTGTCTCTCACAGATGATTGCTGAGTTGGCGTTCCCTAAGAGGCAGAAGGCTCTTTGAGTCCAAAGAGAAAGATCTGAAGGATCAATTGGAGAATCCTCCAGTCTGGCTGATTCAGCTAAATCAAAAATCCGAGCGAGGGGGTCCCACCACATCCAGGAGTTTGTCCTGGCAAGTCGTCCAGGCCTTGCCAACCCCTTTGCGGGGATCCTTGCCAAATTTCGTGACAAAGTTAATGAGGGACTGATCAATAGCAGGAGTGGCGGTTATATTAGATTCCAGTGAAGGCCTAGGGCATTCTGATCTCAGCTTTGCACATGTCTGCTTGTCCAGAGGAAGACGCAGACGGGATGAAATGTAAACTCCTACGTGATCCAACAGAAACCACTCGGTAGAGTTAGGGTGGTGAATCAGGGAGGGATCAAACATCGGAACACCATCTGAATCGACAATGCTGGGAGAAGAATCACTAAGAGAGAGTTTGGGACGTTTGAAGGGAGGTGAGGATGGAGGAAAGAAGTCATCAGGATTGTCAGAGTGCGACAAATCGTCCATGTCCTCATCATCGGTGTCCAAAATTTTTGAGACAACAATCTTTTTTGCCACGTCAATATGCTTCGATTTAAATTTACATTTTAAATGAGAAGACAAAAGTTTTTTAGGAATATTCCCCTCCTTCACCTGGGAGGAATCAAGTCCTCAGTCTGTTGTGAGGCAACCTCACTGTCCAATTGAGCGCCTTTAGCAGGTTAAGCCGTAGCCTGCTTTCGTTTTCTGCCTTCCCCCGCAGAATAGGCCAGAGAATTGGACACCATGGACTTTACAGTATTCTCAATGTTCTTAGACATTTTACCCATAGATGCTTGTAAAGCATGTTTCACTGATGACTGGATAAACATGTTTAAATCCTGTTTAAAAACTTCCTCATCCTCATTTATTTCAGGCATAATTGGGGAACTAACAGGATCCATAGACAAAAATAAGAAAATGATTTAAGCCAATAAACGAAGAAAAAATATGGAAAAAATACCAATAAGAGACTGAAATGGTAGCAAATGTAAATGCCTGGGCAGGAGGGGGTTAATAAGTTGAACAACAAGATCTCCGGTGAAACAAACCACTCCCCGAGTGCGCAGCAGTATCAGGAAGCCGGATATCAGAAAGAGCCGCATCCCCAGCACTTCGGCTCGGACCGCAGAGGGAACAGTGCGGTGAGCCAAGCAGCCTGAGAGGAAAGTAAAACGTCTCCAGTAGGTGAACAAAGAAATAAAACCTGCCGCTGAGGTCAGTAGCGTGAATGAACGCAGTGCACTGACAGAAACCGGCAGAAGGCGTTAATGGAACGCGCGACGGTTGGGGAGCGCACAGCGTGCGAACGAGGTGACTGAGGGGAGGAGAAAGAGGGGGCAGGAGTCAATGTGGCAAACAGTGAAAAAAACAATAATAAAAGCCACAAAGCAATAAAGCAACCATGAATAAAGACAAAAGCAAAATACAAATATTATAAGCACAATTGAAGGAGACCATGAGAGAGTACTTATCTTGACTGCGAGCAGCAAGAAAAGAGGGCTGCTTGTAGTCAAGGGTTGACTCTATGGTTTGTGGTGTTCCCTTATTGGTCCAACGTTTGACTCTTTTTTACTCCCATTGGCCAGCCCGTTACTTGTCCTTTTGGGAGGTGTAGTTCTTGACTGCTGCTGTTTAAAATAAAGTAAGAAAAGAATGCATAATAGATCCTCCGGTGTTGACATAAAATTAGATTGCATGCCTTTACCCGGCATCCATTACCATGCAGTGGCCTTACCATGCATTGCCTTTACAGCACCATTTTTACCACACATATACCTTTACCATGCATGCTTTAATAACACAAGGTAAGTATATGTAAGGTAAGTGAAATTTTATATACAGTATATGTATGTGAGTGTGTATAACTATGTGTGTATAAATATAATACAATTTCTTGTTTTAAAATTGAGGGGACCCCCAATCCCCCATTTGTTAAATTACCTTTACCATCCAAATACCCCTACACAACCCTTAACTGCCAAAACACCCTCACCACCAAATACCCTTGCCTACCCTGAAACCCCCAAAACACCCTACCACCCAAAATCCCTACGACAAAAGGTTTTGGTGCAGCACTATCAAGGGTGGCACTCTGGTGATTTGATTAAAGGGGAGTGAGGTCCCCTATGGAGATCGCTAGTCTCACCTTTCTGGGAATTTGTCAGGACATGAAGTTAACAGTTATTATTAATTACCGTGATCAATTCTAAAATATTGGTCTTAATTCACAGGTAGTATCTCCATGGGGTCTGGAGAAGAAACTTTATCTACATGAAGAATTTGGTGGAGGGTGTCGGGGCTAGGCTTGCGGGTAAGGTGTTTTTGTAATTTTATAAGTTTTGATTTTTTATTTCAATACTAATCATGAACCCCTTTTAATTAATTAGGTACATGAAGTTAACAGTTATTAATTGCCATGATGAACTCTATAGTATTGGTTCCACTCTATTCACAGGCAGTAGCTTAATGGGCTCTGGGGAAGGAGTTTTTCTTTCCATGAAGTACTTGTTGCATGGGTGTGAGGAGATAGGTTAGTGGTATAGCATAACCAGGGATTGTATCGAAAAAAGGTTGTTTTGTTATTCAATACACTTTGATTTTTTTGCTCGGACATTAATCATGAGTTTCTTTCTAACTTAAATTGTGTGTTCTCTTCAGCATGAAAATTTAATTTGAGCATGTATTTAATTTTTAGTGGCGTATTTAGGACCTTAGGCAAGGAATTGATATTGGTAGTTTTTAGATTTGTTTGTCTGACGCCCTAATATTGTCTGGACACTACAGAGTTTATTAGTATTTTGGTAAGTTGGATTTTTGTGTGTGATTTTGGCAGTCCATGAATCTACTGAGAATTCCCTGTAGTAATAATTTATGGAAGGCTTGACTAATTCAGTGTACCGTTTTCTTAGTTGACATTTATCAGAATGTGCTTTGCCAAAATCTGAGATTGTCAATGAGTTGAGCTAGCTACATTGTACACGTTGATTTCTTTTCAGTGGCACATATATAGTATGGCTCTATCCAATGAACAGAAATTTAACTTTGTGTAATTAGACGAATTTGCTACATTGTATATGTAGATATTATTCAGCGAATGCCTAAATACACATGGTGCACTTTTACTACTTTACATACTTTTTTCAATGAGCAAGGCGTGGCTCTAGTACTAAAGTGTAGATTGTTGTGTGCTGACTGACCCGGGCTCTAACCCCCGTAGCATTGATGAGTTATTTTATGTGGTGGCCATTTATCTAAAGAATGTTGCCATGTTTGCCACTAAAGTCATATTTTGTAAAAAATTGTAAAAAAAACTACCACTCCTTTCGTCCTTCATTTTACCACAGTTATTGCACATACTATTGGAGGGCTTTGAGTAAAAGTGTACTATGTATTTGGCTTATACAGATGGTATAAAGGTACTGTTGTCATTCATAGGTAAGAGTGTTTATAGTGGGGTCACTTACCTGAGGTTTCTTAGGCCCATATTTATACTTTTTAGCACCTAGTTTGTGTCATTTTTTTTAATGCAAAAGCGGTACAAACTTATAAAACATAATTGAATTTTGTAAGTTTGCACGCTTTTGTGTCAACAAATGATGCAAATGTGGCGCTAGAAAATTGTAAATATGGGCCTAATGATTTTTTAAAGGACTTTTTTAAGAACAATGATAGGGTGTTCTCCCCCTTTTTTGTATTTTTGCCTGATTGTGAGTTGATCTCTTCATACTGTCTTCTTGTTAATTTTTCATTTGCTAATTTTTTCTGTCAATTTTTCATTTGTTGAGCAAGTAAAATCCTGTTAAGGATAATATAGAGGCCTCATTATTTCTCGGAGCTATTACCATTATTTTCACTGAAATGTGGGATGGTGTCATCTATATGTTCATGGTTTTCTATTATAGTGCAAATATATCTTAAATGTCTTACTCCGTCAAAACTATTAAAATGACAAGGATTATTATTTCATTTTTCACATACAATTGTATTTGTTAATTTCTTTTTCATGTTTGCTTAATTGCTATATTGTTGTTTATATAAACTCTTTCTCTTTGTTTTTGCTTTCTACTGTTCATGTAGATGGTCAGTGGGCATATCTCTTTAGAAGAGTGTAACTCATTAAATATACAACCTGAACTAGACAATGTATACACCTGTACCATTGTGTTTTTTCTTTGGATTCTTATGTGCTTCTTTTTGATCTGACAGCCCTGGGGAAATGTCTGTGACACAAAACATGTGTTGACTGTGGAAAGGAAAATCACCTCTGGTCAGAAAGAGAGTAAAGTTTTTAGAATGTGTGAAATAGTGTTGTTCTCAGATCATATTGAACTGTTATTCCATAAAGATACCTATCTGGTTGAGGGACCAGAGGCCTAGAACCAGGCTTATTGGATGTCCTCCATGGTGGCTCTTTGCATATGTATGTGTGTGCGTGCTCGGTCCACATAAATACTGTCAGTTCCAGGCAAACACTATCCTTGTGAGGACTGGTCCATTAGGAGTACCATTCCCCATTGTATGTTTAGGTGGTTTTGAGCAAGTGTATCAAAAAACCGAGGGACATATTTATACTCTGTTTGCGCAGAATTTGCATCAAAATGTTTGACGCAAATTTGGCGCAAACCTAACACCATATTTATAGCTTGACGCCCGGCCCCGCGAACGTCAAATTTCCGCTGTGTGCGACATTTTCTGGATGCGTGAAACCGCTTCGCATTAATAACATGCAAGGTATGCGTTCCCGTCCCAAAAATTACTCAAACACCGTGTGCCATATTTATCCAACGCGCACATATGTCGCATGGCTGGGAGGCGGAGGCGGAAAATGGGGCACAGCCCGATTCGCATAAAAAATTAACGCCCCGGTCAGAGCAGGCATTAAAGAGGGACAAACATACCAGTACTTAAGGAAAACACACAGAAGCAACATCAGAGCTCCAAAAGGAAGACATGGAGGTGTTATTTATCCAGCATTCACGAAGACGCAGAGCACAGGACCAACAGCAGCAGCTTCCACCACACCAACAGGGACCCCAATGGAAACGCCGAAGGCAGGAGAGGATATTCCGGACCAGGACAACCCTTCAGGGCCTCAGGGAACATGACATCATCCAGAGGTACACAATAAACTGGCAAGCCATACAACAGCTGCTGTGCAACATTGAGCCACAGTTGGCACCGAGCTTGCAGACACCCGCACCATTCCACCAGAGACCAAGCTGCTAGCTGTCCTCCACATGTTGGCAAGTGGCTCTTTTCAAACAACTGGTGCCCTGGTTGCCGGGATCTCACAGCCCTCATTCTCTGCCTTCCTATCTAAGGTACTGGATTCCATCATCTCCCTCACACCCTGCCACATCAGTTTCCTCAACACACAGCAGAAGCAGCAGGAGACCAAACAGGGCTTTTATCAAATTTATGGCTTCCCACATGTGCTTGGTGCCATTGACTGCACACATGTCAGGATTGTGCCACCTGCTTCAACCGAGCATCTATACCACAACAGGAAGCACACACACTCCATCAATGTGCAGGCCATTGTGGATCACTGGGGATTGATCACCAACATCGTGGCGAAGTATCCTGGGAGTGCACATGATTCATTCATCTTCCACCACTGCACCATCAATCAACACTTCCAGGATGGACGATATGGAAATGGCCTATTTTTTGGTAAGTACAGAAACCTAGTTATCTACACACTGCACAGCAACCCTGTAGGACATACAACACATACATCACTACATGGACAGGTGGCCAGGAAGACACTGAGGTTGTGACACTGCTAGTCATGTTTGATATCCTGACCCAATGAAATACACACCTATGGACAAATGACAGCTGCAAATAACAACAGATGCCACTCCAGAGCCACAAGGGACCAATTTAAAACCACACAGTGACAATGACATGGCCTTAACTGGCAGTACAACTTGGAAGATGAATCTTACAATATCACATCAATAACACTCAATCACACACCCTTCCAAGCAATACGTACTGTGCAAGGGGTGTGTAATGTGTTTCTCTGCAGGTGAAACACCATGAGACACATACCATGATGATGACTCTAATGAAGGTGACATGGAATCATTGAGGCAGTACCAACATCTCACATCACTCCAGGGGTGACATTGCCCGCTACCAATAAGCAAGTGGACTGTGCTAAGAACACATATTGATGTGACACTAAAGCAAAATGCACACTTCTACAAATACGGATTGAGGCAATTACACATATACATAACAGATGTACATGCACATGGACCTTTTTACACTAAAACCTTCAACCCCACAACCAAGTTAGCCAGCTTACCTGGAGCAGGTTCAGTAGTATAGGTACACGTTTACATATGATCCATCTTGGTGAGGGCACAAAAATGGGTTTGCCTGGCACTTGTCACACATGGGATATTTGTGCATTGTCAATTGTCAACACTTCAGTGCTGCCAACTTATGGAGATGTGTTGTACATTGTCACCTAGCCAAATCAAAGGGCCTCACTGTTGTTTTTCACATGCTATTACATATGTTGAATTGGGTGGGATGTTCAGGCCATATAGTGCAACCGTGTTACCACCACAGTGGAATCAATTCTGTGTGGAAGTATCATGTCACCCCCAGTGAAGACACATGGACACTTCTTTCACATGACAAAATGTATGGGAGTACACAATGTGCTGCAAGAGTACAAAAATACATCTGATATACAGTCAATCAGCCAAACACCAGTTTAGATAATTAAACAACACAATGCTGATAGTACATCCTAGAAGCCTAGGATTCCACACAATAACACAAACACAGATGAGTCACAGACAACACAAGATAACAACTGCAATGCAAAGTGATAATCATGGTGCAAACTACATCAAAATATTTTTCACTCATTTTCTCTTTCTGCTGATCAGGGGTATGAGATCCAACCATGGATTATGACCCCATTTGCCAACCCAAGCACAGCATCAGAGCATGCCTATAATGAGGCACATCGGAGGACGTGCACCATAATAGAGAGGACTTTTGGCATCCTGAAGTTACAATTCAGGTGCCTAGACATCACCGGAGGAAGCCTCTTATATTCACATGAAACGGTCTGCAAGATCACTTTGACCTGTGCCATCCTGCACAACATATGTGTAAGGAGGAACATTCCCCCCTATGAACCAGAGCCACAAATGCCTAAAGAGGAGGAAGAGGAGGATTTTGTCCATATACATGAGGGGGACCATCCAAACACTGCAGCAGGATTGCGTCAGAGACAACACATTGTACAAAACGTCTTTTAACCCTACTCACCATCACCACTGTCTTATCATATGTCATTAAACACCTCACTTCATCAATAAATCATGGTCTGGGTAATTATTTATGCTTCACATGATCCCCAGGAATCCTAATCAGAATTTAGCCTCATGGAGCATTGCAGATATACAGATTAGGATACTGAAAAAGTCACATCACATTTGATGGGTATGAATGTACACCCAGCTTCACACACACTGGAAATGACCTATATCCTGTCCATTTCACATTTGAAGGGCAATATCAGAGTAACACAGCTATGGCACACATCCATGTTGGCAACATGGTTCATTGCAGCATATGGCACACAACTAAGACACCATCAATCATAAGTTAAAAAACTGCTTCATACATAAGGCAGTGGATGTGCTATTGCATTGGTAACAGGAATGTATGCCCAGACCCTTGACAGCAGTAAGTATGACAACATCTATCTCTGCAAGGAGCATGTGTGACAAGAAGTCCATCTAAGCTGAAAATGGATAGCACGAGTGCCCCAGGTATGACAAGCATTGCTCACAAGACATGTTCCGCGCATGCCATCCCAGGTTATAAGTCCTGCCACAGGCATGTTTTCAGTCTCTCCCCACCCTTCTCTAGGGGGCCCTGTAAATGGACTATTTGCACCCTGATAATCCTTCATCTACACACACCCAGACTCACATTCTGACTCCAGTGTGCTTCCCTCTTTAGTATGGCATGCCATAGTCCTAGTTCATCTGTCTGCATGGACTTCAGGTCTGATCATGCACTGCTTGGTAGTCTGTAGGACCTGTAATCACCTATCCATTGCTTCCCATGTGAAAGGTACTGTTTGCCCTTTGAACTGGATTCTCACCTACAGGACTTGTGAGAGACTGAAACTGCACACACCAGTGAGAACTTCCATGCAGACCAGCCATTTGAACATGCAATGCCACTGCTGCTGCCTGGAACAGCTTAGAATCTGCCATTTTATGTATATCCTTGTTGTGCATTGCTGTATAAATCACTTGTCTAACACAGACCTTGGGTTATTGTGTAACGTTGCAGCCCACAGCACAAATACAGTTGTTAGTTTCCACAGTGTTGTTCCAGCTTTTCCCAGTCAGAGTCTGCTCACTGTGCATTTGCCTTGTTCAATTTAGTTCCTGACAGAGCCTGCATCCTGTTAGCCTGATTGGTTCCTGTCTTTGTGTTACATAGAGGTTCCCTGTGGCTACATTTGTCTCATAGGTGCTTTCCATGCCCTCTCTTTCCTCCTGGAGTATTGTGTCTGGTAGGTCTACGATGAATCCTCAAATAGATTGTATAGTGTAATCAGTTTACTTATCGTATCATGGTCTGGGACATGTATTCCAATAGCCTAATCTCGGCCCTATCCCTTGTCTGGGTTTCATATATTCATGAGTGACAAACAGTGACAGTGTACCACGGCTATATCCAGGGATTGGGTATGGTGCCTCCAGCACAACAAAACAACGTTTGCTAATGTGCATGAAAGGACAAAACATGTTTGTGCCCTGGTGGTCCACACACAGATTCACAATGGCTGCAAACCAATGATGGTGCTTGCGTGGTGACTAGCTGTGAGATTAATCAGCACAGAGGCACTGATGTTCCCTGTTGCAGTGGGAGTTTCAGAGGCCACCCTGTGTACAAATGTTGTGATGAAACCTGACGGTTTCTAATTACTGATCCATTAAGTTTGTGAGCACACCAAGGTTGCCCTGTTGACAGCCTCATAAACCTTCTGCAGTGCCATAGCTGGACTATCCCTATGTGTGTTGCCAATTCCTCTTTGGCATTCAGTCAATTCTGCTTTGAAGGATACTCTGTAACTGCAGGGAATGGCTCCACAGACTCATGACTAGACATGCATGTAACTGTGACAACATGGAGGCCAATAATGACACAGGGTACACATGGCCACACACTTTAACTGGACACCTTTGTGCATTTAACCACTGGAAATATGTGAACACATGCAGCCTGGTCTGCTGGTCCTCCACTGCCACAAGAGAAACATAGGTCATTTATATGACTCAAACTGTGGAGTGACATTACATTTTTGGATTTGTTTTTGGACTCTGTGTAACAAACACTGTACCTACATAGCATTTTCAAATGCCTGACTCATGGGTAGTATACAAACAAGTGACCAGGAAGTGGTATCCAACATTCCAATACATGCGATGGCTTACTCTTGTAAAATTGCCATTAGCAACTGTCCTCTATCTATCCTGTGCATAGTTTGTCATGGGAGATGTTTTGTCCCAAAAGTCAGGGAAGTTCACACAGCATTAGATGCTACGTGTATGACAAACACATATCCTGACTCATTTCCACACTGAATAGCATCTGAGGGTTATCTACATTTACAACACACACATACAAGCACATTAATGAAAGCACGTCTTGTGACGTTCACACAGAGGCCCACCAGCAATTGAAATAGCCAATTTACAGACATAAGCACACAGGCCATGAGTGGATGTATTAAGTTGCGTAGTCTTGATATCCTCTATTGACGCACCACCTGCTCAAACTCAGTAATACCAATTTTCATCCAAAATGTTTGGGTAGCTGTTGCGTCAGTTAAGTGTGCTCATCCAGTACAACAACATGGGTATTATGGTCCACAGTAGTGTGTTCTGCCACATGTGGCCAAACACTGGAACACACAATGCAGACGCAGACAGCCTATCTCTTTACAGTTACAGCTTTCATGTACGTTAAAAATGACAGAAATTACACAAACACAGTTCAAGACAGATATTTTGACGCAAACACATAAAAAAAAGACGCATATGTGTCAAATTTTGCCGCATATGCGTTGAAAAATGACAGTCACAGCCATTATACATCCATTGGGCCCGAGCAGTAATTCCTACACTGTACCGCATGAAATTGGTTACTAATTAAAAATATATGGAAGTATGAATGTGGGCGACTTTTGAAGCATATGCGTCAATAAATTTTGATGCACAGCCCATAAACGCCATAAAATGTTCACGAATCATAATAAAAATGCACTGTATTTGAGACAGGAAGTGATGTAATAGGATATCCTGTTTACAGAAATGATACAGTGGGTGTACTTTCACTTTGCAGTCTGTGATTTTTCTAGACTGTGTGGCTCTGCTGAGAGTTTTGTCTGCCCGAATTGTGCTTTTGTCCCCTGTGTGCCATCCTATCGGTCATCTGTTGTTTTAGTAATTGTCTCAATTGTTCAGTGTAAGTGTGTTTTGGTCATGTTTGGTGTCTAATTTTGTCTTTGTACTGTTGGGAGTGTGTAGTGGGTATTGTTAGTTTGGGGATAGTTGGGCTGTTTGTGGGTTACTTTATTTTCATTTTCCTCCCTCCTTTCCCTGTATTTTCCTCTGTACCCTTTCCTATTACTATTATTTCGGTCATGTTAGGTAGGCCACGTCTGGGGAGAATGGGTGAGGAGGAGCTAGGAGCATTAATTTGGCTGGTGTGCCACTTCCTCCCCCTGATGATTGAGGCTGGTGCCAGGGTGATATAGGGATATCACACGGAGCCGAGGAGGATCAGGTGGTCCAAGGTGCTGTACTATCTGAGGAGAATTTTCAACACACCGCGCAACAACCACCAACTCAAGCATCGCTGGGCTGACCTTGTTGCCAGAGAACAAGACCTGCTGGACCACCTGAGTGTGGTAATTGGTGGCCCTGTTGGTGAGTACAATTCAGAGTAATATGCACATTTAAATGTTCTGTAGTGACAGTATCAGATTTGTTGATATGCTACATGCAATGTTTTTGGACATGTGGAATGCAAGTTAAACATACAGTGGCCCTGAGTTATACAATATTTGCTGCACATTGCCATCATTTGGTGACGCAACAGCTGCACAAACTTACAAAACACAACTTGATCTTGTAAATTAGTGCTGCTTTGACGTCAATAGATGATGGTAATGTGGCTCAAACATATGTTTCATTCATGGTCTGTGAGTGTACCAGGAAAGAGATGTATTTCACAAGCTAAAGCAAGGAATTAATGTGGTTCCCAATTATTTTGAATACATGTCTGAACTGTATTCCTGACCATACGTACAAAGTTCTTCCTAACCTCAGGTAATATCTTAGGCTGATACTTTGACTTGGTTTGTGCCGCAAATAAAATTAGAAATGGATGCCAAAGTAATGCACAAGGGTTCATATCTAAATGTTTGGTGCTACTTTCCATAGCTGTAGTGTAAAACATGAAGCAAATGCTACAAATTGAGGAATAAAAATTATATCTGGCCTTCTGTTCATCGTTCCTGTGTGTTTTAAATTGCCTTGGGTACAATAGCTGGAACAGAGCTGATGCATTTGCCATCTGTGTTACTTTATAGCCATGCAATTCTCATAAGTTATTGGGTCATCATGGGATACCTGAAGTTGGTGATTGCATGGTCACAATTTATTACTTGCATGATGTTGTGCAAGGGACCCCTGACCGATTCCATCATACGTGTAAAGTCCCCAAATACTTTGCTACTTTACGTTGGGGACACCCCTGCTGATCTAGTGCAGCATATGTCCATTAGCTAACTTCCCAGTACGAAGGCTGTCACAGACATGGGTGTATGCTAAAATCAGAAGACCAGCATTCCTGTAACTGCTGCCATTCCCAAGGTGCATACAAATTGAAACCTACATCATCAAGATTGCAACAGTAGGACATTTGCTAAACCATGTTTCAATAATGGGGCAGTGTCAGTTTGCTGTGTACCCGCAGATCACCCAACTTGGCTAATGTAAGATGATGAATGTGGCTGACTGTGAATTCCAATACCCGATATGGGTACACAGGGCAATGAGTGACACATTTCAGGTGCAATGACTACACCTGTGCCCATGCATTCTGTCACGGATGACCAAAATTTACACTGTCAGCATATATTTCTTTGTTGTATTAATTTTGATAAATGGCCAATCCATGTTTAGCGTCAGATTGTCATCAAGTAACACACAGGATCCCTGCCATTATGGTGTCATAGGGGGCATATCTGGCTCAGGGTACACTGTCAATGTAGCATATGTAACCTACACACAACATAGGCCTACATGTAATGGACCATAGAAAGCATAATAATTCATGAGCTAAACTCAACCCACATGAGCATCACACAGTAACTGATTGTCCCTTGATGCACAAGCCACAATACCTGAGTCACTGGTATTGCAGTGCACCAGGAATGTGGCTTTGCATGTCTCTCATAACAACAAATTAATACATGGAGTACACTCTGTAAATGAACCTGCAACCAATTGAGGAATCATGTTTGTCACCACATGATAATTAGGGCCACTGCATGTGTGCCACAAACAGTTTGGAGCACACCTGCCTAACATCCCAGCAAGTAATCAGCCCCATTGCATCATGGTAAATGTAGTTTCCTCAAAAAACAAACTCTGTTACTTTTAAATATTTCACCTCTAAATACAGGGAGTGCAGAATTATTAGGCAAATGAGTATTTTGACCACATCATCCTCTTTATGCATGTTGTCTTACTCCAAGCTGTATAGGCTCGAAAGCCTACTACCAATTAAGCATATTAGGTGATGTGCATCTCTGTAATGAGAAGGGGTGTGGTCTAATGACATCACCACCCTATATCAGGTGTGCATAATTATTAGGCAACTTCCTTTCCTTTGGCAAAATGGGTCAAAAGAAGGACTTGACAGGCTCAGAAAAGTCAAAAATAGTGAGATATCTTGCAGAGGGATGCAGCACTCTTAAAATTGCAAAGCTTCTGAAGCGTGATCATCGAACAATCAAGCGTTTCATTCAAAATAGTCAACAGGGTCGCAAGAAGCGTGTGGAAAAACCAAGGTGCAAAATAACTGCCCATGAACTGAGAAAAGTCAAGCGTGCAGCTGCCACAATGCCACTTGCCACCAGTTTGGCCATATTTCAGAGTTGCAACATCACTGGAGTGCCCAAAAGCACAAGGTGTGCAATACTCAGAGACATGGCCAAGGTAAGAAAGGCTGAAAGACGACCACCACTGAACAAGACACACAAGCTGAAACGTCAAGACTGGGCCAAGAAATATCTCAAGACTGATTTTCTAAGGTTTTATGGACTGATGAAATGAGAGTGAGTCTTGATGGGCCAGATGGATGGGCCCGTGGCTGGATTGGTAAAGGGCAGAGAGCTCCAGTCCGACTCAGACGCCAGCAAGGTGGAGGTGGAGTACTGGTTTGGGCTGGTATCATCAAAGATGAGCTTGTGGGGCCTTTTCGGGTTGAGGATGGAGTCAAGCTCAACTCCCAGTCCTACTGCCAGTTCCTGGTAGACACCTTCTTCAAGCAGTGGTACAGGAAGAAGTCTGCATCCTTCAAGAAAAACATGATTTTCATGCAGGACAATGCTCCATCATACGCGTCCAAGTACTCCACAGCGTGGCTGGCAAGAAAGGGTATAAAAGAAGGAAATCTAATGACATGGCCTCCTTGTTCACCTGATCTGAACCCCATTGAGAACCTGTGGTCCATCATCAAATGTGAGATTTACAAGGAGGGAAAACAGTACACCTCTCTGAACAGTGTCTGGGAGGCTGTGGTTGCTGCTGCATGCAATGTTGATGGTGAACAGATCAAAACACTGACAGAATCCATGGATGGCAGGCTTTTGAGTGTCCTTGCAAAGAAAGGTGGCTATATTGGTCACTGATTTGTTTTTGTTTTGTTTTTGAATTTCAGACATGTATATTTGTGAATGTTGAGATGTTATATTGGTTTCACTGGTAATAATAAATAATTGAAATGGGTATATATTTGTTTTTTGTTAAGTTGCCTAATAATTATGCACAATAATAGTCACCTGCACACACAGATATCCCCCTAACATAGCTAAAACTAAAAACAAACTAAAAACTACTTCCAAAAATATTCAGCTTTGATATTAATGAGTTTTTTGGGTTCATTGAGAACATGGTTGTTGTTCAATAATAAAATTAATCCTCAAAAATACAACTTGCCTAATAATTCTGCACTCCCTGTAGGTGCAGCCTTTGCTGTGCATCTCTGGACACATATGTGTTTCTGGGTTAATCCCTTCTTCAGCAGAGAACAAATAAAGCACATTTGCGGGGTGCTGGAAATGCTGCCATTAATCATCTGGTTTCAATACCTCTTCACTGGCATGCTGGTGCCTGCTCCAGAGCTCGTCAGCCCAGTGGCTCAAGGGAGCCTTTTTAAAGTCACAAACAGTTTGGAGCACACCTGCCTAACATCCCAGCAAGTAATCAGCCCCATTGCATCATGGTAAATGTAGTTTCCTCAAAAAACGAACTCTGTTACTTTTAAATATTTCACCTCTAAATAGGTGCAGCCTTTGCTGTGCATCTCTGGACACATATGTGTTTCTGGGTTAATCCCTTCTTCAGCAGAGAACAAATAAAGCACATTTGCGGGGTGCTGGAAATGCTGCCATTAATGGCTGAAACTACATTTACCATGATGCAATGGGGCTGATTACTTGCTGGGATGTTAGGCAGGTGTGCTCCAAACTGTTTGTGACTTTAAAAAGGCTCCCTTGAGCCACTGGGCTGACGAGCTCTGGAGCAGGCACCAGCCTGCCAGTGAAGAGGTATTGAAACCAGATGATTAATGGCAGCATTTCCAGCACCCCGCAAATGTGCTTTATTTGTTCTCTGCTGAAGAAGGGATTAACCCAGAAACACATATGTGTCCAGAGATGCACAGCAAAGGCTGCACCTATTTAGAGGTGAAATATTTATAAGTAACAGAGTTCGTTTTTTGAGGAAACTACATTTACCATGATGCAATGGGGCTGATTACTTGCTGGGATGTTAGGCAGGTGTGCTCCAAACTGTTTGTGACTTTAAAAAGGCTCCCTTGAGCCACTGGGCTGAGGAGCTCTGGAGCAGGCACCAGCATGCCAGTGAAGAGGTATTGAAACCAGATGATTAATGGCAGCATTTCCAGCACCCCGCAAATGTGCTTTATTTGTTCTCTGCTGAAGAAGGGATTAACCCAGAAACACATATGTGTCCAGAGATGCACAGCAAAGGCTGCACCTATTTAGAGGTGAAATATTTAAAAGTAACAGAGTTCGTTTTTTGAGGAAACTACATTTACCATGATGCAATGGGGCTGATTACTTGCTGGGATGTTAGGCAGGTGTGCTCCAAACTGTTTGTGACTTTAAAAAGGCTCCCTTGAGCCACTGGGCTGACGAGCTCTGGAGCAGGCACCAGCATGCCAGTGAAGAGGTATTGAAACCAGATGATTAATGGCAGCATTTCCAGCACCCCGCAAATGTGCTTTATTTGTTCTCTGCTGAAGAAGGGATTAACCCAGAAACACATATGTGTCCAGAGATGCACAGCAAAGGCTGCACCTATTTAGAGGTGAAATATTTAAAAGTAACAGAGTTCGTTTTTTGAGGAAACTACATTTACCATGATGCAATGGGGCTGATTACTTGCTGGGATGTTAGGCAGGTGTGCTCCAAACTGTTTGTGACTTTAAAAAGGCTCCCTTGAGCCACTGGGCTGACGAGCTCTGGAGCAGGCACCAGCATGCCAGTGAAGAGGTATTGAAACCAGATGATTAATGGCAGCATTTCCAGCACCCCGCAAATGTGCTTTATTTGTTCTCTGCTGAAGAAGGGATTAACCCAGAAACACATATGTGTCCAGAGATGCACAGCAAAGGCTGCACCTATTTAGAGGTGAAATATTTAAAAGTAACAGAGTTCGTTTTTTGAGGAAACTACATTTACCATGATGCAATGGGGCTGATTACTTGCTGGGATGTTAGGCAGGTGTGCTCCAAACTGTTTGTGACTTTAAAAAGGCTCCCTTGAGCCACTGGGCTGACGAGCTCTGGAGCAGGCACCAGCATGCCAGTGAAGAGGTATTGAAACCAGATGATTAATGGCAGCATTTCCAGCACCCCTCAAATGTGCTTTATTTGTTCTCTGCTGAAGAAGGGATTAACCCAGAAACACATATGTGTCCAGAGATGCACAGCAAAGGCTGCACCTATTTAGAGGTGAAATATTTAAAAGTAACAGAGTTCTTTTTTTGAGGAAACTACATTTACCATGATGCAATGGGGCTGATTACTTGCTGGGATGTTAGGCAGGTGTGCTCCAAACTGTTTGTGACTTTAAAAAGGCTCCCTTGAGCCACTGGGCTGACGAGCTCTGGAGCAGGCACCAGCATGCCAGTGAAGAGGTATTGAAACCAGATGATTAATGGCAGCATTTCCAGCACCCCGCAAATGTGCTTTATTTGTTCTCTGCTGAAGAAGGGATTAACCCAGAAACACATATGTGTCCAGAGATGCACAGCAAAGGCTGCACCTATTTAGAGGTGAAATATTTAAAAGTAACAGAGTTCGTTTTTTGAGGAAACTACATTTACCATGATGCAATGGGGCTGATTACTTGCTGGGATGTTAGGCAGGTGTGCTCCAAACTGTTTGTGACTTTAAAAAGGCTCCCTTGAGCCACTGGGCTGACAAGCTCTGGAGCAGGCACCAGCATGCCAGTGAAGAGGTATTGAAACCAGATGATTAATGGCAGCATTTCCAGCACCCCGCAAATGTGCTTTATTTGTTCTCTGCTGAAGAAGGGATTAACCCAGAAACACATATGTGTCCAGAGATGCACAGCAAAGGCTGCACCTATTTAGAGGTGAAATATTTAAAAGTAACAGAGTTCGTTTTTTGAGGAAACTACATTTACCATGATGCAATGGGGCTGATTACTTGCTGGGATGTTAGGCAGGTGTGCTCCAAACTGTTTGTGACTTTAAAAAGGCTCCCTTGAGCCACTGGGCTGACGAGCTCTGGAGCAGGCACCAGCATGCCAGTGAAGAGGTATTGAAACCAGATGATTAATGGCAGCATTTCCAGCACCCCGCAAATGTGCTTTATTTGTTCTCTGCTGAAGAAGGGATTAACCCAGAAACACATATGTGTCCAGAGATGCACAGCAAAGGCTGCACCTATTTAGAGGTGAAATATTTAAAAGTAACAGAGTTCGTTTTTTGAGGAAACTACATTTACCATGATGCAATGGGGCTGATAACTTGCTGGGATGTTAGGCAGGTGTGCTCCAAACTGTTTGTGACTTTAAAAAGGCTCCCTTGAGCCACTGGGCTGACAAGCTCTGGAGCTGGCACCAGCATGCCAGTGAAGAGGTATTGAAACCAGATGATTAATGGCAGCATTTCCAGCACCCCTCAAATGTGCTTTATTTGTTCTCTGCTGAAGAAGGGATTAACCCAGAAACACATATGTGTCCAGAGATGCACAGCAAAGGCTGCACCTATTTAGAGGTGAAATATTTAAAAGTAACAGAGTTCGTTTTTTGAGGAAACTACATTTACCATGATGCAATGGGGCTGATTACTTGCTGGGATGTTAGGCAGGTGTGCTCCAAACTGTTTGTGACTTTAAAAAGGCTCCCTTGAGCCACTGGGCTGACGATCTCTGGAGCAGGCACCAGCATGCCAGTGAAGAGGTATTGAAACCAGATGATTAATGGCAGCATTTCCAGCACCCCGCAAATGTGCTTTATTTGTTCTCTGCTGAAGAAGGGATTAACCCAGAAACACATATGTGTCCAGAGATGCACAGCAAAGGCTGCACCTATTTAGAGGTGAAATATTTAAAAGTAACAGAGTTCTTTTTTTGAGGAAACTACATTTACCATGATGCAATGGGGCTGATTACTTGCTGGGATGTTAGGCAGGTGTGCTCCAAACTGTTTGTGACTTTAAAAAGGCTCCCTTGTGCCACTGGGCTGACGAGCTCTGGAGCAGGCACCAGCATGCCAGTGAAGAGGTATTGAAACCAGATGATTAATGGCAGCATTTCCAGCACACCGTAAATGTGCTTTATTTGTTCTCTGCTGAAGAAGGGATTAACCCAGAAACACATATGTGTCCAGAGATGCACAGCAAAGGCTGCACCTATTTAGAGGTGAAATATTTAAAAGTAACAGAGTTCGTTTTTTTAGGAAACTACATTTACCATGATGCAATGGGGCTGATTACTTGCTGGGATGTTAGGCAGGTGTGCTCCAAACTGTTTGTGACTTTAAAAAGGCTCCCTTGAGCCACTGGGCTGACGAGCTCTGGAGCAGGCACCAGCATGCCAGTGAAGAGGTATTGAAACCAGATGATTAATGGCAGCATTTCCAGCACCCCGCAAATGTGCTTTATTTGTTCTCTGCTGAAGAAGGGATTAACCCAGAAACACATATGTGTCCAGAGATGCACAGCAAAGGCTGCACCTATTTAGAGGTGAAATATTTAAAAGTAACAGAGTTCGTTTTTTGAGGAAACTACATTTACCATGATGCAATGGGGCTGATTACTTGCTGGGATGTTAGGCAGGTGTGCTCCAAACTGTTTGTGACTTTAAAAAGGCTCCCTTGAGCCACTGGGCTGACGAGCTCTGGAGCAGGCACCAGCATGCCAGTGAAGAGGTATTGAAACCAGATGATTAATGGCAGCATTTCCAGCACCCCGCAAATGTGCTTTATTTGTTCTCTGCTGAAGAAGGGATTAACCCAGAAACACATATGTGTCCAGAGATGCACAGCAAAGGCTGCACCTATTTAGAGGTGAAATATTTAAAAGTAACAGAGTTCGTTTTTTGAGGAAACTACATTTACCATGATGCAATGGGGCTGATTACTTGCTGGGATGTTAGGCAGGTGTGCTCCAAACTGTTTGTGACTTTAAAAAGGCTCCCTTGAGCCACTGGGCTGAGGAGCTCTGGAGCAGGCACCAGCATGCCAGTGAAGAGGTATTGAAACCAGATGATTAATGGCAGCATTTCCAGCACCCCGCAAATGTGCTTTATTTGTTCTCTGCTGAAGAAGGGATTAACCCAGAAACACATATGTGTCCAGAGATGCACAGCAAAGGCTGCACCTATTTAGAGGTGAAATATTTAAAAGTAACAGAGTTCGTTTTTTGAGGAAACTACATTTACCATGATGCAATGGGGCTGATTACTTGCTGGGATGTTAGGCAGGTGTGCTCCAAACTGTTTGTGACTTTAAAAAGGCTCCCTTGAGCCACTGGGCTGACGAGCTCTGGAGCAGGCACCAGCATGCCAGTGAAGAGGTATTGAAACCAGATGATTAATGGCAGCATTTCCAGCACCCCGCAAATGTGCTTTATTTGTTCTCTGCTGAAGAAGGGATTAACCCAGAAACACATATGTGTCCAGAGATGCACAGCAAAGGCTGCACCTATTTAGAGGTGAAATATTTAAAAGTAACAGAGTTCGTTTTTTGAGGAAACTACATTTACCATGATGCAATGGGGCTGATTACTTGCTGGGATGTTAGGCAGGTGTGCTCCAAACTGTTTGTGACTTTAAAAAGGCTCCCTTGAGCCACTGGGCTGACGAGCTCTGGAGCAGGCACCAGCATGCCAGTGAAGAGGTATTGAAACCAGATGATTAATGGCAGCATTTCCAGCACCCCGCAAATGTGCTTTATTTGTTCTCTGCTGAAGAAGGGATTAACCCAGAAACACATATGTGTCCAGAGATGCACAGCAAAGGCTTCACCTATTTAGAGGTGAAATATTTAAAAGTAACAGAGTTCGTTTTTTGAGGAAACTACATTTACCATGATGCAATGGGGCTGATTACTTGCTGGGATGTTAGGCAGGTGTGCTCCAAACTGTTTGTGACTTTAAAAAGGCTCCCTTGAGCCACTGGGCTGACGAGCTCTGGAGCAGGCACCAGCATGCCAGTGAAGAGGTATTGAAACCAGATGATTAATGGCAGCATTTCCAGCACCCCTCAAATGTGCTTTATTTGTTCTCTGCTGAAGAAGGGATTAACCCAGAAACACATATGTGTCCAGAGATGCACAGCAAAGGCTGCACCTATTTAGAGGTGAAATATTTAAAAGTAACAGAGTTTGTTTTTTGAGGAAACTACATTTACCATGATGCAATGGGGCTGATTACTTGCTGGGATGTTAGGCAGGTGTGCTCCAAACTGTTTGCCACTGCATGTGTGCATATGTGTGTGTATCACTCACTGGGGTGACAGGTCTATGTATGTTAGCAGTGGTATGTCTGTTGGAGTGTCATCATACCTGAGTAGCTGGAGGTTCAGATATAATGTCAAACACAGTAATTTGTTCGTCAAAGTGCTGTACAGTGCACAGACATTGAGCACATTTAACCCTTCCATGCTTTACAGGTGGACCTGCCCCCTACACAACTGGAGAAGGGGCTCGATTTGCAGACCCAGACATATCCAGTAAGTGTTGATATTTCAGTTCTGTGTTGTGTTTGCAGCTGTTGTGTGATTGACTCCTGTGTGTTGGACACATAGCAAGGTATGATATGCTGGTATATGATCTGATATGTGACTTGCCTGGAGTTTGACTTGTTTTTCCATATTTGAGTTGGACAATCAGTGGTGTAGAGTCATATTTTGGGATTGTAGTGCAGCCCTGTAGGCATGGCCATGTGAATAGGGTGACATATGTTGTTACATGTCTTGTAATGGAAAATTTGGAGATAGCCATTTTCATGATTTAGTCAGCAAGTCATACCCTGAATCACACAGAGTAGGGATGCCGAAGTATTACCCACAGACTTGAGCCTCCCTATTCACTAATGAACATGTTAGACTGTATGTTTGACTTCCTAGCAGCTTCCTAACATGTTGTGCTACGTTTATGTGGCACTTGTGTACAATGTCATATGTGTGCATGCACCTCATGCACAGATGGGTGCTTGCATCTATGTGCTTGTTGTAGGACAGGTATTGGTGGTATCAAATGATGCTGCCAATTATCCACAATTAGGAACATAAATGTGGATGGGATTGTACGATGTTTGTGTCTATCCTAGTTGGACACCCTCCTTACCTGTGGTGGACTGACTAAATCCATGGACAGCTGTCCAAAGCTTCCTGGCTGTCCTTGATGTTTGAAAGTATGTGTTGCTTGTCCATCCCCCCCAAGGCACAGGCTTAGGGTTATGAAATATGTGTACCTAGGTGTGAGGATCCAAGTGTAGTACACAGACATGCAATTTTGACATGTTAGACTGTATGTTTGACTTCCTAGCAGCTTCCTAACATGTTGTGCTACGTTTATGTGGCCCTTGAGTACAATGTCATAGGTGTGCATGCAGCTCATGCCCAGATGGGTGCTTGCATCTATGTGCTTGTTGTAGAACAGGCATTGGTGATATCAAATGATGTTGACAATTGTCCACAATTAGGAACATAAATGTGGATGGGATTGTACAATGTTTGTGTCTATCCTAGTTGGACACCCTCCTTACCTGTGGTGGACTGACTAAATCCATGGACAGCTGTCCAAAGCTTCCTGGCTGCCCTTGATGTTTGAAAGTATGTGTTGCTTGTCAATCCCCCCCTGAGGCACAGGCTTAGGGTTATGAAATATGTGTACCTAGGTGTGAGGATCCAAGTGTAGTACACAGACATGTAATTCTGAAATTCATTTGTTCCAACCTAGGATACCAACTCATGATTAGCAACTGCATACCATCCTGGCAATTCCATTTACAAATCACAGATCTTGTGGCCCTTGATCGTCATCCAGAAGATAGTCATTAGTTGGCCTGTCACATGTGCAGGACTTGCAGCAATTGTTATGTGACTAATGGCAGAACAATGATGCTTGGATCATTTAAGTAGGTACACATCTTTTGGAACATTGCTATGCTGTTAGATAGGACATGTGTAGGCTGCATTGGCATGTACGTCCTCAGGGAGAATCTGTAATGTGTACTGTGATTTGGCCTGTTTAAGCTAAATTTGATGAATTTATCGAATATCATCAGTAGCTGTATCACACAATGATGTAACTAATGTTTGGCTTTATCTTTTTTAACAGCAGCCAATATGGATGCCAATCAGATCCGCGAGTTCCAGATGAGGGCGATGTGTCACCGCCACATTCTCAATGTTGGGTCTGGGTTCCACTACATGGCACAATGTTATCGCCATGAGAGAGCCACAGGGGTGTGGAGGGCATTTGCCCAAGGGGGCCCATCTGTGTCCACAACAGCCGCCACCACCAGCACCACCACTCCCACCCAAGTGGCACCAAGGTTGACAGCCACCACTGCAGGTCCGTCAACATCATCTGCTCCTGGACCACCAACAGCAGCCCCTGCACCTCCCCCTCCAAGCTTGGCACCGGCAACTGCACAACCCTCCATAACTAGCACACAGACCACCCCTGCTGCAGTCATTGACAATGTAAAATTTCATAACATGCAACGTGACATGCACTGGATGTTGTGCAGACTGGACAGGCTGCAGCAGGAGGTGTCCCAGATCAACAGGAGAGTGAGTGGGATAAAGAAGTTCCTGCGGAGGGCAAACTTGTGACATTGTGACCCTCAGCCATGATTCCCTCCCCTCCCTCCTCTTTCCTGGTTCTTATATTTAGTGGGTTTAGGGGGCTTAGTGTTAGGTTAGAATAGACTGTTAGATTAGTTAGTATAAGTGGGTTGGGGGGTGGAGGGTATGATATTATTACATGTTTTTTGTGGGTGGGTGGGGGATGATGTTGGGGTTTTTGTGTATTAACAAAATACAAAAAAATACAAAAAAACATATATAATTGTTTAGGATAAGATAGTATGGCCCATATTTATACTTTTTTAGTGCCGCATTTGCGTCGTTTTTTGACCCAAAATCGGCGCAAACTTTCAAAATGCGATTGCATTTTGGAAGTTTGTGCCGATTTTGCGTCAAAAAACAACGCAAATGTGGCGCTAAAAAAGTATAAATACGGGCCTATGTGTTTAGGTTAGTATATGTTGTCCTCCATGTGTCCCGTCATATAAGGGATGTGGGGGGTTGTTGTTTAGAGTGTTTAGTTAAATATGATAAGTAAGTTTAGCTTAGGGTAGGTAGGGCCAGTTGTGGGTAATGTGCAGTTAGGATAGGTTAGGTTAGTTAAGGTGTTTCCCCTAGTTTTAGCATCCTTTTTTTATAGTTAAATAAATACTTAGGTACTCCTTTACAGTATGTGTCATATGCTTGGGGATCAGGGCCTTGGCATGGGTGAACAGTGTCAATTTAGTATTTGCATTTGTGTTCCATCCTGCATCCAAATCCCAATTGAGCTGTCACATTGGCAGCTACACCAAAGCTACTTCTCTATGCATCTGCCATCCATTGCACCCGCCACTCAAGGTTACTATGGTTTTCAATGTGTTGTTAAGTTTGGATGTATGTTTTCAATCTGTCATACTTTGAGACCAGATTTTGTATTGAGGACACTGTGGTATGTCTGCCTGCAGCCTGATGTTCATGTGAACCCTGATAAGGTGAGTGATGGTACAATCTTATGTAGTATAGTATACATAACTCACACCTATAGTTTCTTCCATTGTACTGCCAGGGTACTTATTTGTCCATGCACTCGTACACATCCATTCCTGCTGTATGGCGTGTGTGTGATGAAATTTTAGAGTCAAATGTCACATACCTAAAGATTATCTGGAAGAAAAAGTTGAAAACATTGAATTTCTGCTTAGACATCCCTTGAAGCAGACATTTTCTGACCAACACAGCATTATACTGTAATTTTTCTATTTACTTTAGATTTAGCCCTCAGGAAGGGCAGATGATGGTACAATTCAAACCCCAGTGCATAGTTATCTGCCCACAATCTTTCAAGGCAGATGTATTGACATTCTATGGGCATTGACATGAGGCAAACATCACTACTCTCCCTCACGGTTGATGTGTCACATTACACAGAAACAAAGTGGTTGTCGAGTTCTATTTATTTGAAAGTGCTGTGGTGCAATATTTACATAGTCCATTAGTGTGATGCCTTCTATTGTGATACTACACAAGTGCAAAACGACATGTCACTGGACATGCTGGGTTGAAGTGTCATACAGTGCAGAGGAACATGAATTGCCAATGAGGTAGTGAGAGACAATCACAGAGCATAGCGTCAAGGTAAACATTGGGCTGGAGAACAGTGCTTGTGAGCAGCTGTTGCAAGACTGGCATGTTACAAAGCACAGGACCTTGGTTATAAGTGCCCATTTGGCATGGATTTGTGCTACTGGGTACTCTCACGGGTGAATGTGATCTGTTCCACGTCTTCATCTTCTGATGTGTGTGTCGTCTCCTCTGTCCTTGGTGGTGATGGGTTTGAAGGGGCAACGCACACTTCAGTGTTTGAAGATGTAGAGTCAGAAATCCCGGTAGCTGCCAACTGTGGGGCCATTAAGGGCAGTACTGCAGCAAAGAGGAGCTGCTGGTTCTTAAGTATAGCAGCTACATCACTGTGGTAGGCAGCCAGGTCGGCCCTGAGGGGGTCAATATTGCATTTGTTCATGCGTTGAAAGGTTTGGTGTGTGAGGTGTTGTGTCAACTCCCTTACTGCTGTGCTGATTTCCTTCACACTTTGCTGAAGTTCTTGCAAGATAGATGTTTGCCCTTGCATGGCTGCTGCCTGTTCTGCAGATGACATCATGCACGAATGCACCCCCTCAAGGCTGGCTGCCATATTTTGCATCCCCACCCGCACCTCCGTGGCCAGCTCCCGCTGTACTCCAACTACAGTCCTCTCAAAGCTTGTGCCAGTGTCGTCAGAGTCCTCAGCTGGGTTGGAGCTGGCAGGTCATACTATTGGGGTGGTGGGTGGGTCCTCTCTGATGGCTGCTAATTCTGTGCTCTTCCTTGTGACTGAAGGTGGGGTCTGGAGGGTTCCAATAACATCTTGGAGGGTCTGCTGGCTGATGTTTGTCAGCTCGTCATCCATGTCATCAGGGAAGTCCAGGACAGGCATATCCCCAGGAGAGCCATCATCCTCTGCAATTAGATATTGTACAAAAAGAGTGTGTGTGTTGTGGCATTTGTAATGTGACATGCCTAACTTCCTATTAGTTGCACATTGTGATATTGGTTCCTGTTCATTGTTCCTGTCATTAAGATTAGCATTCTCCCAGGCCTATGACCCACCTGCATGTCACATGTAGTGTGGGCAGTTTGGGGAATTGTCTGCGTCACATCCTCTAGGTGTAGGTTCTGTCCAAATTGTACATTGCCACCTTATTGTACAACTCCCCATCATGGATTCCCCTAGGTGTCTAGTTTTAAAAACTGTGCAGGTTTGCTACGTTTCCCTAGGTGCCGGCTGAGCTAGAGGCCAAAATCCACAGCTCGGCACTTTGAAAAAAACAGCTCTGTTTTCTTTGGGAAAATGTGATGTGTCCACATTGTGTTTTGGGGCATTTCCTGTCACGGGACTAGGCCTACCTACACAAGTGAGGTATCATTTTTATTGGGAGAATTGTGGGAACGCTGGGTGGGCGGAAGTTTGTGGCTCCTCTCAGATACCAGAACTTTCTGTCACCGAAATGTGAGGAAAAAGTGTTTTTTTGGCCAAATTTTGAGGTTTGCAAAGGATTCTGGGTAACAGAACCTGGTGAGAGCCACACAAATCACCCCATCTTGGATTCCCCTAGGTGTCTAGTATACAAAATTACGCAGGTTTGGTAGGTTTCCCTTGGTGCTGACTTAGCTAGAGGCCAAAATCTACAGCTAGGCACTTTGCAAAAAACACATCAGATTTCAATGTAAAAATGTGATGTGTCCATGTTGCGTTTCCTGTCACGAGCATTAGGCCTACCCATGCAAGTGAGGTAGCATTTTTATCAGGAGACTTAGGGGAACACAGAATAGGAAAACAAGTGTTATTGCCCTTGTCTTTCTCTACATTTTGTCCTTCCAAATGTAAGACAGTGTGTAAAAAAGACGTCTATTTGAGAAACGCCCTGTAATTCACATGCTAGTATGGGCACCCCGGAATTCAGAGATTTGCAAATAACCACTGCTTCTCAACACCGTATCTTGTGCCCATTTTGGAAATACAAAGGTTTTCTTGATACCTATTTTTCAATCTTTATATTTCAGCAAATTAATTGCTGCATACCCAGTTAGAATGAAACCCCAAGGCAAAGTGCAGCTCATTTATTGGCTCTGGGTACCTAGGGTTCTTGATAAACCTACAAGCCCTATATATACCTGCAACCAGAAGAGTCCAGCAGACGTAACAGTATATTGCTTTTAAATATCTGACATTGCAGGAAAAAGTTACAGAGTAAAACGTGGAGAAAAATGGCTGTTTTTTTACCTCAATTTCAGCATTGTTTTTATTTCAGCTGTTATTTTCTGTAGGAAACCCTGGTAGGATCTATAGAAATGTCCCCTTGCTGAATTCAGAATTCTGTCTACTTTTCAGAAATGTTTAGCTTTCTGGGATCCAACATTGGTTTCACACCCATTTCTGTCAATAACTGGAAGGTGGCTGAAAGCACACAAAAATGTAAAAATGGGGTATGTCCCAGTATAAGGCCAAAGTTGTGTTGAAAAAGTGGGTTTTCTGATTCAAGTCTACCTGTTCCTGAAAGCTGGGAAGATGGTGATTTTAGCACCGTAAACCCTTTGTTGATGCCATTTTCAGGGAAACAAAAAAAAGCCTTCTTCGGCAGCCCTTTTTCCAATTGTTTTGAAAAAAACGAATATTTCACTGTATTTTGGCTAATTTCTTGGTCTCCTTCAAGGGAACCCACAAAGTCTGGGTAACTCTAGAATCCCTAGGATGTTGGAAAAAAAGGACGCAAATTTGGCATGGACAGCTTATGTGGACAAAAAGTTATGAGGGCCTAAGCGCGAACTGCCCCAAATGGCCAAAAAACAGACTTGGCACTGAGGGGAAACGGTCTGGCAGAGAAGGGGTTAAGGAACTTTTGATCCATTTGAGCTAGAAAGAAAACCTTTTTGTTAAAATCTACAGATTATGTGGAAGACGATGCATTAGGTAGCAAAGTATGCAAATCCATAGTTATGCGGAAAAAGCTGCAGCAGCTCAAGCATACAATTTCAGTGGCCCTGGGCAATATCTGATAGACAAATAGGCCCTCATTACAACCCTGGCGGTCGGTGGTAAAGCGGCGGTAATACCACTAACAGGCCGGCGGTAAAAAAAATGGAATTATGACCATGGCGGAAACCCCCAACATAAACAGCCACTTTAACACTCCGACCGCCACGGCGGTACAAACAAACAGCATGGTGGTCACCGCCAACAGACAGGCGGAAGAAAATGTACCGCCCACACTATTATGACAGGCCAATCCGCCACCTTTTCCCTGGCAGATTCAACACGAACAAAAACACGGTGGAAGCAGGACTTGGAAGGGAAAACACTCACCTCTACACATTCCACGAGGAACCAGGACGCCATGAAGCCTGAACTCCAAATACTCCCTGCGATTGTCTTCCTGCTCCTCTACCAGGAGCACAACCGACGGTGGTGACGACCACGGTGAGTACAGCACCTACGACACAGGGAAGGGGGGAGGGAAAAGAGAGTGACACACACACGCAACACGCAACACCCCCATCCCAACCCTCACCTACAACAACACACACACACCAATAAATGTTGAAACATTACATTTACACCCCCCGACCCCCCTGGAAGAATGCAATAACAAAAGGAAATGATTTTAACCATTGTAATCAATAAACATCCATTAGTAAAAAATGTATATACACTATAAACAAATATGTACACCAAGAATTCAAGTCCAGGTACTGCACCTATATAGTCCGTGGACCACTGGGCCCAAAATGCATGGGCGAGGCCCGCACAAGATACCCGATCGAAACGGAGAGAACACTGCAGGGGCATCAGATCGAAATAAAACAGGCACCTCAGGGGAAAGGGAAGGGGGGCACCTCAGCCGGATGAGTGCACGACGCCAACTCCACAAGGTGGCTCCATGCCAATTGATGTATCCTGGGGAGTGCAAAGCCACAGTATCTCAAGTCTCTCCAGTGAGTGGTTTGCCCACTGCTTTATTCTGGGGAGTGCAAAGCCACAGTCTCTCAATTCTCTCCAGTGGGTGGTTTGCCCACTGCTTTATCCTGGGGAGTGCAAAGCCACAGTCTCTCAAGTCTCTCCAGTGGGTGGTTTGCCCACTGCTTTATCCTGGGAAGTGCAAAGCCACAGTCTCTCAAGTGGATAACAGTCTCCACTGGTTCTGGAGGGGGCTTTGTGCCCAGAGTGCTTCATCCTGCCAAGGACAGAGGTAGTGGATGCCTTTCTCCACTGGTTCTGGAGGGGGCTTTGTGCCCAAAGTGCTTCATCCTGCCAAGGACAGAGGTAGTGGATGTATCTCTCCACTGGTTCTGGAGGGGGCTTTGTGCCCAGAGTGCTTCATCCTGCCAAGGACAGAGGTAGTGGATGCCTTTCTCCACTGGTTCTGGAGGAGGCGTTGTGCCCAGAGTGCTTCATCCTGCCAAGGACAGAGGTAGTGGATGTATCTCTCCACTGGTTCTGGAGGGGGCTTTGTGCCCAGAGTTCTTCATCCTGCCAAGGACAGAGGTAGTGGATATGATACTCCACTGACGGTGGGGCAACATGGAAGCTGCCCAGGCCCCTGGAACTGACTACCAGCCACGTACGGATGACCACTGGGGATGGCAGCCATGTCTGTGGTGGTTCCACTGGCTCAGGTTGTCGCGGGCCGCTGGCGGGGCTGGCGAGGGTGTCATTAGCAGCAGTCATTGTGGCAGCGGTGCTTGCGGTGGTCATAGTGGCGGCGGTGCTGGTGGCTGGCTCACTGACCGTGTTTCTGGCGGAGGTGTCTGTAATGGCGGTGCTGGTGGCTGGCTCAATGATCGCGGTGCTGGTGTCTGTAATGGCAGTGCTGGTGGCTGGCTCACTGACCACGGTGCTGGCGGCAGTGTCTGTAATGGCGGTGCTGGAGGCTGGCTCACTGACTGCGGTGCTGCTGAAGGGCTCTGTATCTGGGCTGCTGGCGGTGGTGTCCTTGGCGGTGGTGCAGGTGGCGGTGCCGGTCTTGTCCGCCATGCAGGTTGGCGGCTATGTTGACTTGCCTTTCTGCTTCAGGCCCTTCCCCACCTTGGATGCTGGCGCAGCTGTCTTGCCACTCCCCACACTTGTCTTGGCTGAACCCTTAGTGGCAGGTGTTTTGGCCTTCTCCCTCTGGGATGTGGGCAACTTCTTCTGTTTTGGAGGTATGGGAATGTCCTTGGCCTCGCTCCTTGGGACACTGACAGCCCTGTTTCTTGGCACATTTAAAAAACTGGGTATTGCTGGCACCACTGTGCCCAGTGATGTGGTGGCTGAGGTGCTGGGTTGGGACCTGGAAAGGCGGGCCCTAGGGGACAGACTGGGGGGGGAGATGTAGGGAAGAGGTCAACATTTAAGAGGAAAAGTTTTTTTGACACACTGGGACGGGTAGATGGAGGTGGTTTGGGAGTGGAGGAAGAGGTAGTGGTTGTAGGAGGTGTTTGTTTGCTGACTTTGGGTGAAGGTGCATGGGCTGGAGGCTGTCGTGAGGTGGATGGCTGTTGGGTGGGTGTGTGACTGCGTTTGTGTAGTTTGGGGGGAGGGCTCACAGACACACTGGGAGAAGACACTGGGGATGTATGAATGGTAGTGGGGGTGGTGAGTGCACATGAGCGGTGTGTGATGATGGACGTGCTGGTGATGGAGGTATTGGCTGAAGATGTAGTGCATGCAGGTGTGAGTGGAGAGGTGACAGGGAGGGAGGAGGGAGAAGTGGAGGAGGGGGACACAGTGGAGGCAGCGGATGTTGGTATGTGTGAATGGGTATGATGCTTGTGTGAGTGCTTGTGGGATGTGTGGTGCTTATGTTTGCCAGAGCCATCCTTGTGTGTTGAGGTGTGTGCATGCTGGTCTGATGGTGTGCTTGGGATAGGCTGAGGTACTGGGGATTGGGTCTGGGTGGAGGAAGTCGGAGGGGGGAGGCTGGACACAGGGACAATGTCTGCCATTAGTGCAGAGGCCAGAGCCTGAAATGCTCTCTGTTTGGCTGCCTGGCCAGAATGAATGAAATCCAGGTATGCATTTGTCTGTTGCAACTGCCTCTCTACACCCTGGGTGGCTTTCAGAATGGTAGACTGCCCAACAGTGAGAGATCTCAGGAGGTCAATAGCCTCCTCACCGAGGGCAGCAGGACTGACTGAGGCAGGGCCTGAGGTGCCTGGGGCAAAGGAGAAGCCCACCCTCCTGGGTGAGCGGCCACGGGACACACGCTGAGAGGCTGCTGGGAGGGCGGTGCTGGTGGGGGGTGGCGGCTGTACCTGTTGATGCAGTGGGCACAGAGGTGCCTGCCACCGCAAGGGAGCTCCCATCAGATGAAGAGTCTGTGTCGCTGGTTTCAGCTCCTGTCCCTGCCATGGAGCTCCCCCCGCCCTCTGTCCCACTGGTGAATTCAGACTCTGTTGTCTGGCCCTCCAGGGCCATGTGGGATGCAGCTCCCTCCTGCTCCGGTGGCATAGCTCCTCCGCCTGATGATGCTAATGCACACATGAACAGGGGGACCACAAAAAGGGGGGGAAGAAAGAAGAAAGACATGTTCAGTGCATACAATACCACTACCATTGGCAGACACTACAGACACAGCAGCCCTCTGCACTACGCCATGCACTTGGAGTTCCCTAATTAATCAACGGTACATGGAGTACATGGCCTATGCCTGATTGCTGCACACATGGAAGTCACAGGAGCCTGACTAGGTGTAGATGGCTCTTACCACTGGTGGGGATGGGGTGCCACTTAGCCTGCCTCACAAAGGGTCCTTGCCTACAAAGCTCGCCCTAGCCTAGGGGAACCCACTGCCCACCTCCCTCACCCCCTTGTGGCTGCTGTGATGCCCTCAAGCGCCCATCCAACTCCAGATACGCCACTGCCAGGATCCGGAACATCAGGGGGTCATGGTGCTACGGGCACCCCTCCCACATTAGGAGGCCAACCCCAGCTGGGCCTCTGCCGTCTTCTTGCTCCAGCGGCAAAGGTCCTCCCATCTTTTACGGCAGTGGGTGCTCCGTCTGTGGTGAACCCCCAGGGTCCGGACGTCCTTGGCGATGGCACGCCAAATATCCTTCTTCTGGTGGGCGCTGACCTAGAGGAATAGTACAGGGGAAAATGTAACACTTTTACCGTCCGGACCGTCACAGTCATTGTCCCACGTTCCCACCCTTGCCCTGACGCATATACACTCACCGTCCGATCATGCAGGCCTCATCCCCCCCATATCTTCCATTCACACCACTCCAAATAGGCATTGCCCATACAGCATGCTCACAGTGTACTCACCTGTTTGTCTGGAGGACCGTAGAGTAGCGTGTACTGGGGGAGGACCGTATCCACTAGTTTGTCCAACTCCTCCGATGTGAAGGCATGGGCCCTTTCCCCAGACACATGAGCCATCGTCGCTTCCAGACTGAGGTCACAGCAGCACTTGCAGTGTAGGTCCTCTCCTGTCGAAGATCAGGTATCACGTGAGTGAACAGAGAGAAAATGGCGGTCACGTCCACAGCGGTGTGTACTGTCACCGCCGGCTTACATCGTCATTGGCTTCTGGGTCCCATAGGGCCCAATGTTAACCAATGCAGGATTGCGTTGCGGTCTTTGACCACCTACTGCAACGGTGTAGAACGCCAGCGCAGTTACCTCATATCCACTTGTCCTACATTACAGGTCAGGCCGCCGCCATTTCAGGTGGCCACATGGCATTATTTTTTAATACGTCACACATATATAGGCCTTGCATATACCCAGAGACAGGCACATACCGTATTGACAAATGTGTGCAATACTATTATTTTTTTCCTACCTCAGTGTTGACTGACTCTGTGCTCGTTGTTCTCATCCATAGGGACCATCCGCTGGGGCAGTTGAGGAGATGGCGGCGTACTGACCTGTCCCAGCCTATGTTCTCCAACGTGTTGTCCAGAGTGTTGTCTACCCTGCTGAAACACATGCGCAGCTACATCATGTCCCCTCAGGTGGAGGATTTGCCTACTGTGAAAGGTGACTTCTATGCCCTGGGACATATCCCCAACATCATAGGTGCCATTGATGGGACACACATGGCATTGGTACACCCCCGCAGGAGTGAACAGGTGTACAGAAACCGGAAGAGCTACCATTCTATGAATGTGCAGATGGTGTGTTTGGCTGACCAGTACATCTCCTATGTGAACGCCAAGTTTGCTGGCTCAGTGCATGACGCTTACATTCTGCGGAATAGCAGCATCCCGTATGTGATGGGGCAACTCCAGAGGCACTGTGTGTGGCTATTAGGTGAGGACAAGGACCCTATACACTGTGTGAATAGTTGTGTGGGTCTGGGGTTGTCACTAAGGGTTAGTGTGTGTCTAACAGTTGTCCCTCAACATTTGCAGGTGACTCTGGGTACCCCAACTTGTCATGGCTACTGACCCTAGTGAAAAATCCCAGGACAAGGGCAGAGGAACGCTACAATGAGGCACATGGGTGAACTAGGAGGATTATTGAAAGAACCTTCGGCCTCCTGAAGACCAGGTTCAGATGCCTCCATATGACAGGTGGTTCCCTATACTACTCACCAAAGAAGGTGTGCCAGATCATTGTGGCCTGCTGTATGCTGCACAACTTGGCTTTGCGACGACAGGTGCCTTTTCTGCAGGAGGATGGTCCAGAAGGAGGTCTTGTGGCAGCTGTGGAGCCTGTGGACAGTGAAGAAGAGGAGGCAGAAGAAGAGAACATGGACAACAGAAACACCGTGATCCAGCAGTACTTCCAATGAGACACAGGTAAGAAGACATCACTGCCTCCTACATCTAATAAAATTGTTAGACCTATCATCTGTCTGTCACTTTCACCCAGTGTACAGTATGGACCCTGATTTGTCACTTTGCCTTTCAATTTCACAGATGTGGGTCCCACTGTGTGACCTCTGCTATGTTACCTCATGGACTAGAGCTGTGTGACATAGGTATGTAGACATTAGAATGGAAATTGGGTTTTTCCTCAGTTATTGCAAATACACAATTGTGAAAGCACAGACTGACTCCTGCTTGCTTTGTGATTCAAGGGTGTTTATTTAAGTGCAAAATAGTGGAGGGGGTTGTAAAATGATCAGGGGTGATGGTGGAGGAATGTCCATGGCAGAGTCCAGTCTATTTGTCTCACAGGTGCATTGTCCAAAGGGGCATAGGAAGTGGAGCTAGGGCAGTTTAAGGATGGACAGGGTGACAAAGTGGGACAGAAGGATGACATTCAGGGTGGTCTCATTTCTTGGCGAGGGTCTGGGCATTGTTCTCTGTCTTTGTCCTGGATCTCAGGGACCACTTGTGGGGTGGTTCTCCATCTGCAGGGGGTGTGGTGCTGGTGTCATGGTCCTGTGCTGGTGCCTCCTGGCCACTAGAGCCAGCAGAGGTGGTGGGCAGTTCATCTTCCAGGCTAGTGTCAGGGGCCCCTTGTTGTGCCACAGTATCCCTCCTGGTGTTTACAAGGTCCTTCAGCACCCCTACAATGGTGTCCACAGTGGTGTTGATGGAATTGGGTTCCTCCCTGAACCCCAAATACTGTGCCTCCTGCAGCCGCTGGGTCTCCTGAAACTTTCCCAGTACCGTTGCCATCGTCTCCTGGGAATGATGGTACGCTCCCATGATGTTGGAGAGGGCCTCGTGGAGAGTGGGTTCCCTAGGCCTGTCCTCCCCCTGTCACACAGCAGACCTCCCAGTTCCCCGGTTTTCCAGGGCCTCTGACCCCTGAACCGTGTGCCCACTGCCGCTGCCCCCAAGTCTCTGCTGTTCTTGGGGTGGTGGGTTTGCCTGGGGTCCGGTAGTGGTGGACACACTGCTGCTTGACATGTCTTGGGGACAGAGGTATGGGCCCGCTGGGTGGGTGCTGTGCTGGTGTTTCCTGAGGGGGGAGGCTCTGTGGTGGCCAGTGACTGTGTCAGGGGAACCGACTGTCCCGAGGTCCCAGATGGACCGCAGAGCTGCTTTCATCACTGTGGGCCTCTTCTGTGGGGGGAGTGGAAATGTCTGGAACCTCCTGTCCGGTGAGGTTGGGTAGGGGTCCTGCAGGGGTGTATAGGCATGATTATTGCATCTGTGTGTGCTATGGTGTGCAATGTGTGGATGACCTGGTACCCCAGTGCTTACATTCTTGTGTAGGACCTTGTGCAATATTTAGTTTGGGGATCTGTGTGGGTATGTGTAGTGGACATGCATTGGTGATGGGTGTCCATGTTCTGTTGTTGCATGCAGGGCTTGGTGTTGGGATGTGTGGTTTGTGATAGTGGGACACATGTGAGGAGTTGGTGTGTTGGGGGTGAGGGTGAGGGTGGGGGTATGTGATAGCATGTAGGTAGCATGGGGTATATGGTAGTTAAAGGTTTGACTTACCAGAGTCCCTTCCTCCAGCTACTCCTGTGAGGCCCTCAGGATGCAGTATAGCCAAGACCTGCTCCTCCCATGTTGTTGGTTGTGGGGGAGGAGGTGGGGGTCCGCTGCCAGTCCTCTGAACCGCAATGTGGTGTCTTGAGACCACGGAACGCACCTTCCCCCGTAGGTCGTTCCACCTATTCCTGATGTCATCCCTAGTTCTTGGGTGCTGTCCCACTGCGTTGACCCTGTCCACAATTCTGCGCCATAGCTCCATCTTCCTAGCTATGGAGGTGTGCTGCATCTGTGATCCAAATAGCTGTGGCTCTACCCGGATGATTTCCTCCACCATTACCCTGAACTCCTCCTCAGAAAACCTTGGGCGTCTTTGCCGTGTCATGGGGTGGTGTGGGTGATGTGTGAGGTGGTGTGTGTTGTGATGTGTGGGGTGGTGTTTAGGGGTGTGTGGTGTTTTGTGCGTGGATGTGTATGAATGATGGTGTTGTGTGCCTCTGTATGCTGGTGTGGTCTTTGCTTTTCTGTCTCTCTGCTTCTTCCAAATTTTTTGTTGTAAGGGTTTGTGGGTAATGTGGGTGTGTGTTTTATATTTTATTGGGTGTGTGGGAGTGGTGTGTGTATGTGTATCAGGTGTGTGTATTTTGATTTATCCAATGTGGTAGTGTTTTGTAAATGTGTGTGTATTTTGAGTGGGGCGGTGTGTACTGCCAAAGGAATACCATGGTTGAAAGACAGCCGCGTGGATTCTTGGGTCGTGATAGTGTGGGCGTATTCCTGTTGGTGTGACGGTGGAGGTTTTGTTATTGCCAGTTTAACACTGACCTTTGGTGTGGCAGACTGTATGGGTGTCTAGATTTTGGCGGATTCCGAGCTGTGGGTCGTAATAGCTGTGGCAGAATTCTGTGGCAGTGTGTTGGCGGTCTTCTGCACGCCGGTAAGTGGGATTTACTACCAATGTTGTAATGAGGGCCATAATTAGGCCCATAGCGGTTTGCAGAGAGCTACGGTGTTACTTTCAAAACTGCACAAGTTAGGGTAGAGTAAAATGTTTTAAACATTAGTCTAAATGTCACAATAGCCTGGTGTTTAATAAAGATGAGACTGCTGATTAACAAGTATGACATTTTAATTTAATTTATAGTCTTTTTTTATGCCATTAGGAGGAAAAAAAGACAGAAAATTGGAAGCAAATTGTCATTATTTTCAAATTAACAGGTATGTATGCCACTTTTTCCTGCAGTTTTTGTTGAGTGAAAAGATGAATACAATGTGAATTTTCGTGTGGGACAGTCTAAGGAATAACAATTTAAGAAGTGGTTTCTGCTAATGGTCGTGGCAAAGCTGAGTAGACAACAGCTCAAGTGAAACTTCAAGTGGCAGCATTTTAGTAACACTTATAGAATACAAGCTAGCTATCAATCTTAGCAGTGTTGGTTTGTTTGACCACCAGCTGGACAGCTCTATCTAGTTGATTGTTAAGTTTAACATTGGGCGGCTTTTATAAAAGGTCGAGTCACGAGGCACAATGTGTTAAGGTGAAAAACACGGATCGGTGATAAGACCTAAAATAATGGTTTCTTGATGGGAGAGAAAGGTGCTGCAGAGGAGTTCGTTTCAAATCAGTTTAGAGAGTTTGGATACCCATTTTCAGTGATTTAAACATTCTTAAAACTAAGATTCTCAAATATAGCTTTAAATAGCATTTGAATGAGAGGGTAGCAAAAAAATCACATTTAATTTTTGAGAAGACTAGTGATACCGCATTCTCTTCCACTTAGGATAATTTGTCTTGTTTGTAAGCATAAATGGTGCACACCTCGGATAGTTGAATTGTTTGAACTTTTTTTAATAGATTGCTAACTCATCTAGGGCCATATGTATGAAGAAATGGCCTTGCAAATCGTAAATAGCGATTTTTAAGAAATCGCTATTTCCGAGTCGCAGTAGGCCCTGTAACATAATTGCGAATCGGAATTAACGATTTCTTAAAAATCACTATTTGTGGTTTGCGAGCCGATTTACCGAATCGCAGTTTGCATTTTCGCAAATTGCGATTCGGTAATTGAAAATCGCAAATTGCGAGAAATTGTGAGAAAAAACCCCTGGAGGAGCCTGATGACATCACAAACAGGAAGTGAGTCATCCCAGGCAGTTTCAGGTGCCACACCCAAACCAGCATCCAGAGAGAGCAGCCCAGCCACACTGAGCAACACTCTGAAGGAGGCAGCACACCTGAACAAGGATGGACACCTTAGCCCAAGGAAAGGAGAAGGGAGAGAGAAAGAGGAAGCTCAAATTCAGCGAGCAAGAGCTTGAGGTGCTGACAGAGGAGGTGGTCAGGATCCATGACCGCCTTTTTGGTAAAAGCTCACTCCAGGTGCCGGAGAGTGAGAAAAGGAGACTGTGGGCAGATATTCAAACCAAAATCTGCGCAATTGGAATGGCACAGCGCTCGGTCGACGAGATTAAGAAGAGGTGGTATGACCTGCGGTCCTGTGCGAAGGAGAGGGTGGCAAGAAGACTGCAGGAGGACAGGGGCATAGGAGGCAGTCCACCCATATAGGGACCATCCACCCCATTAGAGGACCTAGTGGAGTCCACACTCTTCTCTGAAGCTGTGACTGGGGGCACAGGGATAGACACCTCCGGCACACCAAGTACCAGCCAAGGTAAGTGCAATATTGAATTGTAACCCCATATGTGAATGCACAAAAGCCCCTTAGGAATTAGCAAGTAATGTAAAACATTGTGAGAAGAAGTCCATTCCACATCTTAGTAGCAGCACAGCAATGCATTGTGGGAGTGGCAGTCAACAACCCAGAGCTGAAAGTAGCACGTACAATGTAATTAAGTAGAGCAACACCCAGAGGAACACAACACCCACAACACAGTGAAGAGAAGTACCTGTACCTTTATTACCATTGTGTGACCTTACTTGCAACAAACATAACTGACATGCTGCATGTTGTCGTTGCAGGTGGGCCACGCCTAGCAGCCACAGCATCAGCCAGCATAGGCGAGACTGACACCCATCCAGCCTCTGATTCCAACACAAGTGGGTCTCTCACCATTGTGCCAGTCCGACGCAGGCCCAGGGCACTGCCACTACCAGAGCTCTGTCAGGACTCAGATGAGCAGCAGGAAGGGCCAATAACACTATCCCAACTGGCAGGCGCACCCAGATGCAGGAGGCCAGTTGTCAGCAGACCACAGCACCCCGCAGGATGGCAACAAATGCCGGTGCACAGCAGAATGAGGCAGGTGAGGGTCCCTCTTTCTTTGGTGGGCTGGAAGCAGCTATGTTGCAACAGCAGCGCCTACAAAACAAAAGGATCCTTGGCTTAGAAAAAAATATGCAGCAACATAACACCAACATGGGGGGCTTGCATCACCAGCTTGAGTGCCTGAATGCTAATATAGAACTGCTGCATGAGGGACAGGTGCAGGCATTGCAGGACACAAGAGAGCTCACTTCTGCTGTGCGGGAACTATGCCAGGAGCTGCGCCATGAGAGGGTGAGCCACCGCAGACAGGAGCGCAGATTCATGAACATGTTTGGGGGCTTCTGTCGCTCTGTCAACAGGGTGGCTACTGCAACCTCACTTATTGCACGTCGTGCAGTGGCTGCATAGGTGGAGGCAGCACACAGCAGCAGGGATGTGGCTTACGGACTTGTACAAATCACTAATGTGATTGATAACATTATGGGACAGAGGTCAGCCACACCTAGTGAGCTTGCACTGGGGGACACAGAGGACACTTCCAGCCTCAGCAGTCTAGCTGTACCCGCAATGGACACCAGACGGCGCAGTGCCCGGCACAGCACTGCCACTGAGGCAGACAATCGAGGTGCCAGTGAAGCAACTGGGCACCCGAGTGGTGTGCGTGGCCGCAAAAAGTAACTGTAGTGGCCAGAGGGGTAATGTGTTCACTATGACGTAATAGTGCATTACTCTGGACTTCTATTATCTCTAGTTTTTTACCTCATTTATTTTGCTAATCGTTGAACTAACATTACCTGACATTAAGGTAATAAATTTACTTCACTACTGGTACATTTGTCAGTGCATTTGTGTTATTCATACTTACATCTGAAATGGTTGTGTGTGATGACAGCACACCTTTGCCTTCCCTCTGCTGCACTGTTTCTGTCTGCTGGCTGTAGGGGTGGTATGGGATCATCATCCTCATCAGATTCAGATTCACATATTTCTACGGGTATGCCTCTGGTGGTAGCTATATTGTGCAAGATTGCACAAGTAGCCACTATTCTACATGTTGTCTCTGGGCTGTACTGTAGTGCCCCTCCACTTTTGTGGAGGCACTGGAAGCGACTCTTCAGCAGTCCAAAGGTGTGCTCCACCACGTTGCGGGTCGCCCTGTGTGCTGCATTGTATCTCCGTTCAGCAGGTGTTGCATGATTGAGGTAGGGCGTCATCATGTAGGTGCACACTGCGTAGGCACTGTCTCCTGGAAGGGACAGAGGTTATGATGAGTAACTGAGCCATCTGACATCAGCACGTCATCAATGCGCCATTGTATAGAGGGACAATACCTAGTAGATATCCTTCTCCAAACTCCCCAGCTAGCAGTCTTGTGTGAATGCCGCTATGGCGAAAGATGTACAAATCATATGTGTTCCCTGGTTACCTGGCCATGAGATCAGTTATAATGTATGAGGCATTGCATATCACCTGTATATTCACTGAATGTTGGTATTTCCGGTTGCGGTACACATACTTTGTGGCTGATGGTGGACAAATTGCAACATGTGTCCCATCTATGGTACCTAGGACATGGGGGAACTGTGCTATCTGGTAAAAATAAATTTTTACCTGCTGTATATCCTGTGGGGTGTGGAGGAATCTGATGTACTGGTGTAGTTTGCTCAGCATGGCATTGATAAATGCCTTGAAAAATCTAGAGAGGGTACTCTGTGAGACCCCTCCAGCTGCTGCTATGACCCCTTGCTAGCTCCCTGAGGCGAGTAGGTGGAGGGAGCATAATACCTGCACATGGGTGGGTATGCTGTGAGTCCTTAGTGTTCTGCGCTGCAGTATGGGCTGTAGCTCAGCTATTAGATCAAGTATCATGGCTGAGTTCAAACTATACCTCTCATATATTTTCCTCCTCAGTCAGGTTAAAAAGTGTATTGTGCACTCTGAACATTTTTCATAAATCAGGCCCTTAGTGTATGCCCAGAGCGCAGCACAGTTTCTATAGAAATAGGCTCAAAGCTGCTTTCTGGGCTCCCGCACTTGTACAGAGACTGACCTGTTATCCAGCTCCGATATCTTGCGGGAGTGACATGGATGCCACCCTTTAACTCACTGTAACTGTTTCTAAGGATGGCATACCAAAAAAGCTAACAAGAATGGGACAGACAAAATGAAAGAATGAGAAACTGTAAGTTTTATATGCGGTTGTGAGTCAAGGTTGTGTGCTATACTTTCCTCAAATACCTGAAGTAGGTATCAGTGATCATGTTCCAGCTATTGATTCCTAACCACAGGGTAAATTCCCTCTCTAACCCACCAAGGACAACACTGCTTCAGTCTTCAACATATTCTGGTTTTGGTACCACTCTATGGTAAAGAGTAGCCAACACTTGACATACCTTGTTTCAAAGATTACATATTGGTAGGGAGCAACACAGCCTAATCAAAAGAATTCCAATTTTCTACACCCCACCTGGTACCTACATCTCTCAAGACCGAATTCCTTATTCTTTATCAGAAAGGGCTTGGCAATCACTTTCCAGTCATGCACATGGTCTTGGCTGCTGAATGTCATTAACTATTCATATGCTTACCCTGATCTCTCTCAGGTCAGTATTAACAATGTGAAACAAGTCTCATATCACTGATGACATGTGTATGAATTGTCTCTCAAAGTATTATTACTAGGGAGTCGGTGGTTTACATGCTTAGCTGACAAGATTGTGGCTACCATATTTCTCACTTATCTTACATTTTTTCTTTTCAGAATCAGCCATATCAGACAATACATTGTAATATTGCAGGGATCAGAAAAGTCAATGTGGGTTTGTCAGAGTTGAAATTACAGAATGATAGATTTACAGGAAATTTAAAGCAAAGAAAGATGGGGAGCCTTAGGCATGCTTAAATAATGACTATGCCCAAAATGTCTGTCAAATCTTGTGCAACATGAATTCTAGAGTGATTGTGATCTGAATGAAGTCCCACTGAAACCACCAGTGCCGCAAATGGGTATGGTACAAGTAAGCCATGGGGAGACTTCTTTGAGTGAGTTGAAAGTGCACTGGTAGGTAGTACAAGGGGCAACAAAGTGGTCATCAGATGCTGCTGTGCTGTACTGGAGTTTGAACGTGTTCTTTAGGCAACACTGCTAGGTAGGACTGGAAGAATAGGGTGTTTTTGGAAGTGAATCCTGTCGTTTTTCCCAGGATCAGTCATTTTTTTCATTCTGCTGTGAATTCATTACTCTCTAATCCATGCTAGCTAAACTTTTCTTAACAGCATCTACTTTAACCAAGAGCATCTTGGGGCACCTGCTTTCATTAGAAATATCCATACATAGTAGTTTTCGATCCAGGAACAGATCTTGAATCACATTTAAAACAAACGTCTAACAATCTGGCAATTCAAGTTTCATTCTAGTTTTTGAAGTTCTGAATCCCTTAGATAAATGGCAAATCTTGAAGTACAGAGAGATGTCTAGACACATTGGTATCGTCCCCGTTATTTAAAATCTGTCTTAGTTATGGAACTCAGTATCTGAAAATCTATGTATAATTCATTTTGCTCAGAAAGAGGCTAAAACAACCCCATTAATTGTAGCACAAATGTCATCCTCCACTTCATTCACTAGAAATGGTCTCATGCACCTATCCTACATAGCCCAGTGTAAAGAGGTATGCAACATATACCCAAAGAATATGAAGTCACCCTGACTTTAGGTGAATAGAGGAAAAGTGGGCGCTCCTATGGTTCATAGAATTGTTCAAAGTGGGTGCAAAGAGATGGCAAAGTAAAGCAGCAAAAAGAACCGGGGGAACAATCCCAGGACAGTATGCAGGGCAAAGAAATGGAATAGCAGCAAATTGCAGTATTTGTACCAGCAACAAAGACAGATATCTAACCAAGAAGGCAGAATAACGGATACACCACAGAGAAAATACTATAAACTCCTTGACTCCTTTGTGAGAGCAAGTGGGCTGGGTAGATTTTGTAGGACATGAAGCCTAATATGACAGGAACCTAAGGGAACAAGAAGGAGAGGGCAAGGTGAGGAACAGGGAAGATGGCAACCAATGAGTACCTGGCAAAAAGAGTGAAGAAGGAAAGCAGAGCCAATCCCTATAGATGGCAGGGATGAATCAGGTGAGGATGCAGAATGGAAATAGGACCATTATATAACTAGGAAACACATTTGTTTCAGGTAAAATATCTCCATGTCCACTTTGAGAAATGAAGGATAAGAAGTAAGATCTGGGGCTAATTAAACTGCTAAAAGAAGGACCATAGACTGAAATGTGGGATGTGAGCCCTTGAAGGCTATTGATGTAACCACAAAAAAGACTGTGGCAACTTTTGAGAAATTACTCTATTAGCAATGCATGGGGTGTTGTAGTGAATACTGTCATAGAAGTTATGTAGCTCGAAGAAGATATTTGGACAAATACGTAATGAACCTAATAAATAAAAACACATATTCAATGGGAATGGACTCTTTATGAACCACCATTTCTTCAGGGCCTTACCACAGTATTATGTGCTTCTAACCTCCAGGTATTTCACTGGAAAGAGCACTGGCAATTCCACTTCATTATTTATTCACTTAAACGTTACTAGACTCTAACACAACTTAACGTTTTTATAGCTATATTGTTAGAAATGGGGTCTCTGTTGGCAGTGGTTTGCATCCTGGTGAAGTACAGACCCTCACTCTAGTCAGGGTAAGGGAGCCACACAGCTCAGATAACCCCTGGTCAACCCTTTAGTATCTTGGCACAAGCAGAGAGGATTATCTCAGACGCAATGTGTAAAGTATTTGTATACACACACGCACACACAGTAACACAGTGAAAACACCACAAAAGTACTCCACACCAGTAGAAAATTAATTTGCCAATATTGATCTGAGTAAAACAAGACCAAAATGACAAAACTCCAACATACAAAAGTAAAGATACAAATTTTCAGAGAATAAATCTTAGTGAAGTGCTTAGAAACACAGTAGCTCCAACTCGGGCTATCACGGTGTCTTGATGGAGTCATTCCCAACAGTCTGACGCCACTTGCAAGGGATTGCAGGCCAATCATGGAGTAGCACGGACCCCAGGTACAGTACCTTGGACTTTGTAGGGAGTTGGGGAGGTGAGGCATCACTGGAGCTGGTACGGCATTAGTTCCTTATTGCCACTGGGGAGATGAGACAGCAGTTCCTGACTGCTAGGGAGGATAGGTGAGGTGTTGATTCCTTATGATTGCCGGGGAGGCGATGGAGCGTCAGTGGTGAGACATTGGTGAATTCAGCAGGTCAAGATGCGAGGCGTCAACTTTACAGTGTCGCGATCACACCATGGGGCCACAGGAACTGCAGCAGAGTTAGATTCGGGAGTCCCGGTCGGCGGGGGCACAGCATGTGGGACTCATGCTGTGACAGGGCTTTGGAGGAACTGTGGCAGCATCGGGCATATGTTGCAGGTCGCAGTGAGTGCACTCAGCAGGGAGCACGGCTCCAGTGCAGGCAGTGGTGTGAAGTCAGACAGCAGCACCGGTTCCAAAGGTGCTCTGGCGTTGATGTGTTTGGTTTCTTTTTGGTTGCACCAGAGCTCAATTCCAAGGGCCCAGTAACTAAATTTGGCAACACTTGGCAAGTAAGGACTCTCAGCAAGAGAGCCAAGGTGCTGGCAGATGAAGTCCCTGAGACTTCTTAACAGGAGGCAAGCTCTGTTCAAACCCTTGGAGAACTTTTCAAGGCAGGATGTAGAAAGCAAAGCTAGTCTCCACAGTCCCAGGACAGAAGCAGCAACCAGCAGGCAAGCACAACAAAGCAACAGGAAGAGTGGTAGTCCCTTCTACAGCATACAGCTATTCTTCCTGGAAGAATGTCCTCAGTCCAGAAGTGTTCTAACTATGTGGTGTCAAAGGTCCAGTACTTATACCCATTTCTGTATTTTAAGTAGGCAAACTTCAAAGAGAAGTCTTTGTAGTGCACAAGACCCTGCCCTTCTCTGCCCTGGCCCCAGACACACTCCAGGGGGTTGGAGACTTTGTGTGAGGACAGACACAGCCCTAATTAGTGCAAGTGTCATCTCCTCCTACCACTGTAGCTCAGGAAGACTCATCAGCCTGGCGATGGGACATCAGAATATGCAGGGCACACCTCAGCTCCCTTTTGTGTGACTGTCTAGGGTGAATACACAAACAAACCAACTGTCATCCTGACCCAGATCCAGCAGTCAGGCAGAGGAACATAACGGTTGAGCAAGAAAATGCCCACTTTCTAAAAGGGGTTGTACGACGGAACACCGACTTCTGAAACAACGAGTGCCTTAACAATGAGGTCGGAACACCGACCTCGTTGTTACTACTAATGCCTTTACCACGAATGCCTTAACAACGATATTTTGTTGTAAAGGCATTCCTGATAAAAGCATTAGTAATAGGCACCATTGATCCTGCATCCCTCACCCCAACCCCCCAACCCCACCCCAAAACCTAAAACCCCCTGACCCCCGACTACCTCCCCAAAACCAAAAACGTCCCACCCCCAAACCCCACCCAAAACCTAAACCCCCTAACCCCCACCCCTCCCCAAAACCCAAAACGCCCCACCCCCCCAACCCCGCCCCAAAACCTTAAACCCCCTGACCCCCCACCCACGCCCCAAAACATAGATGCCCCACCCCCGAACCCCGCCCCAAAACCTAAAACCCCCTGATCCCCCAACCCCCTCCCCAAAAACCAAAAACGCCCTACCCCCCCAACCCCACCCCAAAACCTAAAACCCCCTTACCCGCCACCCTTCCCCAAAACCAAAAACGCCCCACCCCCAACCCCACCCCAAAACCTAAAACCCCCGACCCCCACCCCAAAACCAAAAACGCCCCACCCATCCAACCCCGCCCAAAAACCTAAAAACCCCTGACCCCGCCCCAAAACCAAAAACGCCCCACCCCCCAACCCTGCCCCAAAACCTAAAACCCCCTGACCCCCTCCCCAAAACCAAAAATGCCCCACCCCCCCCAACCCCACCCCAAAACCTAAAACCCCCTGACCCCCCACCCCCTCTCCAAAACCAAAAACGCCCCACCCACCAACCCCACCCCAAAATCTAAAACCCCCTGGCCCCCCACCCCAAAACCAAAAACGCCCCACCCCACCAACTCCACCCCAAAACCTGAAACCCCCTGACCCCCCACCCCTCCCCAAAACCAAAAACGCCCCACCCCAAAACCTGAAACCCCCTGACCCCCTCCCCAAAACCAAAAACGCCCCACCCCCCAACGCCACCCCCAAAACCTAAAACCCCCTGACCCCCCCACCCCTTCCCCAAAACAAAAAACACCCCACCCCCCCAACCCTGCCCCAAAACCTAAAACCCCCTGACCCCCCACCCCCTCCCCAAAACCCAAAACACCCCACCCCCCCAACCCCGCCCCAAAACCTAAAACCCCCTGACCCCCACCCCCTCCCCACAACCAAAAACGCCCCACCCCCCAACCCCGCCCCAAAACCTAAAACCCCCTGACCCCCCACCACCTCCCCAAAACCTAAAACGCCCCACCCCCCCAACCCCACCCCAAAACCTAAAACCCCCTGACCCCCCACCCCCTCCCCAAAACGTAAAACGCCCCACCCCCCATCCCCGCCCCAAAACCTAAAACCCCCCACTTACCTTAGTCGTTCCCTCCCCATCTGCGTCGTCCTCCTTAGCCGACTCCCTTGTTTGTACCTTAACCACCCATGTTCGTTGTTCAGGACATGCGTAGTTAAGGCACAAAATAACAAAGTCGTGGTTAAAGAAAGTGTTGTTCCGCTTTCGTTAACCAAGACTTCGTTATAAAAAATTCGGCATAAAGGAGGTTTCCCTCTAAAAGGTGCATTTTCAATCTTAAAATTCAAATAACAACTTCACCAAAAGTTGTACTTTTAAATTGAGGGTTCAAAGACCACAAACCCCATATCTCTATCAGCTCCCAATGGGAAATTACACTTAAAAGATACTTCAAGGCAATCCCCATGTTACCCTAAGAGAGAGATAGGCCTTGCAATAGTGAAAACCGAAATTAGCAGAATTTCACTATCAGAACATGTAAAACACACCCTAAGGCCCTCATTATGACCCTGGCGGATGGCGGTATTTTGGAGAAAAGTACTGCCAACAGGCTGGAGGTACTCTTCCCTAAAATATGACATTGGCAGCTTGGCTCAAGCCAGACCGCCAATGTACCACTCCGTCCGTGAGGGCGGTAACAGCCGCCGGGCTGGAAACTTCATTCTCCAGCCAGGCGGGCATCACTGTCCCACCCGCTGGATTATGACCACACCTACTGCCATGGTTTTCGTGGCTTCCTTACAGCCACAAAAACCATGGCGGCAGTCACTATCATTGACTGGGAATCCCTTTCCTGTCACTGATAGAGGTCCCCCTCTCCCTCCTCCCCATCCCAAGATTCCTCACCCACCCTCCTCCTCCCACTCCAGACCCCCCCACAACATACATGCACATTCATGCACCACCATACATATGCATAAATACACTCATACCCACATTCACCCATGCATGCATCCATCCATTCACATTCACACAACGCAATTTGTACGCACACTCACAACCATGCATGTACACACGCATTCCAAATGCCACACACCCACATACACGCACTCACAGACATACACACACACTCAACAACCCCCTCCTCCCTCCCCTATCGAAGCACCCGACATACCTGCTTGCAGGGGATCCTCTGGCAGGTGACGGAATGGGGAGCTGCTGCCAGTAGCAGTGTCCGCCAGCAGAACACCGCTAGGCTGTATCATGTGTCATGATACGGTCTGCAGCAGTCTACTGGCGTGGCGCTGCTGCTGGCATCAGTGCCACCTTACCGCCGTCTGCCGCCATGGCCGCAGCTGGAATTCCACCAGCCTTCTGGCGGAATTCCGGCCATGGTCATATTATGGAAGATGGCAGGTAGCGATGGTGTTTTGGCGGCTGTCACTATGGCGGTATGTGGTCAATACCGCCATTGTCATGATGAGGGCCTAAGTCACCTTAGGAGTGACTTACATGTAGTGAAAGGGAAGATTTGGGCCTGGCAAGTGGGTGCACTTGCCAGGTCAAAATGCCAGTTTAAAACTGTCCACATAGACACTGTTGTAGCAGTTTTGAGACATGTTTACAGGGCTACTCCTGGGTGGCACAATCAGTTCTGCAGGCCACTAGTATCATTTGATTTACATGACCTGGGCACACATGCTGTACTATACTAGAGACTTACTGGCAAATCAAATATGCATATCATGGAGAAACCAATCACCAATGCATTTTAGCCAGGGCGCATATGTGCTTTAGCACTGGTTAGCAGTAGGAAAGTGCTCAGAGTCCTAAAGCCAACAAAAACAGGTCAGAAAAAATAGGAGTAAGAGGGCAAAAAGTTTGTGAATAACCCTGCAAAAAGGGCCAATTCCAACTCAATAAAATCTAGCCTTCAATTTCAGCTCCTTGAGCCAGAATGGAGGGAATGTTTAATCTTCTCAGCCATTGACTATATTGCAAGGCCAAATGAGAGAGGGGAAAGGGGACAACCCTGATTAGTAATCATAAACAATTTAAGATAAACTCATCATTAACCACCTTAGTTTTGTTATAACCTTAGATAACCTGGACTCCTCAAACAAAGGAGTCTAAGATACCTCAAAGTATCTCTGAAGTACATCCAGCCCCTACTGAAACAGTTAAGTCCACCACATGGATTCCGGTATGTGGAGTGAATTTAGCTCCTTCTGATTACTCTCAGGTAACTCCATGCCATCCTCATGCCATTGTACTCATTCTATCAGCTAAAGATTTTCCTTTTATTGGAATTAAGCAAGGGAGTAGGACGCATTCCAAGCATAGTCAAGGGGCCTTCCCAGGTTTTTTTTAAAATACTGTAATCAGTGCTGATTGGCAAGAACGTTGAAATGAGCCCCCAAACAAAAGTATTGGAAAGGATTTCAAACAACGGAATAGGAATAAACATCCATCAATCAGAGAGTTCTAAACGTCACTGGTTTTCTATCAAGACCAGCCAATTTCAAGCATATTTGCCTAGTTTAATTCTCATAAATTTCAACCTTCTATAGTGGTACAAGAATCATAAAACCATTGACTTTCTTCTTAAGAAAGAAAGTCTATAAACAAGCATTGAAGAGACCCCTTCCTTTTAAAGGTTTCTAAAAAATCATCACAAACTCCCAATACTTTGCTTGAACCAATCACCAGAGAACCTTTACATAGAACTTCCTTAATCCTTGAACTTGCCTCCTGGTTTTTATTTAGCCAGCACATGTTTTGATACTTTTCTCTTTATAGGCAAACATTTGAATTGTCTTGGTGATAGACATATCTAACTGATAGTTCTAAACGTTCTACCACTTTTCAAACTGATTGTTTTAAAATTTTGACTGGTTCAGCTCACTGAATTCCAATAATATTCAGTTATGAGTCATTTAAACCTAGCGGGCACATCTCCAGTTCCAGCAGCTTTGCGTCTAACTTTTTAATTCCCAGTTTTAAATTCTTATATTTAATACTAGCAACTAAATAAAACCAACTCAAACATCCTGTTAAGGAGTCCCAGATATACCATCTTACTAGATAGCTGACAGGTAATATACCAGTACTGTTTTGTACTGTAGAAAATGTAAGATTGTACATCCATTTCAAGTGCAAAGTTAAGAAAACATTAGAAATAGAAAGAAATATGTAGGCTCAACAATATCTTCCAAAAACCTTTGCATTTTCTCTTTTACTTGTTTTCAGAATTGGAGGCCAGAGGACACTTTGCTATCAATATTACAGTATTCAAGGAATAAAAATAGGTTTGCCCAGATAAGTCACATGATGAACCAAAGCAGGATCAGAAAAGCTCCAAGAGTCAATTTCACATAAAGTTGCCTTGTTTTTTATTTTCACAGAAATGTTATAATAATCCAGATTACGAGCAATTTTTAGGTCGCGCCTAGTATCATCAATACCTTTTTGTTTTCTAGCAATGGACTTAGAGGACACCCATTGCTTTCCTTTAGTTGGTTTAAATGTCACTCTCATTTGCTTGTTTCTTATTTGTCATCTGCTAGATGCCTCCTTTGATTTCTTGTGTGTGTGTCTCCCCTGGAGCATGAGTGCATTACTTGTGTCCTTGCTCTGCTAATTTTGTATGCATTACTCTTTGTATTTCAGTATTCTACCATGTTGTGTCTTCTTCAGGTGGCTCCCTCATGTACTTACTCCCTGTTTGAGTTCCTCTCTCTCTCCCTCATCTGTGTTACTTGTCCCCAATTGACTGTGTTGCTTGCCATCACCCTCCCTTCCTCTCTCGTCCATGTTGCTTGCCCCCAACTCAATCCCTTTTCTGTGTTGCTTGCCCCACCTTCTTTCTGTTGTTGTTTGTGTTGTTTCTTGTCCCCAGCCACAATCCCTCCTGCCATTGTTATCTGTGTTCTTGCTTGCCCCACCCGTCCTACCTTCTTCTGTTCTTCACATCGTTCCGTCCCCAACTTCTCCCACCCTCTTTTTTCCATCAGCTTACCTCCCTCTCACTCTCCATTGTCCATGTGCTTTCTTTCAGCCCCTGACTTACAGTGCCTGATGTCTCTGATGTCCCTAACTCTCCTGACTCACCCTCCACTCTCCATGTTGCCACCTACCCACTCCCTCCATGTTGCCTCTCACCTCCTGCCCAGCAATAAACAAAAACTAAGGCCCAAATTTAAGAAAAGTGTTGCTGAATCGATTGCAGCATCACTTTTCTTGCACCCCTTAGCATCCCTCTACTGCCACCATGTGTGCGCCATATTTAATATTCGTGGCACCATGGCGCAGGGTAGGGGCAATAGCATCATCATTTTTGACGCTATTGATGTACTGTGCAGGATTAGCTCCAAAATGTTGGTGCTAATCCTGCAGAGTACATAGGGGCCCATTGAAAACCCCCCTTTTAACTGTGGCTCTGTGCAGGCAATAAAAATAGCTGCTAAAAATGGCACAGTGGAATCTTCTATACTATGCAGTACCCCTAGTGGGGAACATCCCCACCTCACATACATTATGCCTGTTTTGCCTGGTGCAGGCATAATGTGGTGCAAGGGTAACAAAGTGGTGCAATGCATGCATTGCACCACTTTGTAGATAGGGCCTTGTTGACCCACATTAGCGCCATAAAAAATTATGCTAATGTGGCTCAAGGAGACCGTAGGCTCTCTCAAATCTGGTCCTAAAAGTACTATCGCACGGCAAGCAGTACAACATCATAGCACTTTTATTTTGCCTTCATGCATGCTGCAGACCAGCCATGCTGTTGTACTACATGACTAAAAGATACTGGCAAAGCCAATAGCTCTTTCACAGGTGAAATCTATTGACTTTCCCACTGCTTGTTATATTTAGGGGAGCAGAAGGAGAAACGTTTAATTGCCTCATGGAGAGCCCTCCAAATGCCCATGCGCTGAAATCAGAGAGAGAGTTACCAATCTGTCCATTAATGTTACATAATATTCAAGGGTCATCCGAGTTGAGGCCATAAACATCCGAACAATTATTTTTTGAGCAAAGAAAAATCACTTCAGTTACTACCCATCTGTGAGCACCAAGTCTAGATTCAAGAATAAAAATATTTAATTCCTTTTGCATTGGTATAACGACCCCTGTGACATTAGAGATTTGAGATTAAATAACATTTCCCCGCATCAGAAACTTAATGGCACCCTCAAAACATAAGTGAGTCTCTACCAGACATATAATATCACAGCTTCATGTTTATAAGAAATTCAAAATACTACTCCTTTTACCCTTTTAATAGGTTATTGCACATATTGTAATTATTTCACATACATCAAATGTAACAATTTCCTATTTTTATACATTATGCACTTCACACCACATATAATAGAAAGTATCCTTACTAAATCCTTCACTAAAATTTTTCAGCATCTGCAGCATCTTTGATATGCCTATAATCTCAAACCACATCTGAATTGACCACCCAAATGAATCCCACCAATCCCCATAGAGAAACCACCCTCACATGTGGTCTTTAACTTGGATTATTTCCAGCTCCTATGAGGCTCCTTCCATTTAAATAATACTCTGAGGGGGATGCATTAGAAGTATTACTTTCTTGCTGATGAACATTTTAAGAATGCCTTCCAATAGCTGTATAAATTCTGTAATTTTTACAGTAGAAAATAATATGGACATCTTACTATCGTGCGTAAGTCAACGGTTCCATAGGAATAGAACAACACCTTCTACTTTAAATCTATTAATTAGTTGATCTATCTGTGATCGCCATTTGTTAGGTTCTCAATATACATGAGACCTTAGTGAAAACATCAGATGAATTAGAGAAGTCAAGTGTGAGTTGGCAAAAATACTTCCCCTAAAATAAAATCAAATTCTGCTGTGTTTCTGTCTAGCCAGACAACGAGACGGTCATAATGAAATCCGCCATAAATGCAATTCTATTTTCTTCTGTCCCACAACAGTGTCCAGGCATCTTACACTTTTTGTCAATGATTAGTTTTCAAAATATTCCACTTTTCATTGTTTGTATTTCATCTGGATTCACCCTTAAAAGCATCCGCTGCTTCCTCATTTTCCTACCAAGTTTCTAATGGCATACTTCCAACTTCTCAAGTTAATCTCTGAACCCATATACCTTACTATCACAAGCGTCCAGAGATTGCTGTATCCTATTAAATCTCTATTTCAAAGACTCAAAACCTTTTTGATTCTCCTTCTCCATCTGAATGAGTATCTCTTTGATAGAAGTGTGTGGTAGACTCACTGAGGAAAGAATGCTGTGGTCAGGCTTGTTTTGGATCTTCGTAAATCTGCTAGGATTCCTGCTCTTCTTACCTGTCTTTATTGGTTTCCTGTTGTGAGGAGGTGCATTGTCAAGATGCTCTGTTTTTGTCACAAGACCATTCATGGCACCACCTCCTAAAGAAACATGTCCAGACTGTTCTCTAGATATTCCCCACCCGGACCACTGCATTCTCCCTTTTCTCTTCTTGTTATCTTACCTAAGGTTTGCAAAATGCAGATTGGGGGTTGCACCTTTTCTGTTATCACAGTAAAAGCTGGGAATAGTCACCCTCTGGCTGTTGTGTAGCCATTTTAGTTATAGCTCTATTCACATTATTTTAACTTAGTAGACCTGCCGCTGTGCACTTTAACCTAGATATATTTTACTCGGCTTCACTTTATTATTGTTACAATAGCCACTTTTATGGTCTTATTTTATTTCCATCTATATAAATGTTTTTGCCTAGGCCAGCACTCTGTTCTCAAACAAGACATTCTTGCTCACTCTGTGCTTCTTCCAAGGCTACAGTAAGATAGGTTGCCGGTGAACATGGTATAAAGTTTTGTCTCTGACATTCATAGAAAACACACATCCTTATGGAGGGACATTTTCTCAGAACATCAGCTGTTTTATTATAAAAACACTTCCCTGTCCTTTACACGTTCGAGGGAGATTCCAGCCAGAGAACCACGACTGTATGCTGGTTGCTGAATGCTTCGCTACAACTGCTTATGGAGACTTCAGGCCTTTGCTCAGGTATGGGGGATGATGTCTTCCCAGGGGAACCTGAAGGGCAGAATAAGAGCTTAACACGCTGTGCTCTATTATAGCCTAGGTAGGAATTAGTCTATTGACTCTAGTGACAATATGGTAGCGTTATTTCTATGCTTTACTCTCCTTGTCACAATTTTTATCTTGTCATGCTGTATCGTCCTGGTTATTGCAGCTCATGCTTTGCTATCTAAGAAAGATGCAGTCGCTTCATTAAAACCTTATTGAAACATATACTGCCTCTGTTTGTCATTGTGTATGTGAGACTAATGTAACTGAGAGAAACGGATGAGACCTGAGCGAGCACGGTTTCCCTGAGAAATCAATTATGTCATGCGCTTGGCTGCCCAAACATCCCGCCCTTGGCTCGATATGAGGCACTGCTAGTTAGCCGGGGCAAAACCTGGATTGGAGCGAGAGGTGTCTCAGTCTCCCACACCGCAGACGTTTCTGCCGCTCGAAATCCAGTAGACTCATTAGAATAATGAGAGTCTACGCGACATGGCTATGGGATTGAAACCTAATTTTAACAGTCTGCAAACATTTGAAAACTCACCTATTCCAGCAATAAGCTGCTCATCATTTCCCTTCATAGCTTAGTACCAGGACAGTTTGGAGTATGTATGAGCCTTATGAACTTAAAATGAAATCAAATGCCACAAATCCAGTTCTAATCTCCATGGAAACAGGCCCTCATTACAACCCTGGCGGTAGGTGATAAAGCAGTGGTAACACCGGCAACAGGCCGGCGGTAAAAAAATTGGAATCATGACCATGGCAGAAACCGCCAACGCAAACAGCCACTTTAACACACCGACCGCCACGGCGGTAACCGCCAGCAGCCAGGCGGAAGACAATGTACCGCCCACTACATAACAACATGCCTATCTGCCACCTTTTCTGGGGCTGTACCAACAGCATCAAAATCACGGTGGAAACAGAACTCTGAAGGGAAACGACTCACCTCTCGACACTCAAGGAAAAACCATGATGTAATGGAGCACAAGCTGCACTTTTTCCCAATGCTGGTGTACCTTCTCATACACCAGGAACACTAACACCGGCAAAGATGACCATGGTGAGTACTGCACCTAGCACACAAGGGAGGGGCAGAGGAAAAAGAGAGTGACACACACATGCAACATGCTACACCCCCACCCCCACTCCCACCCTCACCCCCAACACCATACACACAAACAGATGCAACAACATTACATATACACCCCGTAACCCTCAGGAATAACGCAAGGACAAAAGGAATGGAGTAAAATGAGTGTAATAGTACAGTGTCAGAAAAATACGTACTTAAATCAAGAAATAGTATGTACAATATATACAATATATACAAAAGGAGGGACAATGCCCACTCCAAAATGTCCATGCACACTGGGCCAAAACACATAGGCCAAGGCCACACTTGACTCCTGCCTCAATACGGAGAGAACACTGCAGGGACATCAGGTCGAAAAAACACAGGCACCTCAGGGGGATGGGAAATGGGGGGGCACCTCAGCCGGAAGATGGTACAACGCCACTGGCCTGGAGGGGGCTCCATGCCCACTGCTTGGTCCTGGGGAGTGCAAAGCCACAGTCTCTCAAGTGGGTGGTTCGCCCACTGCTTGGTCCTGGGGAGTGCAAAGCCACAGTCTCTCAAGTGGGTGGTTTGCCCACTACTTGGTCCTGGGGAGTGCAAAGCCACAGTCTCTCAAGTGGGTGATATGCCCACTGCTTGGTCCTGGGGATTGCAAAGCCACAGTCTCTCAAGTGGGTGGTTTGCCCACTGCTTGGTCCTGGGTAGTGCAAGGCCACAGTCTCTCTAGTGGATGCCTTCTTCCACTGGTTCTGAAGGGGGCTTTGTGCCCAGTGTGCTTCATCCTGGCAAGGAGGGGCTGAGTGGATGGCTTCTTCCACTGGTTCTGTCAGGGGCTTTGTGCCTAGTGCGCTTCATCCTGGCAAGGAGGGGCTGAGTGGATAGCTTCTTCCACTGGTTATGTAGGGTGCCTGGTGCCCAGTGTGCTTCATCCTGCCAAGGAGGGGCTGAGTGGATGGCTTTCTTCCAGTGGTTCTGGAGGGGGCCTTGTGCCCAGAGTGCTTCATCCTGGATGGGGCAAGGTCACAGTCTCTCACCTATGTGTCACACCGACAGGTGTTGCTGGGACCCATGTAGTCACCACTACACACTGCTCACCGGGGGTGATGGCTGCTCAGTGGATGCCAGTTGCGCTGCAGGTGGCAGTGCTGCCAGTGGTAGCCTCCAGGCCTTCACCTGCAACCTCGGACGGCTGCCCACTGGGGCTGCTGCTGCTGCCAGCGGTGCATTTGGCAGTGCTGGCGGCGGTGCATATGGTGGTGCTGGCCGCAGTGCAGGTGGCAGTGCGGGCAGTGGTGTGATAGCCTCCAGGCCTTCACCTGCAGCCTCGGACGGCTGCCCACTGGGGCTGCTGCTGGCAGTGGTGCTGCTGCCCGCGGTGCAGGTGGTGGTGCTGGCCTTAATGCAGGTGGCAGTGCTGGCTGCGGTGCAGGTGGCGGTGCTGGCAGTGGTGGTGGTGGTAGCTGCCAGGCCTTCACCTGCAGCCTCAGACGGCTGAAGTGCCATGGCTGGTGTTGTGTGACCCTTCCTGCCCTTGGAAGATGGTGGTGCCTCCTTGCTTCTGCCAGCTCGTATCTTTTTCTTGCCCTTGCCGGCTTGTGGTGCCTCCTTCCCCTTGCTGGCTGGTGTTCCCTTCTTGCCCATGCTAGGTGGCGGACCGTTCTTGGCCTTGGCAGGTGGTGCTGGCAGACTGGCTGGGCTGACAGGTGCTTCCTTGGAGCCTCTCACACCTGCAGTAGCTGCAGAGACCACAGTGGCCGTGGACTTGGTGGCTGAGGTGCTGGGCTGGGTTCTGGCCACCCGGGCCCGAGGTGAAGGACGGGGAGGGGTAGGGAATAGGTCAATGTTGGCGAGGAAAAGCTTCTTCGGGACACTGGGGTGGTAAGAGGGTGAAGGTTTGGGAGTGGAGGAAGAGGGAGTGGTTGTAGGAGGTGTCAGTCTGCTGTGCTTGGGTGCAGGGGCTGGATATTGTTGTGAGGTGGATGGCTGTTGGGTGTCTGTGTGCTTGCATTTGTGTACTTTGGGAGGAGGGGTCACAGACACAGTGGGAGAGGATACAGGGGACGTGTGCATGGATGTGGGGGTGGTGCCTGCCAGTGCGGGGCGTGTAGTGATAGGCGTGCTAGTGATGGAGGTAGTGGTTGAGGATGTAGTGCATGCAGGTGTGAGTGGAGACGCTACTGGGAGGGAGGTGGATGACGAGGAGGAGGGGGAAACATTGGAGGCAGTGGATGTTGGTGTGTCTGCATGTGGATGGTGCTCTGTGAGTGCTTGTGAGATGAAGTGTGGTGCTTGTGTTTGCCTGAGCCACTTCTGTGTGTTGATTTGGGTAATTGCTGGTCTGAAGGTGTGCTTGGGATAGGCTGGGGTTGAGGGGATTGGGACTGGGTAGAGGAAGTTGGAGGGGGGAGGCTGGAGAGAGGGACAATGGCTGCCATCAGTGCGTTGGCCAGAGCCTGGAATACTCTCTGTTGGGCTGCCATGCCGGAGTGAATGCCCTCCAGGTATGCATTTGTTTGTTGCAAATGCCCTGCTTCACCCTGGATGGCATTCAATATGGTTGACTGCCCAACAGATAGGGATCTCAGGAGGTCAATAGCCTTCTCACTGAGGGCAGCAGGGCTGAGGTGCCTGTGGCGAAGGAGTTGCCCACCCTCCTGGGTGTGCGAGCATGGGAAACTCACTGAGGGGCTGCTGGGAGGGCGATGCTGGTACAGGGGGTGGCGGTTGTACCTGTAGTTGGGGTGGCCACAGAGGTGTCCTCCACTGCCAGGGAGCTGCCATCGGAGGAGGTGTCGCTGTCGGTAGTGTCCCCTCCTGTCTCCGTCATGGTGCTCCACTCGCCCTTCGTCCCACTGGTGGCCTCACCGTCGGTGGATTCGGCCTCCAGGCCCAGGTGTGATGCAGCTCCCTCTGTCGCCGGTGCCTCTTCTCCTTCACCAGATGATGCTAATGCACACAAGGATCAAATCAAATCAAATCATTAACATTTATAAAGCGTGCTACTCACCCGTGCAGTTCTCAAGGCGCTAGGGGGAAGGGGGGGGGGGGTTACTGCTGCTCGAAAAGCCAGGTCTTGAGGAGTCTCCGTAATGCGGAGTGGTCCTGGGTGGTCCTGAGGCTGGTGGGGAGGGTGTTCCAGGTCTTGGCTGCCAGGTAGGAGAAGGACCTCCTACCCGCCGGCGGTGTGAGGGACGGCAGCGAGTGTGAGGCCAGAGGAAACGGAGGAGACGGGTGGGGGCGTAGAAGCTGAGGCGACGGTTGAGGTATTCCGGTCCCTTGTTGTGGAGGGCTTTGTGTGCGTGGGTGAGAAGTCGGAAGGTGATCCTTTTGCTGACTGGGAGCCAATGCAGGTGTCTCAGGTGTGCGGAGATGTGGCTGTTGCGGGGTACGTCGAGGATGAGGCGGGCCGAGGCGTTTTGAATACGTTGCAGGCGTTTTTGGAGTTTAGCGGTGGTCCCAGCATAGAGGGTGTTGCCGTAGTCCAGGCAGCTCGTGACGAGGGCGTGGGTCACGGTTTTTCTGGTATCGGCGGGGATCCAGCAGAAGATGTTGCGCAGCATGCAGAGGGTGAGGAAGCAGGCGGAGGACACGGCGTTGACTTGTTTGGTCATGGTGAGAAGAGGGTCCAAGATGAAGCTGAGGTTGCGGGCGTGGTCTGAGGGGGTCAGTGCGGTGCCAAGGGCTGTGGTCCACCAGGAGTCGTCCCATGCGGTCGGGGTGTTGCCGAGGATGAGGACTTCCGTTTTGTCAGAGTTCAGCTTTAGGCGGCTGAGCCTCATCCAATCTGCGACGTCCTTCATGCCATCTTGTAGGTTGGTCTTAGCGCTGGCGGGGTCCTTGGTGAGGGAGAGTATAAGTTGGGTGTCGTCGGCGTAGGAGGTGATGATGATGTTGTGCTTGCGTACGATGTCGGCGAGGGGGCTCATGTAGACATTGAAGAGTGTCGGGCTGAGCGAGGAGCCTTGTGGGACGCCGCGGATGATCTCGGTGGGGTCTGAGCGAAAAGGTGGGAGGTAGACTCTTTGAGAGCGGTTGGAGAGGAAGGAGGCGATCCAGTCCAGGGCTTGGCCTTGGACCCCGGTGGAGCGGAGGTGGGTTATTAGGGTGCGGTGACAGACGGTGTCGAAGGCAGCCGAGAGGTCGAGAAGGATGAGGGCGACTGTTTCACCGTTGTCCATCAGGGTTCTGATGTCGTCTGTGACTGAGATGAGGGCGGTTTCAGTGCTGTGGTTGGTTCGGAATCCGGTTTGTGAAGGGTCGAGAAGGTTGTTGTCTTCCAGGAAGGTGGTAAGCTGTTTGTTGACGGTCTTCTCTATAACCTTGGCAGGGAAGGGGGGGAGCGAGATGGGGCGGAAGTTTTTCAGGTCTCTTGGGTCAGCCGTAGGTTTCTTTAGTAGGGCGTTGACTTCGGCGTGTTTCCAGCTTTCGGGGAAGGTAGCAGAGGAAAATGAAGAGTTGATGATGGCCTGGAGGTGCGGGCGATGATGACGTCGGCTTTATTGAAGATGAAGTGAGGGCAGGGGTCCGATGGGGCGCCGGAGTGGATAGAGTTCATGGTGGTTTTGGCTTCTTCAGTGTTGATGTGGGTCCAGGCGTTGAGGGTGATGGCCGGGGGTGTGGGTTCGGTGATGCTTGGTTGGGTCTGGTGTCTGAAGCTGTCGTGGAGGTCGGTGATCTTGCGATGGAAGAAGGTGGCGAGGGAGTTGCACAGGTCTTTTGAGGGCGTGACGGCGTTGGGGTTGGAGAACTCTTTAACGATGCTGAAAAGTTCTCTGCTGTTGTGGCTGTTTTTGTCCAGTCTGTCGGTGAAAAAATTCCTTTTGGCTGCGCGGATCAGGTGGTGGTGTTCGCGGGTTGCGTTTTTGAGGGCGGTCATGTTGTCGGCGGTGTGGTCCTTGCGCCAGGCATTCTCGAGGGCGTGACAGGTTTTCTTCGATTCCTTAGGACAGGGTGACAAAACAAAAAGGGGGGGGAGACAGAGGATACACTTGGTCAATGCCAACAACAACACTACAGTTGGCGTACACAACTCACAGGGAACAGCCCTATGTACTAGGCCATGCACTACCAGTTACAATGCTAGTCACCAGCCTATGGGGTACAATGTCTAACGCCATTAGCTGCACACCTGAAACACCAACTGCCCATTAGTAGATGCCCACTAACATTATTGGGGTTGGAGTGCATTTGAGCTTGCCTATCATTGAACATACCCTGCCATGTTCGCCCTGGCCTAGTGGCACCCACAGCCCACAACCCCCACTGAGGTAATACCTTAACGCGTGCAAAGTCATGATTCAGAATCTATACTCACCCCCTTGTGGCTGCTGTGATGCCTTCAAGCGCCCATCCAACTCCAGATAGGCCACCGTCTGGATGCGGAACATCAGGGGGGTCAGGGTATGACAGGCACCCCTTCCTCATTGGGAGGCAACGCATACTGTCACCGCCGGCATACATCGCCATTGGCTCCTGCAACCCATAAGGCCCAATGATAACCAATGCGGTGTTGTCAAAGACTGCCGACCACAACAGCGCACAATGCCAGCGGAATTACCTCATTTCCACTTGTCCCTCCTCACAGGTCAGGCAGATGCCATTTCAGGGGGGCACAGGCCATGGCACCTAACTGCGTCACAGCAGACATTGGCACATCAACTGACTTTTGAGTTTACATACTGTTTCTGTGAAGGAGGAAAAAGCATATTACGGTTGAAATATGTGTGAATATGACCTTCTGCTCACTGTTTTTCACCCTACAGTTCAACCAATGAGGATGAATAGGAGAAGGAGACATCCCCGTGTACATACCCCTGGTGGACCTTGCGACAATGGAGGACCGTCACATTATCCTGACCTACAGACTTGATAGGGCACAATCCAAGAACTGTGTGCCCAATTGGAGCCAGACCTGATCTCAGCTATCCGCCACCCCACAGGTATCCCCCCTCTAGAGTAGGTCCTGTCAGTGCTCCATTTCCTGGCAAGTGGTTCCTTCCAAGCGACAGTGGCCATGGCATCAGGGATGTCAAAGACTATATTCTCAAACATGCTGTCCAGAGTGTTGTCTGCCATGCAGAAAAACACATGTGCAGCTACATCGTATTCACACAGGTGGAGGATTTGGCCACCGTGAAGGCTAACTTCTATGAAATGGGACATATCTCCATCATCATTGGTGCCATTGATGGTACACATATTGTATTTGTCCCCCCCCCCGGAAAAATTAACAAGTGTTCAGAAATAGAAAAAGCTTTCAATCTCTGAATGTGCAGATGGTGTGTTTGGCGGACCAGTACATCTCCCATGTCAATGACAAGTATCTTGGCTCTGTGCATGATGTCTTTATCTTGAGGAATAGCAGCATCCCATATGTGAGGTCTCAACTCCAGAGGCACCAGGTGTGGCTAATAGATGAGACCATGGTCCACACCCAGTTGATGTAGGTATATAGGTGTGGGGTTGGCCCTAAGGGTGAGTGTGTGGTTAACAGGTATCCCTCGATATTTGCAAGTGACTCTGGTTACCCCAACCTCTCATGGCTACTGACCCCAGTGAGGAATGCCAGGACAAGGGCAGAGGAATGTTACAATGAGGCACATGGGCGAACAAGGAGGATCATTGAGCACACCTTTTGCCAGATTCCAGTGCCTCCATTTGACTGGTGGATCCCTGTACTACTCACCCAAGAAGGTGTGCCAGATCCTCGTTGCATGTTGCACAACCTGGCCTTGAGACGCCATGTGCCTTTTCTGCAGGAGGATGAGCCTGGGGATGGTCATGTGGCAGCGGTGGAGCCTGTGGACAGTGACGAAGATTGGCAGAGGAAGAACATGTGGACAACAGAACCACACTAATTCAACAGTACTTCCAGTGACACACAGGTAAGACACTGTAACTTTACCTTCCATTGCAGTTTTGTGTTGGACATTGAACATGGCAGCCTGAATTCCCTATTTCTATGGCCACTTACTGCACCATTTGGCATCTCTATTTTCAGATCTCTGTGCCCCTCGCTGGCTCCTGGTGTGTTTACTGCTGCCCACTACAGGTCATACCAATGTAAATATTACAGTACATTTGAATTGCAATGTTTACAGTTTGTGTAACTGATACAATTGACAGACTCTATATTTGATTTTGTTCCAAGGGTGTTTATTTAGGTGCTAATAGGGGGTATTTCAATGGGCTGGGTTGATGATGGAAGAAAGTCCAGGTGTCCAGTCTATTTTTATCACAGTTGCATTGTCCAAGTGGGCATAGGAAGAGGAGCAATGGCAGTTGAAGGTGGACAGGGTGACAGAGTGGGACACATGGGTGACAATCAGGAGAGTTCATTTCCTGGCAGGGGTCTTGGCAATGATCTCTGGCTTCTGCCTGGATCACAGGGACCGTTTGCGTGTTGGTTCTCTTTCTGCAGGGGGTGGGGTGCTGGTAGCCTGTTGTTTCTGAGGCGGGCCTACTGTCCACTAGCGTCAGCGGAGGTGGAGGCTGTTCTTCAGTTTGGCTAGTGTCAGGTGCCCATTGGTGTGCCACTGCCTCCCTCATGGTGTTGGCCATGTCTACCAGCACCCCTGCAATGGTGGCCAGGGTGGTGTGGATGTCCCTCAGGTCCTCCCTGATCCCCAGGTACTGTTCTTCCTGCAGCCGCTGGGTCTCCTGCAACGTGGCCAGTATCTGGCACATCATCTCCTGGGAATGGTGGTATGCTCCCAGGATGTTGGTGAGTGCCTCGTGGAGAGTTGGTTCCCTGGGCCTGTCCTCCCTCTGTCACACAGCAGTCCTCCCAGCTTCCCTGTCGCCCTGTATCTCTCTGTCCCCTGGACCATGTGCCCACTGACCCCAGGTCCCTGATCTTCCTGTATTTGCCTGGGGTCCCTGTAGTGGTGGACACACTGTTGATTGACGTGTCCTGGGGACAGAGGTATGGGCCCACTGGGTGTGTGCTGTGGTGGTGTTTCCTGAGGGGGGAGGCTCTGTGGTGGTTTGGGACTGTGGCTGGGTCACCGACTGTCCAGAGGTCCCCGATGGGCCAGGTTGGTCATCGTGCTCCAGGCGTGCAGAGCTGCTGTCATCACTGTGGGCCTCTTCTGGGGGGGGGCTGGATGTGGCTGGCACCTCCTCTCCGGTGACATTGATTGGGGGCCATGTGGGGATGTAAATGCAGTGTTATTATTTCTGTGTGTGCCATCTTGTGCATGGATATGTTTCCCTCTATGGTTGTTATTAGCAATGCACCTTTGGGTTGTGTGAGCTGTGATTGGTTTGGCTAAGTGATTGTCACTGGTGTGCATGCTGTGGTGATGGGTGTCCATGCAGGTCCGTGATGGGGGTCCATACATTGGTGTTGCATGCAGGGCTTGGTATTGGGATGAGTGAGATGTGATGGTGGGGTATTTGTGAGGAAGGAGTGATGGGGGTGAGGGTAGGGCTAGGAGTTTGTGTTGGCATGCAGGTGGGGGGTGATAATAATAGAGATTTGACTTACCAGAGTCCAGTCCTCCTGCTACTCCTACCAGGCCCTCAGGATGCATGATCGCCAAGACTTGCTCCTGCCATGTTGTTAGTTGTCGGGGAGGAGGTGGGGCTCCACGGCTAGTCCTCTGTACAGCTATCTGGTGTCTTGCAACCACGGAACGTACCTTCCCCCATAGGTTGTTCCACCTCTTCCTGATGTCATCCCGAGTTCTTGGGTGCTGTCCCATGACGTTGACTCTGTCCACGACTCTCCACCATAGCTCCATCTTCCTTGCAATAGATGTCTGCTGCACCTGCGATTCGAATAGCTGTGGCTCTATCTGGATGATTTCCTCCACCATGACCTTAGCTCCTCCTCTGAGAACCTGGGGTGTCTTTGTGGTGTCATGGGTGTAGTGTGAGTGGTATGTGTGAGGGTGTGTGAGGTGATGTGTTGGGGTGTGTGCTGTGAGGTGCGTGGATGGTGTGTGGGTGATGGTGTTTTGTGGCTCAGATTCAGTGGGTGCTCCTGGCTTGTCTCTCTCTCACTTGCCAAAATCTTTGGGTTGTAAAAGGTTGTGGGTAGTATGTGTGTGTTTTATATTGGTGTGGGTGTGTGGTGTGTGTATGAGTGTCAGATGTGTGTATTTTGAATTGTCCAATGTGATGTTGTTTTGTTAGTGTGTGTGTATTTTGAGCGTGGCAGTGTGTACCACCAATGGTTTACCGCGATTGAATGACCGCTGCGGTGATTCGTGGGTCATGATGCTGTGGGCGTATTTCTGTTGGTGTAACAGTGTGAGTTTTGGTACCGCCAGTTTATCACTGACCTTTGGTGTGGCGGACTTGTGTGTGTGCGTCTATACTGGTGGATTTCTATGTGTGGGTCATAATACCCGTAGCGGTATACCGCTGTGGTCGCGGTGTGTTGGCGGCAGTCAGCATGGCGGTAAGCAGCACTTACCACCAATGTTGTAATGAGGGCAAAAGTCTGCATCTGTGTCTCATCTCCTGAGGTGTCATTGATGTAAGCAATATTGTCAAAACCTTTGCATCCAACACTAAAACAGCTGATGAAAATACTTTGGATTTGTAGGAGTCATGTAAACCTCTAAAACTGTAAGGTTGCCATCTCTAAAGGTATTATTAGGCAGAGCTGAATTGTAAGTCTGTTCTCCCTAGTCACCTGGTGAAGCATCAGAATAAACATTTAAGAACTAGGTAATTCACCTATATTCATATTAGAACCCAAAAGCTGGCTTGCACCTCCAACGGATCTCTCATGAGAGGCCCCTATTAGTTAAAATGACCCTGAATTTATACTTATATACTAAACCCTCTCAATGATGTGGTGAAATATTTCTCTCTGGCATTACATAATGTGCCATTGTTCCCTTTCACTCTGCATATGGATATGGTTGACATAGTCAAAGTAGGAACAATAATAACTTTTTCCTTGCTAGGCTCATCCAAACCGCCCACAACCTAGACCAAAGGAGTCTCTAAGCTTGTATAAATGTCTTATTCTTGTTTGGCTGACCAGAATTTATTTAATGATTACCACCCTTTTGTCCCAAAGGAAGGTATCACTATTTTTCTTCCTAAGTCTAGACTGAAACCTTCTATCTTTTGGTATGTGGGATTTATTCGCTGAAAAATCTGACATCCATGCTCCGAGTAGATGGTACTTGAGTTTTCCATAGAGCTCCTTCCTAACTTCGTATCACTGTCTGTCTGGCATGGGCATTTAAGTTAAAAAATCTCATCCTGGGGGGATGGATAAGTAATACAATTGGGCAATTTATGTGCACCCAATAGCTTGAGTGGTTGTGGCTGCAATATAACCTAAGCCTTCATTATCTCTTGACCAGGTAAAATGGCATTTAGGCCCATATTTATAGGAAAATGATGGAGCGCGGCGCAGGGCAAAGATTGGAAGTGGTGGGCTCCGTCATTTTCACAACGCAGGGATGCGCCGTATTTATTTGAATACGGCGCACCCCTGTGTTGTCCCCTGCGCAGGCACCAAATTGAACTGCCAGCGCCAACGCAGGCATCCTTCCACCACTGTGCAATGATGTCTGCATTGAGGGGTGTGGTTGTTTATGTGCGGGAAGGTGTCCCTTCCCGCACATAAACAATCATTAATGGTGATTTGGCACTTCTGTGTGTGCTGCAGAATGAAGCACACACAGAAGTGCTAAAGCGTCATTTTCAAATGATTGTTTATGTACGGGAAGGGACACCTTCCCTCACTTAAACAATCATCTCTGACATGTTGCTCTTTCTATGCTTGCAGCAGAATGCAGTACACATAGAAAAAGCACAAAACGAGGAGCAATACAAGTATTCCTCCTTGTTGCGCCTTGCTAACTCCACCCCTGGTAAACTCGTAAATCTGAGGCAGCCTCAAAATGCATTGGGTGTTGCTGTGGCACCCCACAGAAACACCCATGGCACACCCCTTTCACACAAAGGGATGTGTGTGAAGGAGTCATAATGACAAGGTGGCATTAAGCCACAAAAAGTGGCTTAACGCCACCTTGCAAATACAGGACAGGGCATAGCTCCACCAGAGCGTCATGAAAAGTGACGCTCTGGTGGCACTAGGGACTCATAAAAATGCCCTTTCATCCTTTGCTTAGGGGCCTGAACCAAATTACTCCATGGGCAGACTTTGTATTTATCTTGCTCCAGTACCCTTTACATTTAGGGGCATATTTATACTCTGTTTGCGTCGAATGTGCGTCAAAAATTTTGACGCACAATCGGCGCAAACCCTGCCCCATATTTATACTTTGACGTCCGACCCCGCGGGCGTCAAAATTCCACCAGGTGCGTCATTTTTTGGAAGGGGGAACCAGCCGTGCGTTAATTATATGCAAGGTAGGCGTTCCCTTCCAAAAAATGACTTTAAGGCCTGTGCCCCATATTTATACTCTGACGTCATTCTGATGCACAGGAGGGGGTGGTCCTTAAAAAATGACGCACAGCCTGATGGGTGCCGTTTTTTAACGCCTGGGTCAGGGCAGGCGTTAAGGGACCTGTGGGCTCAGAAGGAGCCCAGAGGTTCCCTCCCCTGCCCCCAGGGACATCCCCTGCCACCCTTGCCCACCCCAGGAGGACACCCAAGGATGGAGGGACCCATCCCAGGGAAGTAAAGGTAAGTGTGGGTAAGAATTTTTTCCGATTTTTTTTTGTGGCATAGGGGGGCCTGATTTCAGCCCCCCTACCTGCCACTATGCCCAATGGCCATGCCCAGGGGACATAAGTCCCCTGGGCATGGCCATTGGGCAAGGGGGCATGACTCCTGTCTTTGCTAAGACAGGAGTCATGTCAATGGAGGTTGGGCGTCAAAAAAAAAATGGCGCAAATCCGGTTTGAGGCCTGAATTTTGCCTCAGAACTGACTTGCCCCATTTTTTGACACCCAACCCCCATTTTCCCATACACCAGCGCTGCCTGGTGTGAGTCATTTTTTTTTACGCACACCAGTCTGCAGCGCCGGCTAACGTCATTCCATAAATGAGGCGCCCGCATGGTTCGTTGGAATGGCGTTAGCCGGTGCTAAAAAATTTTACGCACAACTGCGTTGGCGCAGTTGTGCGTCAAAAAGTATAAATATGGGCCTTAATGCATTAGAGGGCCCTGCAGTTTCTAACACCACTACAGCATCACCAGCATTAGTAGATCCTCCTCAATGGAGAATCAGAAGTGAAGGTAAATCTTCATTAAGGTTTTATCAATCAAAGAGGAAAACTCACAAATCAGTGCAGTGGAGGTAGGAGTCTCAAGCACATTAACCTAACTATACTAATCTCTTGTTTAGCACTCTTGTTGCATCCATTGTCTCCATAAACATACCTGTTCCATTTCTTCCTGCAGAATGCAGAGCAAAATAACACAAGTACAAATATCATGGTAGAGCTAATGTAAAGTTGCAATAGGAGAGACCATGGCATACAACTGTGTCCTTATGACTTTATGGAGTAGTGGGCAAACTGGGCCCACATCTACAGTGCATAGGAGAACTCTGAGTGAACCAACCATGCCTCTCATTCATCTTCACACAAAGTTGACTCCTGTCTTCAGCCCATACATACAGTGGTATCTGCAGAAAAGAGCTAGAGACAGGGCGAATATGAGGATGACCAAACACCACATTTCCACTTTTAGAGCAGTCCAGCTTTTGACTAAATACTACACCATAAAATATCTTAAATCAAAAGAGTTACTAGCTGCAGTTGAATACCTGTAGCAGAATTTGACGTGAATAACAATCAGTGCAACCTGTAGATATCAACTGCATATGCTGTACATAAAACAATACAGTGCATTGCTCTTAGCCTTTTGGGTATCAGAGTTAAATATTACTAACTCCAGGGGATCAAAGATACTGTTTTGTCTCTTTTGTCATTCCTCAATGCAGACAGACAGCAGAGACCATAGTATTCACCGTTAGAATCATGCAGCTATGACCACCAAACCCACATAGCATCAAAAGATGCACCAAACTTGAGGCAGAGTTCCTTGGTGGCTGAAATGTGGAGTAGCGTTGGCATGCTCATTGTTATGAACTGGGGAATCTGCGTATTTACCATGTAGTCAAATGGTTTGTTTCAATTAAACTGTTTTAACTCCAATCCTGGTATGGCCTCCACTACCTAGATGCTGCCCAAGCCCGAAGGACTTGGGTAGGCATACACGTTGCTAGTGCCATCCCTAAGACACAGACTTAGCTCACATCTCACCAGCTAGTTTATTGAGGTAAGGAAAGGGAAAGAGTGTAGCTGAGCATCCATCTCAGTGTCAAGTTGGTTTTCATACATTGAAGGATTTGAATGGATGTCCTCACTCCTGGTTTGGACCAGGATAGAGCTACCAAGTAGATTTGACCTGCAGCACTGAATTACACATTTTGGGCCTCATTCCAAGTTTGGCTGGCGGCGGGCGCCGCCAGCCAAACGGGAACCACCAAATGGCCGCTCCGCGGTCAGAAGACCGCGGATGCCATTCTGGCTTTACCGCTGGGCCGGCGGGCGACCGCCAAAAGAGCACCCGCCTGCCCAGCGGGAAAGGCCCTGCAACGAGGAAGCCGGCACCGAATGGAGCCGGCGGAGTTGCACGGGTGCGACGGGTGCAGTTGCACCCGTCGCGATTTTCACTGTCTGCTAAGCAGACAGTGAAAATCTGTATGGGGCCCTGTTAGGGGGCCCCTGCACTGCCCATGCCAGTGGCATGGGCAGTGCAGGGGCCCCACGACACCCGTTCCCGCCATCCTGTTTCTGGCGGTGAAAACCGCCAGAAACAGGCTGGCGGGAAGGGGGTCGGAATCCCCATGGCGGTGCTGCAAGCAGCGCCGCCATGGAGGATTCCCCCAGCTGGGGGAAATCCGGCGGAAAACCGCCGACCCGGCTGGGCAAGCCGCGGTCGGAATACTAACTGAAGCACCGCCAGCCTGTTGGCGGTGCTTCAGCCGGCCTCCACCCTGGTGGTCATAGACCGCCAGGGTCAGAATGAGGCCCTTTATGTTATCAGCAGTTTTAATATGGATGCTATTGTCAAATGATGGAGGGATTTTCACCTATCAGTTGCCTTTTGATGATTGGTTGTGTATGGTAAGGAGCGAATTTTTCGCTATTGACTTTGGTTATGTTTTGTGTTGGTTAATTTGAAAGTAAAATGAGTTTGATCCTGGTAAAGATGTTTATCATGTGTTATTGTGTATGGTTAAGTGTGCAGAAGGGCTTGTTTTGCTGAGGCTGGTCTCAGGTTATCGATTTACCTGGCTACGCAGATTTGTTTCCATACAGCATTGCTAGACACATTTATAGCAGTGATGCAATTCTGTGCTAGTAAGAGTATGGTATGTTTAAACTAACAATATCTGAATGATTAAGCTACATGTTGCAGGGGTTATACTATTGAGTTTGCAGCTCTTTACCATCAATCCAGCTTTTGTGCCACATTGTGTGTGTTAGTGATTGAGGAGGTCTGTCTCACACAATCTGTTTGACAAAAGCAAATTACAAGAGTGATTGAAAAAGGACTGTATAGTGAGCATTGTAGAGTGAAAGTGGGAAGTGCTGTAAGTTACCCTTGTGACATGTTTGCAACAGATTGTCTAGCAAGGTTTCCAGAAATATTAATTTTGCATAAATAATTGGAAATGTTTGAAAGCATAAAAAACAGTATTGGCATAAATGTTAGTATGCTTTTTATGCCTACCAGGTTGGAAAGGTGGTTCACGCACTAGAGCACTTTAATGTTGTACTTCCGGTATGGCGCACTGTATTGTGGACAAGGCTGAAATGCATCAAAATAGTATATTGGAAGTATAGAATAAAGACATAAAGACACAGTTTGGCACAACTTGAGAGAATAAGCAGCTTTCTTTCGATGCACAGCAACCCTCCCTGAGCCAATAAAGGCTGAGGGAATCCCATCCCTGGGCCTTTTTTTTTTTTAAATTGAGGGGAAGGTGCACGGAGCCCCGTCCTGAGCCAATACTGGCCCCAGAGACTCGATTCCCCTGGGCCAAAAGATATTTGTAATGAGGATGTTCACAGCCGCTCCCCCAATCTACATGGAGTCCTAAGGACCCCATCTCCTGGGGCCCTTAAGGGGAGGTACAGCCCCCCTTATTCAGCCAATAGTGGTCCCAGGGACACCATACCCTGGGCCAAAATATATTGTAAGGGGAGTGGTGCCCAGTACCCCTTCCCAAGCCACTATTGGCCTCGCGGACCCCATCTTACAGTGCCTTCTTTTTTTTTTTTTTTAACAGGGAGGGGTTGTGCAGCCATCTTCCTGAGCCTATGGTTGTGCCAGGGACATCATCCATTGAAACCTTTTTTTTTACTTAATGGGGGGGGAGGCACGTGGCCTTCTTTAGCGACTTTGGGCATCGGTGATCCCATATTCCAGAGCTGTTGTAAATTTTTTTAGGAGGGCCCGGCCGCCTCCCTTCCAGGCCACTTGGACCCTGGGGACCCCAACCCACAGGGTCTTTCTTTCTTTTTTGGGGAGGAGGTATGCGGCTCCCGCAACAATGGGCCGGGGAACCTATCCATGGGGCCCCAGGTGGGACTCTCAGAACATTACAGTGGGGCAAAGGGTAACCCCAGAGCCCCCGTGGCCACAGCCAATTCCCTAGACAGCACCATACTGTGTACTGGTGGGAGACAACACCTTTTCTTGGCAGGCACCTTTTCTTTACTCTCACTGAGACAGGAACACATTTGTTTTACTTCTCCTGCCAGACAGGAGCAAAATAGAATTCCCAGCCCGGGAGAGGGTGAGCTGGGTCTCAAGAGAGAGTCGCTTTAACCCAACCGTCCAGATATACGAATATATTTGATCACTAATTTGAAACAAAACCCCTACTTACTGGATTTACACCAAATCACAAAAAGCACACTGTCTGGACCAAGATTTAGCTTACTGTCAAATTTGGTGTGATTCCCTTCAGCAGTTTACACAGTAGTACTTCCTTAAAAAAGTCAATGGAAAATGCATGAACATTTTGCCTTTTGGGGCCTTCCTTTTTTCCTCTGACTCCTGCTTGAAAGATCAGTCCAAAACTTTCCAGTAGGACTCTAGTCGAAAAATAAAATCTTTTAAAAAAGTTTTGGGAAGATTTGTCAAATAACTCCAATGTTATTAGCAAAACAAAAAAGGCATTTCCTATAAAAACATTGACCTAAAGATAACTACCCTGTGACAATGACGGTCTCTCCACCACTGCGTAAAATTTATAATAAATTTCAACAATCACTGTATACAGCTTGGTTGCTCAATTTCTTCTGAATTTACCCGACATACAGGATAAGAAGAATTTTGGACAGTCATGTAATACAATTTTAAGTGCCCTGAATAGACAACTTAAGACAAAAGGATGAAAGGAAATTGCTCCTTCTACATACATCTGGGTCCATATTACAATAAGTGCCTTAGGGGTGTAGCAGGCATCTGCACTAGCTTTCAGCCCACTGGGGCACTTTGGTAGTACAGAACGGACCACATTTAGTTGTACAGCCCCTTCTGTCATAAAGACTGTGCCTGCCCAAATATAGCGCCAGCTTATTCCTAAGGGAACGATCCCTCAGTTGCATGGGGATGTAGTGCCATGCTATTGAGAGAAACACTTTGGCCTCATTATGACTTTGGCAGTCTTTTTTGAAGACCACCGAAGCTGCTGCAGGCAACAGACCGTCAGTGCTGGCGGTCTGTTGCCCTCTATATTAGGATTCTTTGGAGGACTTCCCCCTCTGGGCCGAAGTCCAACTCTGAAGAGGCGGTTGTATCGCCAGCACTGCCACGGCAGCAAGACTCCGCCCGCCGTATTACAAGCCGTAATACGGCTTGGCGGAGTCCTGCTGGCGTGGTGGTGCTGGCAGTGCAAGACCGCCAGGACCCATCCCCTTCCGGACGACCTCCTCAACAAAGAAGGTAAGTGGGCGTTCGAAAGGGGGAGGATGGGCGTCTGTGTGTGTAGGTGCATGTGTGCGTGTATGCAGAGGGGGGTGGTGAATGTGCGCATGTATGCGAGTGAATGTGAATATGTGTGTGCATGTATGTGCATGTGTATGGGGGTGTCTGAGTGGATTTTTTCAAGTGAGTGGGAGGGTGTCTGTGTGTTTGCGAGTGAGTGGGGGTGTCTTTGTGGATGTATGCATATGCTGAGGGGTGTGTATGTGAATGCATGCGTGAATGAAGGGGTGGAGGGGTGTTTGTGAGTATGTGAATGGGTGGGGGGTGTGCATGTGTGGGGACATGCGTGCATGTGTGTGCTGCCGACAGGAATGTGGATTCCTGGTGCTGGGTGCATGACTGCCAGGGTTTTCATGGCAAGGTGACTGCCATGAAAAGCCTGGTGGTCTGCAGCCTGGTAATCTGGCCGCACCGGTGGGCCAGGCGGGGTTGTGGAGGCTTGGCATCTGCCAAGCCCCACAACTTGTGACTTGGCAGTCCTTACCGCCGGGGCTGCAGCAGTAAGACCGCACCAGCGAGTCTGGCGGTCTTATGACCTCCAGCCCTGTAATGAGAGCCTTTGTCTCTGTGCTTGTGCCTTATTTTAATGCAAAGGCAAAAGGTTGTCAGAAGGCAGACTGACAAGAAATTGCGACATAGTCAGTAAGCCCTTGAGGCTCTCTGTGAGAAGGGATAAAGGAAGTTCTGTGGACCAATCAGATATTCACCTGCAGGCAGATGCAATCACTCACACCACTCACCTGCAAGGAGATCGCAGTCCCCCCTTGTAAAGCAGACTGGAACTGTGAAAGAGAATATGGCTTCATGAAACAGACACTCTGTTTTCACTGATAAGCTACCCCAAGGGCAACCACAAGTTTGCAGCTGTCCTGGGGGCAGTGCATTAATTGCAATACGGTGTACTGTACCTGTTTGTACCTAATGCACCTAGTAAATATGCTCCCTAATGCAAACGAAGGTAGGGTGCCCTTAACATAATGTGTGCCCTTGGTCTCTAGAAGCAGATTGCCATCAGGTCCACTGTTAAAATTCGGTCTTGTTCTGTCAACAGCAGAGTAGAGCAGCAAAACTCACCTATCACAGGTACATAATTACAAAACAACTTTGATGATGTGAACCAATGTTGCAATCGTTGTCTCAGGGTTTTTGGTTAGTTTACAAAATAAATTTAGGGTGTGTTTTTGATCAACATGAGCTCCAGCCCTATATTGTAAGTCTTCAATTACTGAGCTCATTGAGAAGGAATGTACTGTCTTCTAGCACTACCTTTCCAGGTGGGTACCTACAAGTCTACAGGGATTGTTTTGATCTTATATGCATTTAGGATATAGCAACTGGGAGACCTCTGTGAAGGTGAGTGCATTTACGTAATGTTTGCATTGCAAACCTTTCCTTAGTTTGTGTCCATCTCAAATTTACTATTCAGGACTAGTTACATATAAAGACTATGCTTGAACACTGGCACTAGAAGAGTATCACAAGTCTCTTGCCCCTAAGGCTCTACTATGGCCTTATCTTTTTTATCCCAGAGGCTACTACTTGGGCCTTGGTTATGTTTATTGTATATGTAATGCAGCAAATTACTGAAAGAAGTCCAGGACCTTAGTCACACAGAAAGAAGATGTGAGGGCTTGTCATGTTGCCTTAGCGCCCTTCACAAGCCCTTGTGCCTTCTTCATGCTGCAAAAATTAAAATGATCTTCTCACTTGAGTAGTGGTATTGACAGTGATTACCACTGTATATACTTTATGAATTGTTCAAGGACTTGACTGTAGAAAAGCATTTCTGTACCACTGCTGACTCCCTGTATGTGGTTGGCTGGAAAAGACAAATCCGGAGCAAATGTTCAGTCTTTCATAGGAATGTTGGCATTTAGAAAGATGAAGATCAAGAGAGTCACTTCATTTTTGTCATGATCAATTTGTGTAGACTCCTATTTTAATAGAGCAGTTATTTCTGAAACAAATGTTTCATGAAATCTTCTAAATTTTGGGAGGCATAGGGCATATAAAAGTAAGCATCCCTCACCACTTTAGAATTATTGGTGTCTGAATTGTGATAGTATAGTTGGAAATTTACTTGGAATGAAAAAACTAATCTTATCAAATATGGTTAGATAAATATTGGACATTTCTAATATTTTGAAAACAGTAGGAGTCATGTGGATCAATACTTGGGTTTTGTGCAAACCAAGGAATGTATTGTATCTTATGTTCCTTACCAATGTTCATTGTTTTTATACTAATGAATACTAAAGTACTAAAATAGAAACAATAAACTGTGCAATGCTCTGCCTAAGTAAGATATGCAATTCAGATACTTCTGCCAGATGCTTCTACAATGTGAAAATGCCCTGCATCACTGTGAAATGCACCAGAACTATCTTTATCATCTGCGGAAGTCATCAGTCACCACAGAGTGGCATTCTCCATTGTATGTTATTGACCAGTTAATTGTGCAATGATATGGCAGAATAGGATATTGAATGTTCGCATGAGAACTGTTGGAGGTTACCTTCAACACACACCAGCAATGTATGACTTCCAGACAGATTGTCACACTGGTGTATGGCTCTCCGTAGGAGGTCAGTATTTCAAATATTGCCTGAATCTCGTACTTATAATAACAATCTCCAGTCTAGTTTGATAAGGTGTGCCACCAAAATGTTGAGTATGAACCATCTACCTGGGCACATATTGACTTCACCGTATCGATATGCACTATATTGTCAAGATCATTAGATGCTGAGTTAGAATAGTAAATCTACTCTGACGCACATTTGGCGCAAACCTTGCCCCATATTTAAACTATGACGCCCGACTCCGCGGACGTAAAAAAAAACTTTGTGTGTGCCATTTTTTGGATGCGGGAAACCGCCTTGCGTTAATGACATGCAAGGTAGGCATTCCCAAAAAATGACTTTAAGGCCTGTGCGCCTTATTTATACTCCTGCGTCATTTTGATGCACAGGAGGGGGCATGCCTTAAAAAACAGCGCTCAGCCTGATGTGCGCCGTTTTTTAACGCCTGGGTGAGGGCAGGCATTAAGGGACCTGTGGGCTCACTTCCATGGTCTCAGACCATGGAAGCAGTCAAGAGGTGCCCTTCCCTGCCCCCAGGGACACCCCCTGCCACCCTCGGCCACCCCAGGAGGACACCCATGTATGGGGGGACCCATCCCAGGTAAGTACAGGTAAGTTGAGGTAAGTATTATTTTTTTATTTTTTAAAGTGGCATGGGGGGCCTAATTTGGGCCCCCTACATACCACTATGGCCATTGGGCAGGGGGTAATGACTCCTGTCTTTGCTAAGACAGGAGTCATTTCAATGGGGGTTGTGCATCAAAAAATGGCGCAAGTCCGGTTTGAGCAATGATTTTTGCCTCAAACCTGACTTGCACCATTTTTTGATGCACAACCCCCACTTTCCCCTACGCCGGCGCTGCCTGGTTTGAGTCATTTTATTTTGCTCTGACCAGCCCGCAGTGCCGGCTAACATCAATCCTTAAATAAGGCGCCCGTATGGCGCATAGGAAGGGCGTTAGCCGGCGGTAAGTTTTTGGATGCAAACCAGCGCCGGTGCTGGTTTGCTTCAAAAAGTATAAATATGGGGCTAAGAACATGATGGTACACTCAATCACAAATCACAAGGAAATAGTTGTTCATCTGTGTCTATAGCCATAACCCCAGTCACACCACTGATCCTGGAGTATGACCCAGAATGACATAGCATTGGAATCTAATTTACAAGCATTCCTTAACTACTTGTTAGGGGTGATCTGTGGACCCTTATTAGTGCCACTCCTAGTTGCTCTTCCAGTGATAACTCACTTTAGCACCAGCCATGGAACAGAATCTGCAATACCCTGTCTCAAAGGTTTTATGACTTCATACTCCAAATAGCTACATAGATGGACCATAAAACTCTATTTTGCAAAATCTGATAAATATTTTTTTCAGCATCAGACATGATTAACATGCATCTAATAGTGATTTCTGATCGATTCAGTATAAACAAACAGCAAACCCTTAAGTGATCACCACATAATTTTCGACTATGGATGGCAGCCTTTATAATTTGCACCGGTGTTTGGAACTTGTTAATTCAGGAAATACAGACAAACTCTACATTTATTCTTTCAATGATTCCTCTTGATAAAAGTAAGTCTCTGATGAAATATGTCCCAAAGTGGGATAGAGCTGG